>NC_138869.1:37301471-37754948 GCF_965194805.1 Balaenoptera borealis
CTGCGTCTTTATTCTTGTCCTGCCCCTAGGTTCTTCAGAACCTTTTTTTTTTTTTTTTTTTTTTTAAGATTCCATATATATGTGTTAGCATACGGTGTTTGGTTTTTTTTTTTTTGGAAACCAAGGAATAATTTATTTGAACACTGATAATAATTACATTACAATTTTGGCTAAAACATTTTAAGAAGAACATTGTTTTTATGTAGTAGGCACTTTTTAATTTGACTCCTTTTATTTATTTATTTATTTGAATTTTATTTATTTTTTCATACAGCACGTTCTTATTAGTTATCCATTTTATACATATTAGTGTATATATATCAATCCCAATCTCCCAATTCATCACAGCACCACCACCACTACCCCCCGCTGCTTTCCCCCCTTGGTGTCATACGTTTGTTCTCTACATCTGTGTCTCAGTTTCTGCCCTGCAAACCGGTTCATCTGTACCATTTTTCTAGGTTCCACATATATGCGTTAATATACAATATTTGTTTTTCTCTTTCTGACTTACTGCACTCTGTATGACAGTCTCTAGATCCATCCACGTCTCTACAAATGACCCAATTTCATTCCTTTTTATGGCTGAGTAACATTCCATTGTATATATGTACCACATCTTCTTTATCCATTCGTCGGTCGATGGTCATTTAGGTTGCTTCCATGACCTGGCTATTGTAAATAGTGCTGCAATGAACGTTGGGGTGCATGTGTCTTTTTGAATTATAGTTTTCTCTGGGTATATGCCCAGTAGTGGGATTGCTGGGTCATATAGTAATTCTATTTTTAGTTTTTTAAGGAACCTCCATACTGTTTTCCATAGTGGCTGTATCAGTTTACATTCCCACCAACAGTGCAAGAGGGTTCCCTTTTCTCCACACCCTCTCCAGCATTTGTTGTTTGTAGATTTTCTGATGCCCATTCTAACTGGGGTGAGGTGACACCTCATTGTACTTTTGACTTGCATTTCTCTAATAATAAGTGATGTTGAGCAGCTTTTCATGTGCTTCCTGGCCATCTGTATGTCTCTTTGGAGAAATGTCTCTTTGGGTCTTCTGCCCATTTTTGGATTGAGTTGTTTGTTCTTTTAATATTGAGCTGCATGAGCTGTTTATATATTTTGGAGATTAATCCTTTGTCTGTTGCTTTGTTTGCAAATATTTTCTCCCATTCTGAGGGTTGTCTTTTCGTCTTGTTTGTAGTTTGCTTTGCAAAAGCTTTTAAGTTTCATTAGGTCCCATTTCTTTATTTTTGTTTTTATTTCCATTACTCTAGGAGGTGGATCAAAAAAGATCTTGCTGTGATTTATGTCAAAAAGTGTTCTTCCTATGTTTTCCTCTAAGAGTTTTATAGTGTCCGGTCTTACATGTAGGTCTCGAACCCATTTTGAGTTTATTGTTGTGTATGGTGTTAGGGAGTGTTCTAATTTCATTCTTTTACATGTAGCTGTCCAGTTTTCCCAGCACCACTTACTGAAGAGACTGTCTTTTCTCCATTGTATATCCTTGCCTCCTTTGTCATAGATTAGTTGACCATAGGTGCGTGGGTTTATCTCTGGGCTTTCTATCTTGTTCCATTGATCTATGTTTCTGTTCTTGTGCCAGGACCATATGGTCTTGATTACTGTAGCTTTGTAGTATAGTCTGAAGTCAGGGAGTCTGATTCCTCCAGCTCCGTTTTTTTCCCTCAAGACTGCTTTGGCTATTCGGGGTCTTTTGTGTCTCCATACAAATTTTAAGATTTTTTGTTCTAGTTCCGTTAAAAATGCCATTGGTAATTTGATAGAGATTGCATTGAATCTGTAGATTGCTTTGGGTAGTATAGTCATTTTCACAATATTGATTCTTCCAATCCAAGAACATGGTATATCTCTCCATCTGTTTGTATCATCTTTACTTTCTTTCATCAGTGTCTTATAGTTTTCTGCATACAGATCTTTTGTCTCCTTAAGTAGATTTATTCCTAGGTATTTTATTCTTTTGGTTGCAGTGGTAAATGGGAGTGTTTCCTTAATTTCTCTTACAGATTTTTCATCATTAGTATATAGGAATGCAAGAGATTTCTGTGCATTAATTATGTATCCTGCTCCTCTACCAAGTTCATTGATTAGCTCTAATAGTTTTCTGGTAGCATCTTTAGGATTCTCTATGTATAGTATCATGTCATCTGCAAACAGTGATAGCTTTACTTCTTCTTTTCTGATCTGGATTCCTTTTACTTCTTTTTCTTCTCTGATTGCTGTGGCTAAAACTTTCAAAAGTATGTTGAATAATAGTGGTGAGAGTGGACATCCTTGTCTTGTTCCTGATCTTAGAGGAAATGCTTTCAGTTTTTCACCATTGCAAATGATGTTGGCTGTGGGTTTGTCGTATATGGCCTTTATTATGTTGAGGTAAGTTCCCTCTGTGCCTACTTTCTGGAGAGGTTTTATCATAAATGGGTCTTGAATTTTGTCAAAAGCTTTTTCTGTATCTAGTGAGATGATCACATGGTTCTTCTCCTTCAATTTGTTAATATGGTTTATCGCATTGATTGATTTGCATATATTGAAGAATCCTTGCATTCCTGGGATAAACCCCAGTTGATCATGTTGTAAGAGCCTTTTAATGTGTTGTTGGATTCTGTTTGCTAGTATTTTGTTGAGGATTTTTGCATCTATGTTCATCAGTGATACTGGCCTGTAGTTTTCTTTTTTTGTGACATCTTTGTCTGGTTTTGGTATCAGGGTGATGACAAGTTTGGGAGTGTTCCTCCCTCTGCTATATTTTGGAAGAGCTTGAGAAGGATAGGTGTTAGCTCTTCTCTAAATGTTTGATAGAATTTGCCTGTGAATCCATCTGGTCCTGGGCTTCTGTTTGTTGGAAGATTTTTTATCACAATCTCAATATTAGTGCTTGTGATTGGTCTGTTTATATTTTCTGTTTCTTCCTGGTTCATTCTCGGAAGGTTGTGCTTTTCTAAGAATTTGTCCATTTCTTCCAGGTTGTCCATTTTATTGGCATAGAGTTGCTTGTAGTAGTCTTTCATGATCCTTTGTATTTCTGCAGTGTCAGTTGTTACTTCTCCTTTTTCATTTCTAATTCTATTGATTTGAGTCTTCTCCCTTTTTCTCTTGATGAGTCTGGCTAATGGTTTATCAATTTTGTTTATCTTCTCAAAGAACCAGCTTTTAGTTTTATTGATCTTTGCTATTGTTTCCTTCATTTCATTTTCATTTATTTCTGATCTGATCTTTATGATTTCTTTCCTTCTGCTAACTTTGGGTTTTTTTTTGTTCTTCTTTTTCTAATTGCTTTAGGTGTAAGGTTAGGTTGTTTATTCGTGATGTTTCTTGTTTCTTGAGGTAGGATTGTATTGCTATAAACTTCCCTCTTAGAACTTCTTTTGCTGCATCCCATAGGTTTTGGGTCATTGTGTTTTCATTGTCATTTGTTTCTAGGTATTTTTTGATTTCCTCTTTGATTTCTTCAGTGATCTCTTGGTTATTTAGTAGTGTATTGTTTAGCCTCCATGTGCTTGTATTTTTTACAGATTTTTTTCCTGTAATTGATATCTAGTCTCAGAGCGTTGTGGTCGGAAAAGGTACTTGATACGATTTCAATTTTCTTAAATTTACCAAGGCTTGATTTGTGACCCAAGATATGATCTATCCTGGAGAATGTTCCATGAGCCCTTGAGAAGAACGTGTATTCTGTTGTTTTTGGATGGAATGTCCTATAAATATCAATTAAGTCCATCTTGTTTAATGTATCATTTAAAGCTGTGTTTCCTTACTTATTTTCATTTTGGATGATCTGTCCATTGGTGAAAGTGGGGTGTTAAAGTCCCCTACTATGATTGTGTTACTGTCGATTTTCCCTTTTATGGCTGTTAGTGTATGATCCTTTTAATGTGTTGTCGGGTTCTGTTTGCTAGTATTTTGTTGAGGATTTTTGCATGTATATTCATCAGTGATATTGGTCTCTAATTTTCTTTTTTTGTAGTTTCTTTGTCTGGTTTTGATATCAGGGTGATGGTGGCCTCATAGAATGAGTTTGGGAGTTTTCCTTCCTCTGCAATTTTTTGGAAGAGTTTGAAAAGGATGGGTGTTAGCTCTTCTCTAAATGTTTGATAGAATTCACCTGGGAATGTGCTTCCTGGACTTGATTAACTATTTCCTTTCCCATATTAGGGAAGTTTTCAACTATAATCTCTTCAAATATTTTCTCAGACCCTTTCTTTTTTTTCTTCTTCTTCTGGGACCCCTATAATTCGAATGTTCATGCGTTTAATGTTGTCCCAGAGGTCTCTAAGACTGTCCTCAATTCTTCTCATTCTTTTTTCTTTATTCTACTTGGCAGTAGTAATTTCCACTATTTTATCTTCCAGGTCACTTATCTGTTCTTCTGCCTCAGTTATTCTGCTATTGATTCCTTCTAGAGAATTTTTAATTTCATTTATTGTGTTGTTCATCATTGTTTGTTTGCTCTTTAGTTCTTGTAGGTCCTTGTTAAACGTTTCTTGTATTTTCTCCATTCTCTTTCCAAGATTTTGGATCATCTTTACTATCATTACTCTGAATTCTTTTTCAGGTAGACTGCCTTTTCCTCTTCATTTGTTTGGTCTGGTGGGTTTTTACCTTGCTCCTTCATCTGCTGTGTGTTTCTCTGTCTTCTCATTTTGCTTAACTTACTGTGTTTGGGGTCTCCTTTTTGCAGGCTGCAGGTTCATAGTTCCCGTTGTTTTTGGTGTCTGCCCCTCATGGCAAAGTTTGGTTCAGTGGGTTGTGTAAGCTTCCTGGTGGAGGGGACTGGTGCCTGTGTTCTGGTGGATGAGGCTGGATCATGTCTTTCTGGTGGGTAGGACCGCGTCAGGTGGTGTGTTTTGGGGTGTCTGTGACCTTATTATGATTTTAGGCAGCCTCTCTGCTAATGAGTGGGGTTGTGTTCCTGTCTTTCTGGTTGCTTGGAATGGTGTGTCCAGCACTGTAGTTTGCTGATCGTTGAGTGGAGCTGGGTCTTAGCGTTGAGATGGAGATCTCTGGGAGAACTTTTGCCCTTTGATATTATGTGGGGCCGGGAGGTCTCTGGTGGACCAATGTCCTGAACTTGGCTCTCCCACCTCAGAGGCACCGGCCTGACACCCAGCCGGAGCACCAAGACCCTGTCAGCCACACGGCCACACAAAGGACTTTGTTTTGGCAGGAGGCAAAAAATGTTCTCTCTTCCCACAAGTAGTCTACATGGTAAAATAGGATAAATTTGAAGTGGCTATTTCCTTGAGTGTTGTCCCACAAATATTGAGTTATGTCTCAGAACAGCTATCATTGGTGAGATGTTCTGGTTCTAGCCATGATGCCAGAAAAACTGCAGGAGGGCTGCAAGATAGAGAAAGCGGGCCTGTGCTTCAAGGTACCTATTTACTGGCAGATAAAGCTGAGGGGCAGAAGGCCTTGGTCCTTAGGTCTCCTCCAGGCACTGACTTTTTTGGGAAAGAAAAGTCTTAACATCCTCTGGAATCCAGGTCTGATTCCAGGAGACGAATGTTTCGCATTTGAAACCCAAGCTTCTGCCCTATGGTCGCCCACGGAAAAGGGCGTGAGAAGGGTGGTGGTCAAACCCACCAGGGCGACCAGCCTGACTCAGAGTCTGGCCTTGGGTAGGCATTCGGGTGCTCAGACCCGGGGCCACCCTCCTCCCGCCTTCTCCTGGGGCTTGGATTAGTGATGTGGGGGTTCACGCGGGGTCCCCGCCTGCTTTGGGACCAGGGCACGTTGCTGGGGCGCTCTCCCTCATCGCCCTCCCTGCTTGGACCCAAGACGATGGTTTTGCAAAGACTGAATTTGAGGAACTTCTGAAGCATCTAAGTGATGTGCTTCTAGGCATCTGCAGCCATAGACCTTGAGCCACACGTGGTAGGTAGCCAGGAACACCTATCATCAGCAAGTGCCTTGCTTTTTGATCAAATATCTTTCAGCCAGACTTGGAGAAGCTGTTTATTAGTCTATAAAAGAGGATCCAAACACTTTAGCAGTTAATGAATTACTGTACCTGGACTTGAAATATGGTGGTTCATACTTTTGTAATCAGAAACTACTCATGACAATGATTTGCTTACTATGGAGGCCTACTGTGGGCCTAAGCTCTGGATCTCACCATGACCCCTTTCATGAAAACTTTGGGTTAAAAATATTAGGTTGAACTACATGAAATTGCCATTTTTTAGGTAAAAAAATGGTTAAATATCAGCAATTTCACCTGGATTAGGCTATAATATGCCTTGTGCTGATTTATACCCCACCTCTTTTCACTAAATGTGTGGAACGGGTAGGAGCCGTCAACAACTGATACATGTTATTCTGCTAATGATAATAGCCACTGTGCCATTGATTTTGTGTGTGTGTGTGTGTGTGTGTACAGAATAGGTATATATAAATCAGTGCTATTCAGTACATTAGCCATGAGCCTTCTGTGGCTAATGAGCATTTGAAATGTGGCTAGTCCAAATTGAGGTGTGCTATGAATGTAAATGCACTCCTGATTTCAAAAACTTAATATGAAAAAAAGAATATAAATTATTTCAGTAATAATTTTTATATTGATTATATATCAAATAATAATATTTTGAATATATTTGGTTAAATAAAATATTAATATTAATTTCAGTTGTTTCTTTTTACATTTTTTTTTTTGATGTGGCTACTAGAAAATTTGGCTTGTATTATATTTCTGTTTGACAGTGCTGCTACAGACAGAAAGGATTTTTAAAGTCCTTTTTCAGTGTACTTTTTTGGCAGATCCAGGAGGAAGACCATTCAAAGTGGCTTTTAGAAATTGCCCTTGGATTATTCTGAGCCCAAATCTGCTTCAGTTTCCTCAAGAAAGGAAGGAAAACCAATCTGGCCTCTAAAATCTACTTTTCGAAAATGGCATTATAGACATGTATCCCCTCTCTAATATACAAAATAAATTCTAGCAGCTCATAGTTTTTCCATGTACTTATAGTATTTTCTTTGCTTTTACTTTTTGTTCTCTGTGTTCTTCCTGTCATCACTTTATCAAAATATTGAGGCCCTGGCATCGAGCAAGTAGAGATATTCAAGATACATAAATGCCTCACTTATTCAGTACTGAGTTTATCTGAATCACTTGGGGATTGGCTAAGTGTATAAGCATTCGGATTTCTCTAAAATTGAGACCATGCCACGCAGTGCGGGATTAGTGGGGAGAAAAGTGTGTCAGTCTCCTGGCGCTGACAATTTGAACTGTCAGGGTCAGGGCCCTGTGGTCTCCTTTTGCTCCCCTAATCCTGACTAAGAAGGTAATTTAAGTAGAATCCTGGGGTGCTAAATTAAGGAGGCTCTAATGGGAAAATGGGAAGTGGAGGGTTTAAAGGACACCCATTAATGTGCTCACTTCAAGATGTACTCTCATCAGTGCTTCTTAGGAAGGCACATGCTCGCCAGTAATGCCTTTTCTTTTTGGAACACAACCAAGGGCAAGGATGGAGATTTTTAAACATAATATTTTGGAACCCAAGGGAAGCCAAAATATTGCAGACAGTGATAAAACCACAATTTAGTAATTGTGTTGTGTGATCCTGCAGCATGTGGTGGGGCTGCTAGAAGGGGAAGTGTGATGAGTTTGGGCAGCAGACATTCTACATCTCAAGTTGCCATCTAATCCTTCCTTAAATAAGTCCAGGCTGATCTGCAGGGTGTCCAAAAATCCTCTTTTCTCTGCAGTCACATCTTCTAGGCCAGAGAGAAATCAGGGTAAGTATCAGCTAGGGATATCCTTGCTTACCCTAACAGAAAACCCCCAAATTAAATAATATGTTTTCTCACATAACAGTAAGTCTGGAGGTAGGCAGTCCAGAAAGTGTATGGTATTTTACTATTGCTATTCTATTTTATCCTCTGTCATGGCCAGCTTTTGTCTTCATGTTGCAGAATTGCTGCTGCAGTTCAGTCATCACATCTGCATTCTACCAGAAGGAAGGTTATGTGCTACACAACTTTACCTGTGGGAAGGTATATCCCCTTCCAAGGGGATAGCTCTATATTATTGGCCTGAAGTGGGTTGCCTCACTTCTCCCAGATGCCAGGGACTCTGAGTTGGTGAAGAAGCAGCTAGAATGTGGAGCCCATAGAGCTTGCCACTCTGACAAAGGAAGATGTAGTCTACATAAATAGCTCCTAGTTCAGTTCTTGGCATATAGTATATAATCAAAAAAAAAAGAATCTTAAAATAACCTTACCTTTGTGGTAAAAAGACCAGATCAAGCAACACTACAACTATATATGCTAAAGTAGTGGTTACTTTGATTAGAGTAGTGTCTAACACTAACTGAGCATGCCCTTAGGCATGTTTGGCCTATAGAGAGAACACAGGGCTCAGTGCTTTACATCTTTCTTACTCCTTGTAACAACCTGATGAAGGAGATATTCTTCCCAGATTACAGAGAGGGAAACTGAGGCTCAAGAAAGCTAAGTAAACTTGCCTAAGGTACACAGCTAATGTGAAGGAGAGCTGGGATGCTAACCCTTGCTTTCAGCCTGTGCCTTTATAACCTCTAAGCTCTCCTATAAGTAGAAGGCTCTTGGTAGGTAGTCGGTTTGCCTAGTAACTTGCTAACCCAGTTCAAAGCCTAGAACCAAAGACCTAGGAGTGAATAGCAAAAAGGACTGAAAAAAAAATGGAAGAAAAAGTTAGGGTAACTTTGGAGTAGTTGAAATAGGTCCCCATATTATGAGCTGTTAAAGGCCTAAATGATGCCAAATTCTGGACTCTCTCAATCTTGGAATATTTTCCATCAGTTCTCCATTTGGGGGGATTTGCCATGTCCATATGGTAATGGTTTGTTTGGGGTTGTCCAAGGGCATTCTCAGGAACAGTTAGGCCATTTTGTGCTGGGCGCTGTTCCGGAGGAGTGAGAAGGAGCTGTGTGCGTGTCGTGGGGTGCAACCAGCTCTACACGGTGGCCCCTGGCTGCCATGAGAGCCAGTAGCGTGGAAGGAGAGGTAGACTGGAATCGCCTCCAAGGAACAGAGGTTCCCCTAGAATGATGGATCTGCCTTTGATGTCTAGCAGCTTCCAAATAGCACAGAAATGATACAGATACATGCCAAAAGGGGAAAAACAACTTTTGATCTAGTTAGAACTAATTAAACTTTCAATGTGCATGAAAGAAACTTGAGTGCTGGCCAGTTGTCTGCTGTGGATGGATTTTGTCAAAGAGCATAGTTGAAAATAATGAAACTAAAGCAAACCCCTGCCTGGTGTCCTGCTTGGGGGGAGTTAATTTTTTGGTCTTTGCTTCTAAAATGTTGAGGATTTCCCCCCTTGCAGGCTGAAATGACCAGCAGTCTCTTTTTTTCCTTTATACAGTGATATTAAGAGGGATGTTTTTCTTTAATGTTTTCTCAGAAGGCTCTCTCTTCAACCCTTCCTTGTTGTCATATCTTGTTTAGTCTAATGTATGTTTTTTGTTAGTGTGTGGACTAAAAAAGGTAATCTAATTAACAGTAGAAGGCAAGAAGCCCTGCAGGATTTTGGCAACAGAGAAAAATGTGGGCGCTGGTATTTGATCAACAGCTCCCACTTAAGGCTCACAACTCTTGCCTCATTAGCAGGAGACTTTTTCGCTCTTCATAAGCAGGCTGCAACAGAATATAAAGTGTGTATTTGACAGGACAACAGTCACATCTAAGAGTGGCTTTTGGAAATTTCGGTTGCCTTTATTCAGAGTGACTGGCTTGGTAAATGTTTAGAGGGCCCTAATTATGCTTTGGGATGATTAAAACATTGTGGATTTATGCTGTTTCACTAAGGAGAAAGGCCTATTTCACATACCAAGGAAGGGAAAAAAAAAAAAAAAAACTAAAAGGGAGGAAAGAAAAGAACAAGGGGAGGCGGCTTGGGTGGGGGGCAGTGCACACCGCCCCAGCTTGGAGAGGCGGCCTCTTGGTAGAGCATATGAATCCACTTACATGTAAATTGCTTGTCGCTATGAATTAAGAGAAGGCTATGAAAGAACTGCTTTGCCGTGTTTACTATAGGATTTTTGACAGACTCTTTCCTCTTTCAAGTAAATTTGGCTTAAGTCCATAGTCAGTCCAGTTTTAAGTAAACTCCTCTTTTGTTACATTAACAAGGTTATAACATCACTGGGGCAGATTTCCAGCTGCAGGAACCGAGGCCTAAGTATGGGGCTGAGGGTATAATTAAAACCTTCGGGTGGGAGAGTTAAACTCTCAAGTAAAATTGGATAAAAGGCTAATTGTCCATAGCAACATAATACATGCTTTAAATATCTGTGAAATGAAGATGAAGAGTCAGAGGCTTGGAAAAAATCCTTTTCTACTCTGAATCAAGACCTGAGTTTTTAGTTTAGGATAACGGGCCTTCACTTCCGCAAACACCGTCCCCCCCACCCCCCGAATTTTGAAAGTTCAGCGCCGTCCCCTGTGGCTCCTGTGGCTTGTCTTCTTCTATCTGTGCTAATGATCTACCTGCCATCTTTTGAGGAACTTCTCTTATAAAATGGGGAGTGTTTATAGCTAATAAGTGGGACCCATGAGCGGGGGGCCTAGATTTTCTGGTTCTGTAGGTCCAAACAAAGGTGTCGAGTACTTTGTCCACATTTGCCATGGCTTCCTTTAAAGGAGGGGTGGTGATGGGGGTGTGGGTGGGTTAGAGTTGGAGGGGAGTCTGGGAGAAAGGCGCACATACCTTTGGTGACCTTCTCAAGGATGACATCCAGCCAAGCAAGATGATACATTACCACAACACTAAAAAAACAAAACGGATTGTAATGGCAGCTTGTCCTGAGTGAATGCATCGGGAAGGCCCATTTGTTATTCATTAGGAGCAGCCTGGCTGGGCTGGCGTGGTAGGGAGCCTGGAGACTTAAGGTCATTCTACACCCCTGCCCCAGTGGCACGGACAACAGCGAAGACAGCTTTAGCAGCCCCTACACTTCTAGACTTTGCTGATGTGCTGTCTGAAGCTCTGCAGGAATGAAGGTGCTCTAAAACAGTTTAGAGTTACTCCAAGAGGGTGAGAGAGGGGGGTGGGTGGAAGGGAAGAAGAAGAGGGGAAAAAAATAAAAAGAAATGATTTTGTGGGCAAAGTGACTTCATGGAGCTAATAAGCAAAGTGAGCCCAGAGGTGAGAAGTCCTGCAGCTTCCCTCCAGCAGCCCAGGAAGTGTACACCCAAAGAGCTGCAAGTCTCTCCATCTGAAGTAGGGACAATCAGAAGAGAGGGTATGTGAGGAGCCCGAGGCTGTTGGAGAGTGGTCAGTGTTTGAGGGCTTGCTGGGAGAGGTGCATGACCTCGCCCAACTAATAGAGCTGCTGGGTGCAGCATGGTAAGGCACTGAGGGTGCACTGGGCTGCCGGAAGGGCAGGACAGTTCTTTGTGAGATGCAGGGCTGCAGCTGGAAGGGAACTGGAGCTGGGCAGAGGGAATGAAAGGGAGGTGGAAGGCTGGCAATTTGGGACCTCAGCAAGTGGATTGATTGAGAATGTAGGTCCTGCATGCCAGGAAAACAGGATCTAGTCCCTGGGCTCTGAAGCACAGAGTGGTACTGAATCTGGCCTAAGCTCTGCCTGCCCTGTCAGCTCGATGATGTGATTGGCTTGAGGGAGAACACCCAGGAATTGTATTTTTGTTATTTTCAGCCTAGTTGTCTTGCAGAGTATTTTTGTCTTGCTGCATAATACGGAGACTTGTGTTTTGAATCAAAAAGTTCCTTCTCACTTTGTGAATTAGAGTGCTTTAAGGTAGGACACACCTACTACTGGAGCTGGGGTGCTTCCCATCAGAGCAGAGATACCTGTCTTCAGTTTCACTGTGGGCATTGATGTGCTTTTATGATATACATTGGAGCCTCCTTTCAATATTTTTTTTGAATGAACTTTAATTTTTTTTAATTGGAATATAGTTGATTTACAACTCTGTATTAGTTTCTGCTGTACAGCAAAGTGAGTCAGAGTTACTTAGATCACACATTTGCTTCGTGGCAGCTTACTTTCAGTAGTGTTGTAAGTATGTTTAAGTATGTTAAATAAGAGCTTATATTATAGAGTGTATAAATCCATTTCTCTTGCTAGCATTGTAAATTTAAATTCCTTCTTACATGTACTAAAGACATGTAATATATAAACCGGGTTATAGCCCAGAATAAGAATGACATTATGAGAAAATAATGCTGAGAATGCTATGTTTAATAGGAGCCAACTCTTATTAGTTCAAACTAAAAAAATTTTAGCCATCTTTACATTTCTTTGTCTTTAAGTAGTGTATGTTTCATTTTTAAAATAGAGGTTTAGTTATCGTGCGTATATACATGCATACATATATTACAAGTTAGTCTAAGTGAAAAATAGTACTGCTCTTTCTGTGAATTATTAAGGCTTAATGCCAAGATACGGAAAAATAGTTCTCTTAAATTTTTTGAAGTTATGTATATTTGGGGAGCAGAAATTGGGATTTTCTTAGACCTGGATTTGATTGGATGACTGTCCATTTTGTAGAGCACATGGTTGTAGGGAGGTTCCTGGCCATTACGCTCTCTCTGAGTCGATAAATATTGAGAAATCAAATGTTTCATGATGAGGGAAGGACTTTTCCTACCAAAAGGCTAATCTTACCAGACATCTCTTTCTCCTCATTCCCTCCCCGACCACTTTATCTCTCTCAACACAGAGCTTGAGTGTCCCGTATGACACAAATATTACCATTGTCATCATTAACTCTTTACTGAAGAGGAGAGAAACAGAAGAGTGATATAAGTACTCTCCATACTCACCTTTTCTTTTGTAAATTATTTCTCAGTTTTTCTTGTTTTGTTCTGTTTTCTGTATTAATGACCAAACAAAGAGGAGTAGCAGTTTTCTGTTTGGGCATTGAAAAAGTTGTGGAAATAGATGGTGGTGATGGTTACACAATATTGTAAATAGAAATGACTAAAATGACAAAATTTTTATTATGTATATTTTGCCACAATAAAAAGTGTTGAGAGAGAGATAGAGAATGAGAAAGGAATAGTAGGGAACAAAGCCCCAGGTATCTGTTTGGTTTTTAACCTCATTATATTCAGGTTTCTGTTTCAGTGTCAACTTATCTGAGAAGGCTTTTCTGATCACATTAGCTAAAATAGCTCCTTTCTTGTTACCCTCTGTCTTCTTACTTTGCTCTAATCTTATTTTTTAAAGTATTTTTAAAAATTAAATAAAATTCACAGAATATGAAATTCATCTTTTTAACTAATTAAAGTGTAACTAATTCAGTGATTTTTTTTTGGTATATTTAAAATGTTGTGCAATCATCACCACTATCTAATTCCAGAACATTTTCACCACCCCCCAAAACCCCATACTCATTAAGCCGTTACCCTCTATTACCTCTTTTCCCCTGCCCCTGGCAGCCACTAATCTGCTTTCTATCTCTATGGATTTGCCTTTTCTGGGTATTCCAAAAATGAAATCAGTATGTGGCCTTTTGTGTTTGGCTTCTTTCATGTAGCATAGTACTTTTAAGTCTCATCCACGTTGTAATATGTATCACTACTTCATTTCTTTTTATTGGCAAATAATATTCCATTGAGTAGATATACCACATTTTATCCATTAACCAGTTAACGGACATTTGAGTCATTTCTACTTTTTGTTATGAATAATACCGCTGTGAATATTTGTGTCAAGTTTTTATGTGGATATATGTTTTCATTTCTCTAGAGTATAGATATTTTCCTTCGTAACAGCACCACTATATACATATGTGTACTGTATGTGTGTATGTGTGTGTGTATTCATTGTCCGTAGGTCCATAGTCCCCATTTTAGAAGGTAAGTTCTGGGAGAGCCTAGACTTTACCTTAGTCTCCATTGCTTAGAACAGTGCCAATTGAATGAATTAGCTAATGTAGAATGAATGGAGTTCTCTATTAGATGAGCCACAAAGCTCTTCCTGAGCTGTAGAGTGTGTCCTTTGGTCTTTCTCTCTTTTACACCATTCTTTGGGTTGAATATGGCCGGGAGGAACACTCAAACAAGAGAGCTGTTACTCAATGTCACAGGAGTGTTGGTAGACTCAACCAAGACTGTTGCCAGACTGATGTCTACAGACACAAAACTGAGATGTCTTAACCAACCACGGCCCCAAGTTATTTTTGGTGCCGATTACTGCTATCAGAGAATCAGTTCTTCATGCGACAGGCATCCTCTTGTATTTACAATAAAGGCAGAGGTAAAGTTCTTTTTACTAAGTGCCAAGAAAAGCATGATCTTTATCTTTCTCAGAGGCGTGATGTCCATCTCTCCTTTGACAGACATGCCGGAGAGGAAAGAACGGGATGTTGCAGCCTGGGGGTGAGGGCCAAGTATATTTGTATTCACCAGTTGCATTTAAGAGGCCAGAGACATATTTTTACATAAAGCCAAAGTAAAACTTCAATTCCTGCAGAATTTTTGTATACTTCAACAAGAAAAGTATCAGTCCCAGGAGAAGGGAAATAAGGCGTTCTACATTTGCCTTCCCATCTTCAGTGAATTCTGGCAGGTATTATTTTATTTTAGCTTTTAGGAATTCTACTAGCTCCACCTTTGTTTTAATGAACTATATGGTTCCTTTTGAAATACTCTTCATGGATTCTATAGGACTTTGATTCTGTTTGATTAGTTTTTCTTTCTAGTTAATCTGCCTTTAAACATTTGGAGGAAATGGTTCAATTTTTAAAAAATTCCACAGGATGTGATATGTACAGTTTAAATGATAAATCTTTCTCCCCTAAAGAAATGTCAGGGCACAAAAGCAGACATAGTTATCACACTGTTTATTATTTGACTTGGCTGACGTCCTAGATTTGGGTTCTAATTTTAATATATTAGAATATACTTTTCTTGGAGGTTTGCATATAAATAATATATGTTTGGTGAGTAAGTGAGCAGCAGGGTAAATTGAAACTGCATTTGACTGAATTATTTTCTCCATGTTTATTAGTTTTTTCTTTTATCAGTGGATGAAGAATTTCTCACCTAGTGTGTTATAGGTGAGTACATTTCCATCAAGATGCTCTTGTGATAGGGTGGCTCAGGACAAGAGATTTTAGGTTTACTGGGTTGGTTGACATCTCCAAAATGCCTTTCAGTCATGGTAGACAAATCACCTGTTGTTGCAGTCTAGGTGGAAATGGTACAGTTATCTTCCTTTTGGATATTCCCTTGGCTGAATTCTTCTTATTTTTTTTAATGGAAATAAAAATTGGTAAGAGAGAATCTTAAAGGAATTCAAGGTTCTGGGCTGCCATAGATAACATAGCTTAGTACGCTTTGAGCACTTGAAGAAAATTGTAAGACTCACATCAAACAATGAAGAGAAGGCCCCCATTGTCAGCTGAGCTTTGGGGCGGGACCATCCGTTGAAACAAGGGTGGGTGAGTTATCCCGCCACCCCGCCAGCCTCCCCCTGCAGTTTACAGTACGCCAGCCCATAGGAATGTGAATCCCACTTTGGAGCCCATTGTGAATGTGTTTCTGAGTTGTTTAACGTGTTTCTCACAAACAGGACATGACATGTATGGTTTAAATGAAAATAATGGCCTTGCCGCTCGGTGCCAGACCGTCTTTTGTCAAGAGCATCCTGGCAATTGGAACGGCTCTGCGCTGACGTGGCCCACAGGCCGGGTCCTTAGGGGATCTGGACTTGCTGAGTTTCACACAGAGAAGGCTCTTAAATCAGGGGGCCTCCCTGAGGGCCTGCATCCCTGGTGTATGTGTGTGCGCTGTTCTGCAGCAGGCAATAGAGCCGGGCTTGCTGCTGTTACTTCTGGCCATGAAAGCTTGGCCATGAATTAAGAGAGAGATTTTCTTAGTCTTTGGATTCCTTAACTATGGAGTTTATTTTCAAAACAAAACAAAACGAGTAAAATAAAGCAATTACCAAAAAAACAGTTTTTGTTTTGTTTTGTTTTTGTTTTGTTTTGTTTTTGTTTTTTTGTATGGGAGTTTTAAAGCATATCTAGGTACTTTAGCTTTAAGCCTTCTGATAACATAAAAAAAAAAATTAATTATTTTAAAAAATTGTAAAACATACATGATGTAAAATTTACCATTTTAAGCATTTTTAAGTGTACAGATCAGTGGCATTACATACATTCATATTGCTGTGCCGCCAGCACCACCATCCATCTTCAGAACCTTTTCACCTTCCCAAGCTGAGACTCTGTACCCATTAAACAATAACTCACCATTGCCTCCTCCTTGCAGCTCCTGGCAACCACCATGCTACTTTCTGTCTCTATGAACTTGACTACTCTAGGTTCTTCATATGAGTGGAATCATACAGTATTTGCCTTGTTGTGATGGGCTTATTTCACTCAGTATAATGTCTTCAAGGGTGATGATGTTTGATATAAGCAGATTAGAGTATATTGATTCAGTTTTATTGCCTGAGTTCTTTCCCTGTGGTATCTTTCAATGTACAGCTAATTAATTTGTCAAGTTTTGTGTCCTATGAGTGGCATTGGGGCATGCTGTTGCCATAGATCAGTCGTTCTCAACCAGGGGCTACTGGGCCCTCAGAAATACTTAGCAATAACTGGAGACGTTAATTTTGGTTGTCACAGATGAGGAGTAGGGAGGGATGGTATGGTACTGGTGTCTAGAGGCCAGAGGCCAGGGGTGCTACTAAACGTCCTACAATGGCCAGGATGGCCCCCACAACAAAGAATTATCCAGCCCAAATGTCAATAATGCTGAGTTTGAGAAATCATGTCAAGGGTTAATGAACTTGCGAGTCATTTATGGAAAAAAATCTAGAGAAAACGCTGGGCATATTTTTATTGAGTAGTTTTGAAATAAATTTCCATGCTGCCATCAATTTATTACTAATTCATTAACGCATTAAATATTGGAGGTTCAATACAACCAAATGCAGACTGAGTTCCTGTCTTCCTGGAGCAACTTAAGTCATAAAAAATTGGAGGATTCAAAAGCATCCATATACTTGTACTTTCATTAATTTTGCTATGGGTTCTTTTCGTAATTCTTACATTTCTGTGCAGATCACCTGGTAACGAGGTTGGGTGGCTGCAGCTGAGCAGAGATTGTGACTCATGGAGTTGGAGCTAGGAGACCTTGTTCTGGCCTCTGTTCTGTGATGGAGTGGCTGGATGACATTCAGCAGTTCTCAATACATTTTTCTCACCTGTAAAATGAGAGGGTTGTATTAAAATAAAAAACTATGTCTTTGACAGGAGTAAGATAGAAAATTTTTAAAAAGTGACTGTTCCTTATGGTTGAATTACTGTAAAGTACATTCTGCTACATCAGTGGAGACTAAACATTGCCTTAGTAATAAATGAGTAGGTTAAGCCTGAAGCTGATTGCCAGTTAATGTACTATGTTCTTTGCAAAGGACCTGAGACCCTGGGCTGTTTCTGCTGTTATATCCTCTCTTTATTAGGACAGACTCCCACGGCCAAAATTGATGTGAGACCTATGTGATCCAATGGACTCATTTTTTAAAAAATACTGTTTTAGATGAATGGATAAAGAAGATGTGGCACATATATACAATGGAATATTACTCAGCCATAAAAAGAAATGAAATTGAGTTATTTGTAGTGAAGTGGATGGACCTAGAGTCTGTCATACAGAGTGAAGTAAGCCAGAAAGAGAAAAACAAATACCGTATGCTAGCACATATATATGGAATCTAAAAAAAAAAAAAAAATGGTTCTGGTGTACCTAGGGGTGGGACAGGAATAAAGACGCAGACGTAGAGAATGGACTTGAGGACACGGGGAGGGGGAAGGGTAAGCTGGGACAAAGTGAGAGAGTAGCATTGACATATATACACTACCAAATGTAAAATAGATAGCTAGTGGGAAGCAGCCAAATAACACAGGGAGATCAGCTCGGTGCTTTGTGACCACCTAGAGGGGTGGGAGGGGGAGACACCAGAGGGAGGAGATATGGGGATATATGTATACATATAGATGATACACTTTGTTATACAGCAGAAACTAACATAACATTGTAAAGCAATTACACTCCAATAAAGATGTTAAAAAAAAAATGCTGTTTTGTTATGGTCCACTTCAATGAGAGCAGAAAGTTTGTCTAGAATGTTTAAAAGTTAGGTGGATAGGAAAAGCAAAAGATAATAAAACCTAGTTTTTTAAACCTCTGCACAGGAGAGGTGAGGAGCAAGTATCTAAACCAAAGCTCTGGAGTCCAATTATTAACATGCCTTGCACAATGACAGCATGAACCAAACTAAATAAAACTCTGGCGATCCCCAAGTTTGTGAGTTGTACACGTAACCCAGGAAAATTTTATTTCCTTGGAATGTGTTGTGTGTCTTTTTCCAGTGCACTCCTTATAGTTGTGTGTGTGTATTTAAATAAAGACAACTAAAAAAGAATTGACTGTAAAGAGTTGTAGCAAATGCCATTATCTGCAGTGAAGTTTATGTGAAGAGCAGCTTGATTGTAGGGAACACTGAAAATGAAGTCAGGTTCTAAGGAAGCCACATACGAGGCTGCTCTGGTCTAGTACTACCTACTGTCCTGTCACCATGTGAATTCCCATCCCACCTGCAGCCCCCATCATTGGCTTTGAAAAAAATCATTATCTAGTATTTTTTCTTAGCAATTGGAGCAAAGTTTCTTCCTAAGGGCAGAGCTTTCCCAAGCAGCCCGTGCAGTCCCTGAATTTCAAACAAAGTCTGATGGTATCTGGATTTTGAGCCTGGGCTTTGGTCTGGCTCTCCATGCTGTTTGATGTGATCCAGTTTTGCTCTGTCAGACTTGGAAGGTAGTTACAAGTCCTAGTGGGAGGCAGGCTAGAAGACAGGACAGGGGCTCACCTTCCAGCAGGAGACAGAAGAAGCCACGCCTCATCTTTCTGTTCTCTCCATTTTTATTATTTATTTAGTTAGTTACTTATTTATTTTTTGTAAAATAGAAGATCCTAGAACCAGGACAGCAAAGAGGTTTTATCCTGAGTGTCACCTTCAACTGATTACTAATAAGTGTTTGGAACACTTGAGGCTAGCTTCAGACTTAATAGGAAGGAATTCTGTGATCAATTAGTGCTGTTTGCCATGATTGAGCATAAGTTGCAATGGCATGTATACATTACATATTCTCCAACATTGTCTAGTTTGGGGCTCTTAGATTAACAGTGTGACTCTCTAGGAGTGTCCTTGCTATTAATTAGCACACTTTGATTCTTTCAAATGCTTCTGAGGCAGTTGACCCCAGTATGAAGAACGTGAACTCTTGAGTCAGATTACCTGGGTTGGAATACTAGCTGTGTCTTTTCCCACTGTGGGCTCTTGTGAAAATTAACAGGTCTTTCTATGTCTATCTTTCTCATCAATAAAAAAGGGGGAGTGGTTATATCTTTTAGTTATTGTGAGGATAAAATGAATTAATACACATTGTTTAGAATAGTACCTGGCACACAGTAAACTTTCAACCAACGTTGGTATATGGGTTGAATAATGGCCCCCAAAAGATATATCCACCTAGAACCTCAGAATGTGACTTTATTTGGAATAAGAATCTTTGCAGATATAATTAGGGTAAAGATTTCAAGGTGAGACCACTCTGGATTAGGGTGCGCCCTAAATCTGATGACTGGTGTCCTTGTAAGAGATAGAAACGGAAAAGAGACACAGAAAAAAAGGAAGGTCATGTGAAAATGGAGGCAGAGATTGGAATAATGTATCTGTAAGGCAAGGAACTCAAGGACCACGGGCCATCCCCAGAAACTGGGAGAGATACGTGGAATAGATTTTCTCTCAGGGTCTTCATATGAATCAACTTTGCTGACACTTTGATTTCAGACTTCTGACCTTCTGAACTGTGAGAGAATAAATTTCTCTTGTTTTAAGCCACCACAGTGGTAGCTTGTTATGACAGCCCTAGGAAACAAATGTAATTGACTATTGGTATTATTATTGTTGTTATCTTCAAGGCGAGGATCAAGTCCTTGGTTATTTCATAATTTGGGCAGTCCTGGAATTTGTTGACATTGATGAAGTCAACCAGAATCTCAGGTTGCCCAGAGACCTGTTTCCTCTGATGATGGTGAGTGACTTGGTCAGTGGACTCCTTTTCCCCCTCAGTCATTGGCTCTCAGAAGCACTTAGTTTAAAATAATCAGAATGTACAAAATGAAGAAGAGGGGCATGGATCATTATTGAGATAGAAGTAGAATGATTGACAGTAGCCTGGACAAGTCATCTTCCTGGTATGGATACCAGATATTACATCAGAATTTGAGAGAAGGCAGGGAGTTTAATCCTAGGCACAGTGAGCTATGGGACAAAAACCAAAAAAAGTGCAAAGAGGATATATTCTCAGCGGGACAGGACAGGGTCTGAGAGACCACAGACCCAGGGGGTGGGTGATATTTGAGCTAGCCTAAAGCAAACTAAAATTTTGATAACCTGATAAAACATTGATTACTTTCTCAGGAAATTGGATTTTAGGAGTCATCACTTTCTGCATGTTCAGACCAGTCCACCTCCATATGCATTTGTGTAGGAACCCTGGTCAGGAGAGGGAAGGCATGAACTTAGAGGCAGACAGCAGTCCAAGGCTGCCATCTCAAATCTGCCATTACTCCCTGGTCTCTGGCAAGTTACTTAACCTCTTGTCCTCCGTCTTGACCACACAAAATGGGAGTGACTGTGCCCACCACACAGACCATGTTGTGAAAGCAGCTTTATATGGACTCATCTAGCACAGAGCCTGGCAGATAACGGGTGCTCGTAGCATATTTTTTTAATGGTAATGGCCCAAGTGCCTGTGCTAGGAACTTCAGGAGATAAGGGGATAAAAGATAAACAAAAATTGTCTCCACTCACAAAAACAATGTAATAGAAGCTCCACATTGTAGTGGAGAAGACCAGGGCACACTTAGAATAATGAAATATTAATGAAGAAAAGAAATCATTTTTGGTTTTGTTTTGCTGGGGGAATAAGCAAGGGCGTCATAGATGGGGCGTCATTCAATTCGATCTGAAACTTGAAAAATAGGCAGAGTTTCCATAACCAGGAAAGGTCAGGTGCATTTGCTTCTTACTGGGCCAATGGCACAGAAATATAAATATACTTGCTGAGTGTAGAGAATAAGTCATCCCAAGGGCAAGCAATTACTTGGGGTTCAGAATGGGGAGGGTTGAGTTTAGGGGAGATGAGGCTGGAAGTGCAAATTTGGGCTAGCAGATCTGAATGCCACAAATTTGGGGCCAGAGGAAAATTTGAAAGCACAATAGGAAGATGGCTCTGTGGTATGAAGGATGAATAGGAGCAGAAGTCAGTTAGAAACACTGGTGCAATTTAGGAGCCTTCATCAGTGATTCAAGGGAGGGGTGAATAACCTAGTGGAGAAGAAGAATTGGGAAAGAGGGGAAGGAGAGAGACACACAGAGAAAATGTGAGTTCATAAAACGCTTATTAAATGTTTAGTGAAAGGGAAATTAATAGGATATGGAAAAAGATTGGCTTTGGGGGAAAAGGCAGAAAAGGTAGGAGAAGACAAGATGGCTTGAAGTGTTAAACCTGTAGGATCTTGCGAAGTATGGTGTGATAAATATGAGCTCCAAGTGTGCTTGAAATGTTTTCAATTACTTAGTTTTGTTATTTTGGGTTATGCATTTGCTTTTTTTAAGTGAAAATATCCTTTTCAATGGTAAATAGAAAGGATTTTCATTGTACTAACATTAAATAATTCAGAAATGTGTAATAATTGAAGTAAGAATCACCCAAATTACCACCATGCAGATAGTCAACATTTAATAATCGATTCTTCCTTTCTCCTTCCCCCGCCTTCCTTTCTTCCTTCTTTTTTCATCTATCCATCCTCTTCCTCCTCCTTCTCTCTCTCTCACTCTCTATTTTTTACACACACACACTCACTCTGTATATGTACATGCTCTTTCATATGAAAGTGGTAACACACTACTTGTTACTATGTAGTCTGCATGGTTCCCTAACAACATCTCATTAATCTCAGTGCTTGTGAGTGAGTACAGATTTACCTCACTGTAAATCTTCGTTATCAGTGGTATTGTGATTTATTTAACTACTCCCTGTACATGAATGTTGAGCTTGTCTCAGGTCTTGCTAGTAGAGATCACACATTTTTGAGCCCTTGCATATAACTGTCCTTATATGAGGTAGTCCATTTCTAAACACTTTTGCCAACAGTGACTTTAGACATTTTTTATGTCTTTTCAATTTGGAAGCCCCTTCTTCCTTCCCAATATAAAGGAGGGGGAGATACCTCATTTTATTTATTTATTTTAAAGTTTATAGTAGAAAAAAGGCTTTGTAGACTTACTGTCCATTTATCCTTCTTCCTTTGTGAATTGCCTCTTCCTTCACTTTGCCCTCTTTGTTTGATGTGGCAGTTGATAAATCTGTTTGTACAGTAAAGATATATACCCTTTGTTGAAACATTGAAAACATTTTCCCCGTGTGTGTGTGTGTGTGTGTGTGTGTGTGTGTGTGTGTGTGTATGTATGTTTGCCATTTAGACATTCATGATTTCACATTTACCAATTACTTCTTCATGGTTTCTTGTTTTCAGGTTATGCCTAAAAAGAGCTTCTATTACGTCTACCAAAAACAGGTGGATACATGAATTGGTGGGTCTGGCACTTGCTGAATTGCTGTGCCATTTACCTCACAGCCTACACAAGCTTTCTCCTGAGCTTCCTTGTGGCAGGGCAGGCGAGGATGTCATTATGAGCTTTGACTGTCTTGGAGATGGATGATTGCCTTCTCTCTGAAATCCCTTCTCCCAACAAAACACGTCATGCAAACATAACCTGAAATCACATCAATGCTGAGAGAAAGAGAAAGAGAGGAACGTAAATCCTTACAAGAAGTCATTTCCAATGCAGAGGCTGCCCTTCTCCCTGACAGTTTCCCTCAGTCCCTTCTATCCACAGTGGTGGTTTGTATTAGTTGATATTTCTATTCCAAATTTATTTGTGTTTGACACCCAAGAGGCAGCCTGAACTTCATCAGCTTCTTGCTCTATTAGCACCACCTTTAGCGCAGGTGGCTGCTGTATTGAAAAATTAAATTGGGCTCTTATAAACTGAGTTACCTTTATCCGTGTACACACAGCGAACTTCTTGAATCCAGTGTGCCGGGCATTATAAACCCAGTGGATGCTGGTTTTCAGTGGATAATCTAGATTACAAAAATTATGATGTGACCTTCTTTTGATCTCCATTGAAAAACTGGATTTTAAATAAGTCAAATGGTGAGGTGTAAAAGTGAAAATTTCTACTTGTAAGTAAAACAATTGGTGTTGAAGTCTTATATTGTTGGCATTTGACCCGAAGGTTGTTAGCAGATTTTCCTAAAAGGCAGTGCTTCCTGCTTTTCCATTTTGGCCTATTTGGTATAGTGTTTCTTTTTGTCCTTTGGTGTAACTTATCCATTTTTATAGAAATGGCCATAGTACTTTTTAGTATCAATGTTTTAGATGGATGGTGGCAACAATCTTTTCACACTTTGCTTTGCTTTTGGTATTAGAACAAATCTAATAGTTTGGATTCATGTATTTCTTTAAAATTAAAAAAAAAATTATATATAGTATGCATGCATGAAAGTGCACAAAGCACAGGATTTCACCTTGGTAAATTTTTACAAAGTGAACACACCCACGTAACCAGCACCCAGATCAAAAAATCAGGGCATCTTGTGTACTCTAGAGGTCTTCTGTACCTCTCCCAGTCATGATTTCTCCCAAAGGTAACTCTTCTGATTTCTAACACTGTAGATTAATTTTACCTGGCTTTGAATTGCAGGTTAATAGGTCATAAAATATGCATTATTTTCTTCCTGGATTCTTTTACACAGCATTTTACTTGTGAGATTCACCCATATGGTTGTGTGCACTTGTAGTCAGTTCATTTTCATTCCCATTGAATATTCCCTTGCTCAAGAATACCACGTTTGTTTTTATCCATTTTATGCTTCTTGGTCGCTTGGGCTGTTTTCATTTGGGGACTATTATGAATAGCACTGCTGTGACATTCTACTAATTGTGTTTTGGTGAACATTTGCACACATTTCTGCTGCTTATATACTCAGGAGTAGAAATGCTGATAGGAGGCATATGCAAAATGCATATTTTCAGTCTTTCCAAAGTGGTGGTAGAGAGTATGTATGGCATTTTGCATGAAAGTAGACTATGCTGCTATGCATTTTGATATTTCTGAGGGAATATATTAGTATTTAATATTTGAAAGGAACTGAAAAATGTTCATTTACTTTGGCATGGTTTCCATTATTTGCTTTTATCTGGGAACTCACAAGTTATTCTATAGGTAATATGGTCTGAAGTAAATTGGGTGTAAATGCACAATCTTTGCCCCATTCCAATTTACCAAGCCCAGAGGAAAACATTTGTTACCCTATATTTTTACAATACTTCATTGTGATATGATGAGGCTCCCGGCTTTAAGAAAAGGAAATTGGGAGGAGAGAACTAATACAATCCAGTGTGATTTTAAGATAACAACTAGAGTCTTTGCAGAAGAAGGAGCCAACAGGTCTGACATGAAGCATTTGGGCCACACATTTTTGCAGTGGGATTGAAGAAATGGAAGAACTTATGCTTTTCAGCATCAGAAAGTCCTCTCCCCAAACATTCCACATTTAAAATGTAATATTCCAAGCCTTCACAAAGAAGCTGCAAGGGAAAATTGAGGTGGCTCAACAACTTGACTACATTTTCTAGATTTTAAGTCTATGAAAATAAATCACACTTTTGATCTCTTCTTGATTTACACTGTCTGGTGGTTGGAGGAGGTGGTTCCAGAAGAGTTTGTTGCAATGAAATAAAACCCTTCTTTCCATCAATACAATTTAATATCCTTAACCTAATTATCAATCTCATATAATCTGATATATTAGTTAGGATTCAGATTAGGCTTCTATAACAAAGAGATCCCCAAATCCAGTGGCTTACATAAGATGAAAGTTTATTTCTTCCTTATGTCAAAGTCTCTGTAGGTCTCCTAGGACTATCTTGGTAGTTTGACAATGAAAGAGATCCAGGCTCCACCTTATTATTCTGCCATCCTCAGCATATGACAGTTTTCACCTCATGGCTCAGGATGGCTGCTCCAGCCCCCTCTGTCCAATCTGTGCTCCAACTACCAGAAGAGGAACAAGAGACCGGGGAAGAACATATTCCTTTCCTTTAAGGGCACAGTCTGGATGCTGTGTACATCTCTACTGCACTCATCCCCTTGGTCAAAACTTAGTCACATGGCCACCTCCAGTTGTGGGCAACTGAAAAATGTAGTCCTTAGCTGAGGGCTACAGGCCAGCTAAAATTCCATAACTCTAGAAGGAGAGAATGGATATTGGAGAACAACCAGCTGTCCTTTGTCGGTTTGGAGCCTTTATAAATATGTCAGATATCTTTATTCATGGCCTCTGATCTCTCATTTATATTCTCTCGCTCCTTGTCTTTCTTGTTTTCCTTCTTGTGTAGAACTCATCTCTTAAAGTGCCTCAATGCACTTTTGATCCCTTGGAATTTCCCTATTAACCGTGAAATAGGAAGACAGCAAACCCAGTGATCCTACCTGTTTTACTCAGTCTACCTGTTAATTTCTCTGAGGTAGTTGTGATGGTTCTAGAATCCTGGGTCTAAATACCCTTCGTAAAGTTGAGCTAAAAAAGTGTCCATCGTGATTGCTAGCAATCTATATTTAACCAGAGCACTTGTAAGTATGTGTTAGACAGGGAAATAATAGTTATCAGTCTCCAGTGAATTATAAAGGAAAATAATTAGTTAACCTTGAGATAGCAGGGGTGCTGGACAGCTGAATAGCAGAGCCCTTCCACTCTTCAAGAGGGCCTGGAGCTTGGAATGCATTGTCTTCAGAGACAAGAAAAGCTGAGCATTCATTGTGTGTCCCTGGAATAGGACACCCACATTCCTTTGTAAACTTTTCTTAGCTCATCTGCAGCCATTCAACACCTCTGAGCCACTTGTGGTTGTTTTAGAGGCAGGCAGATTTCTGTCAGGCAGATTTTGAGCATCTCTTTCAGGAGTTAGCCAACCTGAGTTTGACTCCTACTTTCACCACTACTCATTTGTTGCATGGCTTTAGGTGAGTTTCTTAATCTCCCTGTGAGCTTCAATTTCCTCACCTTTAACAAAGAAATTTTGCTACTAACCGTAAGTTAATTCACTTTTAATTCATGCAACAGTTATGATTATGTGAACACCGAGGGAGCATGGACGTGGGTCCCATCTGTGTTGCGGAGGCCAGAAAGTACACATTTAATTAGCATAGGTTTGGTCAGTTTAGGGTGACTCTTACGTCTCTGGCATGATGTTTCCAACAAGGTATGCAATATAATGAAGAGCTTGGGCTCTGAAGCAAGACAGGTACAGGATGAATCCCCAGCTTCGTGTGGCCTTCTCTGAGTCTCAGTTTTTTCAAGGTATTGTCACTAAGATCATTGATTCTGGAACAAATCCTAGCTCTACCCCTTTCTAATTATGTGATTTTAGGCAAATTATATAACCTTTCTGTATTTCAGATCCCCTTTAATAGTCCTTGCCTTAGGTTTTTGAACAGGTGATATAACACATGAAAAAGCATTTAGTGTAACACTTTGAACACAGTAAATGCTCAGTAAAAGGCAGCTGCTAAATTGTTTTGGTTGTTGCCAGTGGGTTTTTTAATTTAAGGATTTATTAGTTGAAATTTAACAGTTTTATTTGGGTATGATTGACATACAATAAACTGCAGCTATTTAATGTGTAAAACTTGATAAATTTTGACATATGGATGCACATGTGAAACAGTCAAGATAATGGACATATCCATTATGTATCCAAATTTCCTCATGCCTCTTTGTAATCCATCCCTCTTTCCTCTCCACAATCTCTCCACCCCATTCCCCAGGCAAGCACTGATCTGCTTTATGTTGCTGTAGATTAGTTTGCAATTTCTAGAATTTTATGTAAATAGTATCATACAGTATGCATTCTTTTTGACTTGCTTTTTTCATTTATCTGTGTTACATGAATCAATAAGTCATTCCTTTTTATTGCTGACTAGTATACCAGTAATCTTGGCATAATATTTATCCATTTACCTATTGCAGAAAATTTGGGTTGTTTCCAGTTTGGGGCTATCATAAATAAAGTTACTGTGTTTATTCCTGTACAGGTCTTTGTATGCAGACATATTGCCTCTCATCTTAGGTAAATACCTAGTGGAATGTGGATGGTAGGATGTTTTTGACTTTTGAAGGAATTGTTGACTGTTTTTAAAAGTGGTTTTATCTTTACTTTCCCACCATCAGTATATGAAAATACCAAAAATAATTTTTACATCTATGTTCTTGAGGGATATTGGCTTATAGTTTTTTGGAATTTTTGTCTGCTTTAAATTGTAGAGTAATTCTGTCCTCAGAGGATGAGCTGGGAAGTATTTACTAATATTCAGTTTTCTTGAAGAGTTTATGTACTCTTAATGTTTATTGTAGAAAGATGTTTACGCATTCAGTTCTTCTATATAAGGTTGTCTATTTTAAATGACTAAGCTTTGGTTATTTGTGTCTTTCAAGGAATTTGTCCATTTTTATCTATGTTGTCAGCATTTCTGGCATGTTCATAATATTGTCCTACCTTTTTGATATCAGTGCAGTCTGCAGTGATATCACTTCTACCACTGTTAATATTGATAATTTGGTTTTTTTCTCTATGTATTCTTTTCCTGATCAGTCTGGAGAGAGGTTTATCAATTTTATAGATCTTCTCAAAGGATTAACTTTTCTCTAGTGTGTTTCTGTTTGTATTTATTGATATTCACTCTGATTTTTGTTATTTCTTTTCTTCTGATTACTTTGGATTTTATTAGCTCTTTTTGTAGTTTCTTAAGGTGGAAGCTGAAGTCATAGATTTGAGACCTTTCTTATTTTTTAATGTAGGCATTTTACTGCTATGAATTTCCCTCTAATGACTACTTCAGCTGAATCCCAAATTTGATTTTTTGTATTTTAATTTTTATTCAGTTCAAAATGCTTCCTAATTTTCCTTTAGATTTCTTCTTTTACCCCTGGTTAATTTAATATTGCCTTATTTTGTTTCTATATATTTGGGGATTTTTAAAGATATCTTTATACTATTGATGTCTAATTTAATCCCATTATAATCAGAGAACATAATTTGTCCTAATTTAATCCTTTAGATTTATTGAGACTTGTTTTATGGCCCCAAAATATGTTCTATCTTAGTAAATGTTTCATGTGCACTTGAAAATAATATGTATTCTGTTATTATTGGGTGGAGTATTCTAAAAATGTCTATTAAGTTGGTTATTAGTGTTGTTCAAGTCTTCTATGTCCTCATTAATTTTCTGTCTACTTGTTCTATATTGAGAGAAGGGTGTTGAAATCTCCAACTCTAACTGTGACTTTGTCCATTTCTTCTGATATATCCATCACTTTCTCCTTCATTTATTTTGAAGCTCTGTTAATAGGAGCATAAAAATTTAGTATTGTTATGTTCTCTTTGTTAAATAACCCCTTTATTATTATGGAATGACCCCCTCCATCCCTGCTAATATTCTTTGTTTTGGTACTAACATAGCCAGTCCAATTTTCTTTTGATTAGTGTTGGCAGAAATATGTCTTTTTCCAACTTTTTACTTTTTATCTGTTTGTGTCTTTATACTTAGAGTGGATTACTTATAGGCAGCATATATTTGGGTCTCTTTTTATCCAATATGAAATTGCTGGCTTTTAATTGGGGTATTTAGACCAAATATATTTTGTGTGATTCTTTATTATGATCAGGTTTAAATGTATCATCTTGCTTTTTGTTTTCTATTTGTCCCATATTTTCTTTAATCTCTTTTTGCTGCCTTGATTAATTGAGGATTTTTAATGGATTCACTTCTATCTTCTTTGTCAGTGTATTTACTGTAGCTCTTTTGTTATTTTGGTGGTTGCTTTAGAATTTATAATATATTAATGTATCTTTAACTTATCACAATCTACCTTCAAATGCTATTATTCCGTTTCATGTATAGTATATGAACTTTACAACATTACAACATTATATTTCCATTTTTCCTCCTGGTTTTGTGCTTTTGCTGTAATACATTTTACTTCTATTTTTGTTATAAACCCCACAATACATTTTTTTATCATGCTTGTTTCAAAGGGTAGAATATCTTTTAGAGAGATTTAAATAATAAGAAAAAAGTTTTTATATTTACTCATGTAGTTATCATTTCTGGTTCTCTTTATTCCTTTTTGTAGATTGAGCTATCCATCTGATATAATAGTCCTTGTCCTTGAAGATTTTTACATTTTTATGTAGAGCAAGTCTGCTGCTGCTGAGTTCTTTAAGCTTTTGTTTATCTAGAGAATTCTTTATTTCACCTTTGTTTTTGAAGATATTTTTTATGCATATAGAATTCTAGGTTGACTGATTTTTTTTCATTAATTCTTTAAAGATGTTGCTCCACTGTCTTCCAACTTGCATTGTTTCTCATAAGAAATCTGCTATCATGTTTATTTTGTTTCTCTGTTTGTAATATGTCTTTGTTTTCTTCTGGCTGTTTTTAACATTCCTTTTTTCATTGATTTTAAGTAGTTTGATTATTATGTGCCTTGCTTTAGTTTTCTTCATGTTCCTTGTGCTTGGTGTTCATTGCACTTCTTAGATTTGTGGGTTTATACTTGTTGTTTTAGGCTACCTTCGTGACTGGCAGCGTATATTTAATAGATCACATAGCTTATTTCTTTTTGAGTGAGCTTTGTTAGTTTGTTTCTTTCAAGAAATTGGTCCATTTTAATCAATACTGTCAGATTTATGGTCATAAAATCATAGGTAATATTCCCTTATCAGTGTTTTAAAGGCTCTAATGATGGTCTCTTTTCTTTCCTGATATAGGTCATTTCTGCCTTTTCTTTTTTTCTTGGTCAGCATGCCTAGAGGTTTATCTACTTCAGTGATCTTTTAAGGAACAAACTTTTTGCATTGATTTCTTTTTGTATTTTTTTCTGGTTTCAATTTCATTGATTTGAATTTTTTTCACCTTGTATTCTAATAATGCAAGTTTTCTCTAATCACTGCATCATCTCCTTCTTATATATTTTTATTTGTTGTATTCTTATTTTCATTTGATTAAAAATATTTTCTAATTTCCTTTGTGACTTCCTTTTTAACCGACGGGTTATATAGAAATGTGTTATTTAATTTCCAAATAGTTGGTGATTTTCCCAGGTATCTTTCTGTTATAGATATCCACTTTTATGCTCAGAAGAAATCATTTTTATTATCTCTGTTCTTTTAAATTTCTTAAGATTTATTCTATGGCATAGAATGTGTTCTATTTTGGTGAATGTTTCATTTGCACTTGAAGAGAATGTGTATTCTACTGTTGTTGAGTGGAGTGTTCTATAAATGTCAGTTAGGCCCAATTGGTTAATAGCGTTGTACAGCTCTTCTGTACCAATACTGATTTTCTCTCTTCTTATTCTATTGATTACTGTAAGAGGAGTGCTGAAGTCCTTGCAAAATAATCTGTTCTCTTTTCAATTCTATCAGTTTTTGCTTTGTGTACATTGAAGCTCTATTATTAAGTACATCAATTTTGAATACTGTTATAACCCCTTATTATTATGTAACCTTCTCTTATTACCAGGAAAGGTTTTTTTTCCTGGTAATATTCTTTATCTGGAAGTGGACTTTATCAATATTAATATAGCCACTTCAGTTTTCTTTTCTTTAGTTTTTACATGGTATATCCTTTCCCTTCTTATTATTTTTGATTTATGTATATATTTATATTTAAAGTGAGTTTCTTAGATAGCACATAGTAGGATCTTGCTTTTTCAATCCAATATAACAGTTTCTGTCTTTTAATTGATATATTTAGACTATTCATTATAATCATTGGTATGATTTGATTTAGGTTTGCCATTTTATTATGTGTTTCCTGTTTGCCTTATCTAATTTTTATTCATCTGTTTCTTCTTTAGACCTTTTAGATTATTTGAATGTGTTTAATATTCCATTTGACTTTATCTGTTGGCTTTTAGACTATATATCTTTAATTTTTAAATAATGCTCTAGAGATTTCAATATGTATATATATACCTAAACTTTTACAGTGTACTTAGAATTAATTTCTTACCACATCAAGTAAAATGAAGAAACCTCACAACCATCTCATTCTCTTCACTTTTTACTTATATGTTGTATTTGCCATACATGTTACATACATACATTGACAATCCCACCAGACAACATTATAATTTAAAAGAACATTTAATCCATACATAACTTAAAGATCCAAAGAGGAAAAAATATAGTCTATTATATTTTCCAGTTATTTCCCATTGCTGTTGAACTTCCTTCTTTTCTGAATTTCTGGTTTTTCTTCTGGTTTCATTTCTCTTCGTTCTGAACAACATTTTTTGGTCACAGCAGGTCTGCTGTTGATAAATTCTCTGAATGTGTCTTTGTCAGAGAATTCTCTCTTCATTCCTGAAGGGTCCTTTTGCTGGCTATAGAATTCTGGATTGACAGATTTTTTTTTCCCGTGTCAGGACTTTTAAGAACCTTTTCTACTGTCTTCTGGCTTCCATGATTTCTGATGAAAGATACACAGTCATTCCATTTATTTTTCCCCTTTGTGTAACATGTCATTTTCTGTAGACTTTTTTTCAATCTTTGGCTTTTAGCAGTTTGATTTTGATGTAGCTGTGGGTAGTTTTCTTTGAGTTTATCCTGTTTAAAGTTTATTTTGTTTCTTGAAATTGTAAATTTGCGTATGTTATCAAATCTCAGAAGTTTCAGCCATTTTTTTCAAAATTTTTTTTAGCACTAGATTCTTTTCCCTCTCTTTGTGGGATTCCAGTGGCATAAATGTTAGATATTTTGATATTGTTTCACAGGTCCCTGATGCTCTGCTTATATTTTATTAAATTTTTTCCTCTCTTTTTTCGGATCAGATGTTTTCTATTGATTTATCTTCAAGTTTCATATCTCTTTCCGTGGTCATTTCCATTCTGCCATTGAGACATCTGGTGAATTTTAATTTCAGATATTTTATTTTTATTGTTTCTATCTCTGCTGAGAATTTCTATTTTTCCATTCATTTAAAGTGTATTAATCTTTATCTCATGCAGCATAGTTATAATGGTTGCTTTAACGTTTTTTTGTTTGATAATCTGGGTCATGTTGGCGTTGGCATCTATTGACTATCTTTTTCTTTGCAAATTGGCCACATATTCCAGGTTTTTGTTTGGCAAGTATCCTGAACATTTTGAGTATCATGTAGTTTAGACTCTGGGTCCTGCTAAAATCCCCTGGAGAATATTGAATTTTTTGGCTTAGCAGGCAGTCAGTGTAGTTATATTCATTGCAAGTTCTGTTTCATCTTCCATGAGTGGTGGTTCCAATGTCAGTTAAGTTTTCAAAGCCTTTAGGTCTATCCCACACATGCACAGCTTAAGGATGAGCCCAGTAGTTTTGCAGGTTCATACACAGAATTATGGGATTGTCTTCTTCAGCTCTTTACTCTCCAGGATTCCTTCCACAATCTCCAGCTTGCAGGGCCCACCTTCCCAGACTTCTGATTAGAAAGTTGGGATTTCTCTTGGTGGTTTAACTGCCCACTACCTCAGCTGTTGCAGCACAGCTCTGTAACTAGGATCCCCCTTGGGGCAAAAGTGGAAGAGAAAAAAAGAGGGGAGAATTGGGGATTTCCCTTACACTCCTTGGATCACAGAGGCCTCTTTCCCCAATTCTGTAGCCAGAAAGATGAGATTTCTCTCGGAGTTCTAGTTATGTGGGCTGCTACAGACACATCAGTTTCAGGGACCTCAGGAAGTTGCTTTTATACAGGGTTTAGCTGTAATCAGTGAGAGAGAGGGGCTGTAGTGGACTACTCCCTTTTGGCCAGCAATGGAAGTCTCAGGGCATTATTTAAAGGGTTAAATATTGCCTGTCATTATGTAATTTCCCCCCATCGTCTTTAAAAGTTAAGTTCCGAATTTATTCTTTTATGCCTCTTAGTGCTTAAGTGATTTTTCTAAACAGTCACAGTTAGTAGCACAACTGTGATCTAAGCTGAGTGTTTAAAATGGCTGACAACTTTCCAGCTGGTTTTAATCGGTTTGTCCACAGCCGTGGATATACTGAACACGGGCAATGTCGTATGGCTTCCACCATTGCCTCCGAATGGAACAGGTTTGTAATGTCACAAATAACATTCTTTCATGAGGAACTCTGCATTTATCATGGATTCTGGAACTTTCTGCTGGTGAGGGTTCTTATTCTTGAGTCATACATATGAGTCATACAGTTCCCATTGATTCCTGACATTTCTTACAGGCTTAAATCCAGGGTTTGTTAGTGTGGGAGATGAGGAGATGTAGAATTCATAGGGACCCATGTACTCTGAGAGAGGTAGTATCATGTTTTCCAAGAGGGTTTCTGCTCATTATATGAGAATGGACATATTAATATATTTACCCACATGTGCAATGGCATTTATGAATAATCAGATACAGCATTTGTAGAAGCAAGGTAGGGTTAATTATGACCATGTGACTATTTATAATTTCTTTTCTTTTTTTTTTTCTTTTTTTGCCCCCTGAGGGAATGAATAAATGTACTGGAATAAGGCCAGGAATGCTCCTTACCCAAGAGGGAGTTGTTGCAGAGGAATCCAGAACAATTAGACCGTGTTACTTCCTTTTGTTAAGGCAGTCATCTGGGGTCATAGCTAATGTAAAGGAGGGCATTGTCAGTAACAAGTAAAGTGAGGCTGTTAAAATGAAACAGGCTGTGCTTTGCTCTGTGACCTCTTACTACAACCAGCTCTTCCATGATAGCCATTGGCGCCAAGGAAAATCGGGCAGAAGAGTTGGAACCCTTCCCAGTCCAGAATATGCATTACCAGCCCTTCTATTTGAAAGCTATTTTAAATCTTTTTAGAACTATCTAAGTAGTTAGAGATAAAATAAGAGAATACATACACACAAGTTTAATAAAGCCTTTCTACAGAATGAACATAGGAGAGAGAGAAAACCAAAATGGAAATCAATAATCTTGGACTTGTTAACTTGACACGGTTTAAGACACTCTCTTGGCCTCAGTTTTAGCCTTTTGTATACGGGGTGGTGGGTGGGGGGGGTTCTAATAGAGTAAACAACAAATGAAAATTATTAAACAATGATAATTGTCAGGCTTTGTGCTATGTGAATTACATGGATTATCTCACTTAACCTCACAACAACTGTAATATACATGCTATTAAATTCCCTTTTTCCAGGTGAAGGAATTAAGGCTTAGGGAAGTTATCTGATTTGCCAAAGTCCAATATTTAGACTTAAAAGTAACGTATTCTGACTGTAGACTCTGGTAAACTCTTTTTTTTTTTTTTAATATTTATTTATTTGGTTGTGTTGGTTCTTAGTTGCAGCTGGCGGGCTCCTTAGTTGCAGCTGGTGGGCTCCTTAGTTACAGCTCACTGGCTTCTTAGTTGCAGCACCTGGGCTCCTTAGTTGTGGCAGGTGGTCTCCTTAGTTGTGGCTCACCGGCTCTTTAGTTGTGGCTCACCATCTCCTTAGTTGTGGAATGCAAATTCTTAGTTGTGGCGTGCATGTGGGATCTAGCTCCTGGACCAGGGATCGAACCCAGGCCCCCTGCACTGGGAGTGCAGAGTCTTAACCACTGTGCCACCAGGGAAGTCCCTAGACTCTGGTAAACTCTTGAAAATTATAACTACCCAGTAGTAGAGGTCAACTGGAGCCCTGATTCTGATTGTCTTTAGTGATTTCCTGGAGTACTGTGTTCATAGTCATTTTGAGGCCCATGCTGGCTAAGTGCATTAGAATAGTCCCTGAGTGATTATTTGTGCCTACCATGGCACAGGAGGGCAAAACGAAGGCACACATGCTCAGTGTGTGCCATCCATATTAGGTGGTTACTGAGGGCCCTTCCAGCAAAAACACCAAACAGCAGCAAATACAGCAGCTTTTCAGTTTCCATTATTTTACATTAACGTTAGGAATTTATAATGTCACCACAGACACAATATTAGTTTTCCAGAGGAGAGCTCTTCTCTTTAAAATATCTTTCAAGAGATGTCCTAAATTATCATAGGACTGAAAGAACCATTGTATATACATAATGTTCCTAATATAAAGAAATTCAGAAGTAACTATGTTAGTCAAAAAAACCCCAGCATGATATGACCTTAAATAATAATTATGAGGGATTTTTGAGATGGGTGTTTGTGTTCTGAAGAACAGTGATATTTTAAATTGTTAAATAGATACACACACAAACACTTTGTGGCAAGTTAAGTCAGGGAAAATTTATCCATTATGTCCTACTCTTAGAGGTTTAGAGGTTCAGAATATAATCATTAGATAAAGAAATCTGATAAATTTTTCCTTGTATTTCCTAGTTATTTTGACCATGGAACGATTTTATTTGTTAATAACTATTAAAATCCTAAGGAACCATTGTCACACTTTGAGAAATGCAAACCCAAGACTCACATATATAAAATGGAGTAGGAGTATTTTTCAGGGTGACTCATTTCTTCTCTGACTCAGCATGAACCTGAAATTGTGACATTAAGAACTAAGCAACCCTGCTCATAGCCTGAAATGAGTACATAAGGAAGAACTCTCTGGGTAAAATTCTTTGTCAGCCATAAATGAAATTTCGATGAAAGTTACTAAGAAAAATCATAATAATAAACAAATGATAGTTTTAGCTGAGACCTCAGTCCAGTGGTAAGTCATCAAAAGATAGTGATGATTAAAGGGAAGAAAGAATTATTTGTTTTACCTAGAACAGAGAGGAAATAGAAATGAACGTGTTTGATAATTCCATGGAGAAAATTTAAAAACTTATCTCAATAGCTAATCACATTTAGTCAAGAGCAGCTTTGCTATACCCACTCAATGTTCATTTTAAAATTAGAAAGAAACCCACTGGGTAAGCCAATGCTTCTTAAATTTTAGTTTGCATTAGAGTGACATATAGGCTTATTAAAAATGCAGGGCTCCAAAATGCAATGAGATTTTGATTAGCAGGTGTGGGTTGAGGCCCAAAACTCCATACTTTTACAACATTTTGAGAGACACTGATGTAAACCATGTGATAATACTAGAAATGATAAAGTATTTTGAGGAGCCTCAGAATCCTCAACATAAATAATCATTCCACCCAGGCTGATTTTTGGCAAAATGTCAAAAAATGCATTGCCCTTCATCTTACTTCAAGCCAACTAATGCTTTAACACATAGACCCCCAAAACGTATAAGTGCTCAAACATACGGGAGTTTGTTTCTTGCTCATACAGGAGTTTATTTTTTCCTCCTGTTAACAGTCCATGGAGAGTACAAGTTAACAGGGTCTAAGTTCCCACATAATTGTTCTGGGACCCAGGATCGTGGAGATGGCCATTTTCAGTTTATGGCCTATAACATCATTTGGATGTTAACAGCTAGCTGGTGGATGGGGAGAGAGCCTAGAGAATCATGAAGAGTGTTATGGTCTGAATTGTGTCCCCCCTACCAAAAATCCATATGTTGAAGTACCTCAGAATGTGGCTGTATTTGGAGGTAGGGCCTTTAAAAAAATGAGGCCCTTAGGGTGGGACCTGATCCAATATGACTGGTACCTTTATAAGAAGAGGAAATTTGGACACAGACATTAGAGATGCATGTGCACAGAGAAAAGACCATGTGAAAACACAGCAAGAATGTGTCAAGGAGAGAGGCCTTAGAAGAAATCAAACATGCCGACATCTTGATCTTGAATTTCTAGCCTTCAGAAACGTGAGAAAAGCATTTTCTGTTGTTTAAGTGACCCGGTCTGTGTTATGGCAGCCCTAGCAGATACAAATGGGGGTTTAAGGGTTGTCCTGGAAATGGTGCACGTTATTTTCACTCACACTTCACTAACTAGAAGTCAGTCACATGGCTCCCTAAGTGCAGTAGGGTCTGGAAAATGAAACCTATCTGCATGCCAGGAAGAAGAGAGAGTAAGTTTAGTAAATAGTGTCTGCCACCACTTTTGCTTCGTCTTTTGAATTTGGACTACTCAACTGTGGGCCTAGAGAAAGCTTCCTAATTCCAGTAGACCAGATCATCAACTCCCTTCTCCAGTTCTATCAAAGCTCTTCTTTTGGAGGGAGGTGAGCGGATGTGCACCAGCAAAGGCAAAGGAAAGAAGTACCTGCAGAATGAGGGACAGCCCTGAGCCTAGCATGCCTGTAGCATTCAATACATGGCTGTCGGAAGTGAGGAAAGGCAGAAAGAAGAAAGCAAGACAAATAGATCTGAGAAGGCCGAGAGTAGTAACCATTTACACTGACCAAAACTCAAAATGGAAGAATTGTTTCCATAGCAAGTCTATTAGCTTCAAGAATGTGAAAGAAGGGCAGCTTTTCTAATTTTTAATTTAAGGCTGACATACATACAGAAATGACACGAATCTTAAGTGTACAGCTTGAGGAATTTTACACAAACTTAACTTTACCCATGAAACTCACAACCAGATCATGAAATAGAACAGACTCGTGCTGCAGCAGCAGTCTCTTACACCCTTCCAATCACTACACTCCTAAGGGTAACCCCTATCCGGACTTTTAACACCATGGATTAGTTTTGCCTATTGAATTTTATATAAATGGGATCGTACAGTATGTACTACTTTGTGTCTGTTTCTGTGGCTCAACATTATGTTTATGAGATTCATCCATGTTATGCATATCCAGTTTATTTGTTTATTCATTTTTATTGTGTAGTATTTTATTGCATCACTATCTCATAATTCATTTATCCATTCTTTTCTTGATGGGCATTTAAGGCTGTTTCCAGTTTGAGGCAATTATGAATAGTGCTGCTATTGGTAATATATTTCTTTTGTGTGCATGTGTGTATGCTAGTCTTGGGAATAGAACTGCTTGGTCATAGATGTGTGTGTTTTCAGCTTTAGCAGATACTGCAAAACAATTTTTCAAAGTGATTGTGCCAAAAGAGTTTATTTTTTATTCCATGAACTACTCTTCCCTTTCTGTCCCTCTCTCAGAATATCCTTCCTGCTACTTGCCTGTGGACTTACTGCTGATCCTTGGGACCTGGGTTGTTAGACTTGCCTGTGGGAGGCCTCGTTTAGACCTGCCATGTGCTCCCCCCTTGTCAACATTTGCCTGTTATTTGTCTCTTTCACTTGGGTCCTTTTTAATGTTAAATAAAATCAATTCCAGAGTACTTATGAAGCAGTCTACTAGTTAGTACACTGCAGTTGACAGAAACTCATTGCAAAGTAGCATGAGCCAGAAAGGGAATTAGTTGGTCCTTGTAACTGAGAGAAGCTGGTGAGATGAAGTGCTCAGTCATCAGGGCCATGTCCCTCCTGCTGCCCCTCAGCCATCTTCTCTTGACAGAGAGACCTTCTTCTCTCCTATTAGAGATGAGTTTTCTCCATGAAGTGGGTAATAACATCCCCAAATCCCCTTTGCCTCTTACTGGTTACCACTTGGGCTCAGACACACCTCTGAACCAATTATTCATTGTAGGGGTGAGGAGAAGGAGAGACATTTATTATGAATGACACAGGCTGGGTAAAATGCCCAGCCTGAGGCAGGGAGGAGTAGGACCCATGCATGAGATATTCATGAGGACAAGAGGGCGCAATAAGAAGGCCCCTTGCCGAAGTATGAATGGTACTGGGCCAACAAAACCAGAGCTGTCTACTATGAAGGCCGCCTGTGCTTCCTCTGGGAGGATATTGGTATTTTCAAAGAGCATCACGTGTGGTCCAGTTTGAATGATGGGAATTTAAGGCCCTGGGTCAGGTGAACTCTTTGGGGTCACTTCAAATCACTCAGATGGGTGACTGCCCATGACCAGCTTTCTCATGAGGCCAGCTGGATTACAATGGGCATAAAATGTCTCATTAAAATGGACCCAGTTTTGGTCTGCTAACTCAGCACAAAGGGGCCAAGTGACTACTTCACATCTTTTAAAATGGAAATGAAAGGAACTGCACAGTACCTGACCTCATCAGTTTAGCCAAGATGGTACTGGCAAAGCCATGTCTGGTTGGTGAATGAAGAGGGGAAGGGAGGAGCTTGCCATGGAGATTTCTGGGCAGCATGGTGGCTGTTAACAATTCCTGCAAGTCAAGAACAGTCCGGCTGTTGATAAGAGCCAGTGATGAGAATGAGAAAAACAATTAAACAGGCTCAGTGAGAGGAGCACTCAGCCCCTACTTTCGCTGCCATGAAATTCATAGTAAGGCAGAATAATTTAACTAAAGGGATGTAACAGGTCTTGGCCCTAATGGAGTGACTTGAAGATTATGTTGTAACAGCATAAATTTCAGGAACAGGCCCCACGTGTTAGTTGACTTTGAATTCTTTGTGGAATAAGTGAGGGTATTAAAAGGAAATTATTTTGGACAACTATCACCATGCCAAGTTCAAAATCTCCTGAGTGACTGCACTATGCCAAGTTCAAATCTCAGGGTATTTTAGAAAGGACAGGTAAAATGTACTCTTGCATGGCTGTATAGTAAGCCAATAGCATAAATGCCCAGCTATTTGATGAAACCAGGAAAGCAAAGTGGACTTTTACAGTGGAAATGTCCTCTCAGAAAAAGAAAATATGTTTGAAGTTTTAAGTGAGGTCCTAAGAAACATCAAAAGAAAGATCATTTTCAAACCACCTCCATGTGCACACTGGCAGCAAAGTGTGAAAGCATCTAAGTGCACACATTCTCTCTGTGTCCTGGTACTTGCCAGCTGTGTGATCTTGGGCAAATGCTGGACTTCGCTAAGCCCCAGCCTATGGTAGCTACTTCAAAGGATTATTGTGAGATATTCTCCATCATCAGATAGTCTCCTTAAAGAGCTTTGCACAATGCAGGGCATATAGAAGCTCTCCATATGTATTAGGTGTTATTAGGTTCATAGATTCATAGGTTTGTCATATTCGCATAATGATCCCTGAGAAAAAGTTAGCATGCACACCAAGTCAGCTCTGGCTATCATGACCATGAGGCTCTTCGAGAAACAACGGTTAGGTTTCTTTTAGTCCTGGAGCTCTCTCAAGTTCTGTTCATCCTTTAGGAAACATTATTGCTGATCTTCTGTTTCATTCTCAGACATTTATCCCAACAATAGGTTAATTATCCTGTTAAAATGTGTTGCATTAGAAAGGACAGCATACAGTTGGGTGGTCATTAAGGGAACAGGTCAGTGGAATTTGGCTTTTCAGCACTTGGCCCTGTCACATCTAGAGACTCTTCAAGCTCGTTGCCATTGCATTGGATGGACTGTCCAGAACTCAAGCACTCAGAATTAGCCCCTTTGTAGGCCACAAAGGGCTGCACAGGGAGCCTGGGTCCATTTTGGTTTTTAGATTTCAGTGTGAGAACTAACTTTGGCAGTCCCATAGAAACCTGCTCTTGCTGTTAAAGTAAGAAATAGGCATCTGGAGGTACGACAGGGTCTCTCTTCAGCATTCCTCAGTATAATCCCACGGGTTGGTTGATGTGACTTCTCCCCCTCCCTTATAAGGAATTCGTTTTTGGAAGAGAAACTAATTTCCAAGGATTCCTTTTCCCCCTTTTCTTCACTCTCTCTAGCTCTTGCCCTCCTTCTGTCTCTCACTCCCTACCTCTCTCCTTTGCTTGCTTTCTATTTCCTTCCTTTTTTCTTGCTCTCTCCTCTCTTTTCCTCCCCACATGAAACAAGCAATGAGGGAAAGTTATAAAACATTTATCTGATGTTATAAATATTATAAAACATCCCTTAAGTAGGTGCCTAGCAGAGTGGTTAGACCCCAGTACTCACTAAATGTTCCTTGAGTTGTTGAGTGGATGAATAAACGGATGACCAAATGAGTCAGCAAATGAATGGGCTTGTGTCCTGCTGAGCAAATCCTTGACTACCTGATTCTGCCTTCTCATTGGAAAATTTTCTCATCTTTAGTGGCAAACTAGCTAGTGCCCTGGCGCTAGCCTGCCTAGCTTTGAGATCTGGTTCCACTACTTACTAGCCTTGTCATCTTGGGCATGTTACTTCATCTCCCTGCGCCTCAATCTATCTTCTTTAAAATGGGTATAATAATTCTTTAAAGTGGTCTCTTAAGAGCATAAATTGATTACACACACATGCGCACACACACACACACACACACACACACACACACACACACTCTTAGGATAACATCCAACACAGTAAGCACTCAGTAAGTGTAAATAAAATTTTAATATTGTAACGTTAGGTGAGCTCACATGAGATGATTTATGTGAAAACACTTTAACTGTAAAGTTTATTGTAAAGTTAATAGCTACTTATTCTTCTCACTGAGTTGCGTTTCTTGTCCTACAAAAGGTTAATTCTATAGTTCTGGTCCAGTTCTCTCTTGGAGCTAGTTTTTCTTGAATTGCTCAATGTCATCAGCCAAGAGCTTTTGCTCCCTTATGCCTCAGAGAACCCACGTGTGGTCCTTGTTCTTTGATGCTGTTTTATAGCTCCACTCTCTTTTATGGATGTGAAGAATCAGGGAATCCCTAGCCCCACCCTCCATGTGGGGTTCTACTTCTAAACCTCAGAAGCACACCTGACACTTATTCCTGAATGTTCAGCATTCCATTTCGTGGAGCTTGATACCCAGATAGCGGTCTACAACGGAGCATTCTGCTCAACCTTGTCAGGAACTGTTACCACCTTGTGGGCACAATTATCCACTTGCCCCCTCAAAGTGATGTGGAAATTTCTAATTACACCTGCAGGAGCCTAATTGGGAACTCATTCCATTGCATGCAGCAGACATGCACCTGCAAATAATTAACTGCAGACGCCCAAATTGTGCCCACAAGAAAGGAAAGGAAGCCCAAGCTGAGACTCCAGCCCCTCTGAAAAGGCTCATGTTTCCCAGGTTTGCAGTTGGGTCCTTTGAACATCCAAAGGGGCAGAGAAGGAGGTTTCTATGCACAGCCACAGAGTCTGTGCAGCGTTCCAAAGTGGCACGTGTCTTTGCAGTCCTAATATCATCATTATCCAATAGATGCTATCCCACAAGTGGGAAAACAAAAATGGGCTCCAGAGCCTTTCCTTTCTCTTCTCTCTGTGTGTGGTAGAGAATTTCCACTCACCACATGTCCCTCTATTATATCTATATGGTATCTGCCAAAATAAATATTGTAGTCCCTTTATTTTTAGTTGGTACTGCACAGGTCCTTCTCAGATTAAACAGTCAGAGGTCAGGAAAGTTGAGATGAACCATAGATTTAAAACCATTGTACTGTGTGGAGTTATTTATATAGAGGTTTTCATATAGAGACTTGATTAAAAGCCGAGGATATTTGCTCAGCAGAGAGGGGAAAAACCATCATTATCTGATTTTACAAGGAATTCAGTGGCTGCTAATCAAACCCGGGTCTGCATCTGGTTAAGACATACTTGGCACTGGCTTGTCACAAGTAGAGGTTTTGCCATGTCAAGGGGATCTTTCACTCAAAGCAGCGACCCATATTGGACTGAACAAACACATGAGTTTTTAATCGAGAACAATAGTTTAACAAACCACTTCCCAGGACCATCGAAAGAAAAGTATGTGCCCATGGCAGTTCTGGCACCAAAAGATATTTATTTGAGTGCATTTACTTCTAACCATAGCCCCAAATGCCCAGCAGAGGAGGACCATTAAAAGCTAATGCAGAAAACTACATTTCCATGGGGTGACCCACGTTATCCGGCACCAGTGCCAACCTTGAAGTATACGCTGGTCTTTGCAAAAACTCTTCCCTTCCTATGTGCCCCAATGGAAATAGGGACACTGTGGGCTTGCAGAGATAAGTTATATGCATTAAATGCTTTCTATTAGAAAATATAAACCTATTGTTCCTTTTCTAAATCCGTTAGTGGTTTCTTTGCTGAATTTTTGTCAGAAAATCTACGTATGGAGTTTTGAGGCATTTTAATTAGAAGAAGCATTTCTAATAGTTTTGAACATCAGGTGCTGTGCTAAGTGCTTTGTCACACTTAACATATGCAGCAGCCCTCTGAGGTTGATGGTCTTGATATTGCCAAGTTGGAGATGAGGAGAACAAGGCCTGCATAGTTAGGACATCTGCTAAGTAGCCTGGCTATCAAGTAGCCAGCCAGAGTTTAAACCTGGATCCATCTGAGCCAAAGATCAGTCTCTGTGTTCCTGTCCTTTTCTTTGGAAGAAGAAAGATTACTGTATTGATGTAATGTGTGTTTTATAGAAACTTTATCAACGTAGTAACATTTGACAAATTGTTCAGTGTTTGATCCAGAAAGAAACTTTTATATTGATAGCGTTCATCTAGATATAAAAGTTGGTAGACCTGTTTTATAATTATGATTTTTTAGGATTTATTTGCTCTTTCAAGGCCCTCTATGCTCTATGCTCTATGCTGGTAAGACAAAAGGCACTTCCCCATGCTCTCCCTCAACGCAGGGGCCACACTGATTGGGCTGTGAGGCTCCAGCTCTGAGTGTGTGGAGCTTGGCACTCAGAGTATGTTTCATGAATGTCAGTGTAATGAATTGAAACATTCAGGGTATAGCCTCCTTCCAGGGCAGCTCTGGAAAGCCTTGGCAGTTTTGCCAAAAGGAAAGAGGAATTCCACTCAACAGTCCCATCATGCAGATCTTAAATCTTACTTGTGATCCCCCAGAAGTGTGGTGCCCCGTGGAAGAGGCGGTGACAAGCAATCAGATGGCTGACTCAAAAGATGAACAAAGAGAGGCCAAGTCTGGGGCTTTATCCAGTGAGAGAACTGGAAGGCAGTTCTTGAGACCTAACTATAGTTGCTATGTCCTCATCAGCTGGAGGTTTGCCACTAATAACAAACTGGAAAATAATAGGATGATAACGATGATGATGAGACTAACATTTATTGAGGGCTTGTTATGTTCCAGGCATAGTGCGGAGCTCTTTATGTGAATGACTTCATTTGATCCTTACAACAGCCCCATGAGCAGATACTATACAATGGGCCACTTGACAGATGGGGAAACTGAGACTCAGAACTTAATTACCTTGCTTCACAAGCCACTTGGCTAGTAATTGATGGAATCAAATAGGTGGACTCCAAAGTTCTTTTGGCTTCAGAGCCCAAGGACTTAACCACTACGCAATAGTGCCTCAGCCAAGGTTTGGGAATGGTTGATGTTTTTCTAAATACATGAGAGTAGATTCAGGGTTATTCTTGTAACACAATTATAAGACACATATAACACAATCTCACTTATTTGCAAACTGAAGTGCTTTCCTGAATGGAAGGGGTGTGGTTGGACTTGATAAGCTGAGGACTGCCCTTTCCTTGGGTGGGCTCCCAGAAGTGTCCACTTGTGGATATGCTGTGGCACAAGTCAGGGCTGGAAGGAGGCAGAGGGATGCTCACACTTCCTTCCAGAAAAGCTGAGCTCTTTGGTGCCTGGCAACGTGCATGTCTGAGTGTGAAACACTAAAAGCTGAAAAATGTTTGAAGCAGGGACCAGAGTAGCAAGTCACGCCTGGGTTCAACTCTTAGTTAGGCATGTGACCTAACCTCTTGAAGCCTCACTTCTCTCATCTGTGAAACGGAGATAATATTAATGGCAGAAGATGGTTATGAGTAGTACATAAATGATGTCCAGGCCCTGGAAAATAGAAAACAACACACATGTTGTGGGCATGGGTGGAAACCCCTCATATCCTACCAACCTTATCCTTGAGAAGTGGGACTTGAAGCATTTGGTGTAAGTGACTTTATCCCCAGTATAAATATTCTGAGGAATCCTGCCACATTTGAGAGGCAGGTGTCTCATCCAGTACTTCCTCTGCACTGCCACATACACTAGCCACCAGAAAATGTTTTCAAGTCCCTTTCATGGTTTGTAGAAGAAATTTCTACCTGGCCAGCTCTGCTTGCCCATGACAATCTACAGGCATTTCCCCCAAGCCTATTCTGCTTGCTTGGGGAACAATATGTTCTATAGCATAATCCAATTTATTCTTGCTGTAGAAAGCTCCTTGTTTTGCAATCACAGCCTTTCATCTGAGGAAAGGTGGAATTTGAATTGTCTTGAAACAATGGGAATTATGTGGGAGTGAGATTTCATCTGACAGAGGTGCACTTAGGCTTCTGCTAAGAAACCAGTTCCTGCATGGATCTCCCACATCCTCAGAATGTTCTCAAACACTAGGTTTCACTCTTGTTCTTTGGATTTATTACCATCATTACTAGTGCATAAGAATAATGCTTTGTAGGACTTCCCTGGTGGCGTAGTGGTTAAGAATCCGCCTGCCAGTGCAGGGGACACGGGTTCGAGCCCTGGTCCGGGAAGATCCCACATGCCACAGAGCAACTAAGTCCGTGTGCCACAACTACTGAGCCTGCGCTCTAGAGCATGCGAGCCACAACTACTGAGCCTGTGAGCCACAACTACTGAAGCCCGTGAGCCTAGAGCCCGTGCTCCGCAACAAGAGAAGCCACCGTGATGAGAAGCCCGCGTACCACAACGAAGAGTAGACCCCACTTGCCGCAACTAGAGAAAGCCTGCGCACAGCAATGAAGACCCAACGCAGCCAAAAATTTTTAAAAATTTTTAAAAAAGAATAATGCTTTGTATTAATAATATGGCTTTCATTTGAGAACCCAAAGTGGTTAAAGATGTGCACAATGGTGTGGGGAAAGGCCACTCAGAACATGGTTTTGATAGGGCTCACGCGTGTATTCACAAAGCGTGTCGCTGGTAAATGCTCAGGGTAGACCAGCCTTGCCAGCATAGTGGGGAATAGGGAGGGAGATGAGGTTGTAGGGAGATGTAGTAGAGAGACTAGAAAAGCCTCTCCCATTGGTACAATCCTAAAATTCCTCCATTTGAGGTTTACTGTTGAGAAGGTCAAATAGTGCCCAGTCTCTTAGTGTAAGTCATCTTTTAGGTGCATAGCAACCCAAGGGATCATATTTTAGTCTTTAATACTTTCCGAGGAATCCATGTATCAGATTGCTTTTTTCTCCCAGAGGAGAGACTGCAAGGAAGAAGGAAATAGAGAAAGGCCAGACGTGCTGGAGAGTTAATGCCCCTGGGAGCAGGTGAGAGGAGGAGGATCAGTGCCCTGGCTTCCTACCCTCAGAGAGGAAAACCAAGGCTGTTTCTGTAGGTTTCCCAGAGGTTCCCAGTGGTATGAGCCCCAACTCCCACTGTGAGGACCTGCTCAGTAATGCATTTTGTATTGGCTTTCTTCCCTTTGTGGGCTCACTTCCTCACTCCCTTACCAGTTTTTGGTGATCACCTCCCCTGTTAAAAACTTTGAGTCGAACTCTGCCTCAGGGTCTGTTGCTTCTGGAGAAAGCCCCTGTATCAGTTTTCTATTGTTACCATAACAAATCACCAAAAATGTAGCATCATAAAAACATCACACCTTTATTATCTCACAGTTTCTATTGGTTAGAATTCTGGCACAGCATAGCTGTACTCTCCTGCTCAGGGTCTCACCAGGTTGAAATCCAGGTATCAGTTGAGGCTGCTCTTCTTATCTAGGACTCAGGCTCCTCCTCCAAGCTCATTGGGTTTTAGCAGAATTAACTTCCTTCTCATGCTTTTCACATGGCCCCCTCCACCTTCACGCCAGCAATGGCAGGTCGAGTTCTGAATCTCTCTGATTTCCCCCTCTGCCACATCTCTCTGACTTCCTCTTCTGACTTCCTTTTTTGCTTTTAAGAGCCCAGATGCCAAAATCGGGTCCACTGTGATAATCCAGTATAATCTGCCTATTTTATGGTCAGCTCATTAGTAACCTTAATTACATCTGCAAAGTCCTTTTGCCACGTAATGTGACATATTCATGGTATAACACAAGGGAACAAAGGTTACGGGAGCCAAAATTCTGCTTACCACACCCCACTAAGACAGCAGTTGTCTAAGTAAATATCTAAGTGGACATCTCCACCATACCTGATTGGGCTGGAACCACTTGTTAGATCATTTGTTTGTTCATGTATCCATGACATGAACCAACAAACATTACTTCAACAAATAGCTGTTTAACAAACATTACTCGTGACCACTCTATGTTAGACCCAGTTTCAGTATTTGAAGAATCTGCCTGATAGGAGCTAGTAATCTAGTGGCAGAGGAAGACTAAACAGGGGATTAGAAGAGATATCTTCCCAATAACATGGGATGGGCAGCTCCTATGGAAAGGGTCAGGAGTGCTGAGGAGTTAAGGGAGGCTTCTGGATAGAGTAGCACATCTAAACATAGACCTAACGGATGAGAAGGATTTAACCAAATGGGCAAAGGGCAGAGCAGACTTCTTGGCAAACGTCATGCCTATTTTAAATGACTTACTGTCATTGCATGGCGTCCACTGAGTTTCAGCATATGCTGTATGTTTGTGTGTTTGAAGGAAAGGAGAGGGCCAGGAAAAATGCTCTCATGTGGGACCTGGAGAAAGGTGAGTAAAATCATACATTCATCCAGCTTTCATGTAGCCTTGTAAATAAGTAGCCCACATTTACCAGCCTACATATATCTTACAACTTGTCACACACTATGTAACTACTTTATAGAGAGATTGACCACATCAGCCAATTTTTCTATTTTCTTAGTTATTTCATGTCCCACCTATGGATTTCAAAGGGCTTCTTTACATAACCCTGGCCACTGTAGGTTTAAATTGAAAAGGAGGGGTACAGGATCTGATTCATGCTTCAGAATGCAAAAATAGGGGAAAATGCAGCATAGTATAGTAAAAAAATCTCTTCAGAGTTGACAGCAGGAAATCTTTGATCCTATATCTCCAACAATTTTGCTTGAATTGTCATGGTTTTCTTACCTGCAAGATGAACATACTATTATTAACTTTGTGTGCCTTGCAGGCTTGTCAAGAAAATGAAAAGGAAAAATGAACATGAAGTGATCTTGAAGATTTGATTATGCATGTCTAACAACCAATGGACATTTTTCTAACTTACATCTTCCTGAATTTTAGGACAGTTGAATAATTAGGTTCCTAGAAAGGGCATTTGATTGGGATGCCAAAGATACACTTTTATTTTTGTTTTTCATTCTTTTTCATCTGCAGTTTTCTCATGCTGCTGCATTTTCAAAGATGTCCATAAATGCTTTCATCTTCCTCTACGAATTTCATATCTTATCCCATCCCTGGAATCTTTTCTTCTTGGCCTTGTAGATCCTGTTCCCGCCTCTCACATGCTTTGAAGTGGGTTTTGTAGCATTCACAGTAGCCAAGAGGGTTAGATGAGAAGAAATGGAAAAGCGTGTGTTGCCCAAGGCTAGGAGAACGGTTGACTAAACGAGCAAATGTGGCTTTGATGGAGGAGCTCGCATTTAATAGGAGAAATAATTTTGAAGGAATGATAAAAATTTAGCGTTTATAGTAAGGCCAGCTCTTTGAAGGTGTTGTAGCAAGTTTTTATTTTCTCTTATGTAACTATTTACACGTGCTGAACATTTCTGAGTTCCATAAGTTTTAATTTCTCATTTCTTAGGGAAAATGGTCAGTGCAGAGCACGAGGCTAATCCACACGCGGTTAGTGGCTACTATGTCAGATAGCACAGCTAGAGAACATTGCCATATCACAGAGCTTTACTGAACAGTTTTTTTGAACAATACCCATACTAATGCAGGAATTGTAAGCTTCTGAAGCCTTAAAATATTTTTATTCTTTGGTATGACAATTCTCTTAGGAATTTAGCCTATGGAAATAGCTGGACAGATATGTAGGGATCTAGGTACATGGACGTCCACATCTATTAAGGAATCATTTATGATAGTGAGAGAGGGAAAGGAGACATTCCATTTGTCCAACAGTGGGAGCTGATTAAGTAAATAATGGTGTGTTTGTACACATACATATGTTTATACATACTCAGTGGATACAATATAAGTGTTAAAAGGGATAATACAGATACACATTTATTTTCATTAAAAGATATTCTACACATATCACTGAGTAAAAAAAGTCAGGTTAATTTATATAATATGCATTCATTTTAGGATGTGTATGTCTGTGTGTTGTGTATATAGAAGATAGCGGGGAGGCAAAAGCAGAGTGCATGAGACAAAGACAGAAATATTTGGAGCGATATTTATCACTGTCTGAAAATTGTTTATTTTTAGTTGATGAGATCATAGATTATTGTTTTTATTTTTCCTTTTCTATATCTTCTGAGTTTTCTTCTAGCATATCAATTGTGTGTAACAAAAAAAAAGAAAAGAAAAAGAACCAAAATGTTTGCACGTGACAAAAATGTCAGAATATGAATACATACATGAACAGAAGACCATCAAGATAGGTTTTTAAAAGTACGGTAGTTGCCTGATGATTTGCACACGTGCCTGTGTCTGTGAGGAGAATGATTTATCTCCATAAATTCTTGTCATTGTGGATTATTCAATGTGAAATACATCTTTGGTCTTTCTGTGGAAACCTTCCTAGTCCCTTTGGCACTAGGCTCAAGAACTCGCAGAACTGTTCTCTTCTACCTGAGATGTCCTTGATTGTACCATATTTGGTGTATCTGAAAATGTGTAGAAAATGTTTGTATGTGCATTTCCTCTGCAGTTTGGGGGATCAAAAATGTGGCCAGCTGTTGTTACAGCTACTGCCTTACCACAAAACCTCCGTGATTTGAGGCATCGATGCCAACCAACATGTAGGACTTTTATACTTTTGTTGTGTGGAGAGACAAACGGTCATGGTGTCAGCTCCCAGATATTGGATTGCGATCCCAGAACTCACAGCCAACTATATCTTTTAAAATACCAGGCTGTCAAATTTAACTTTTATACATATTTGCTCTAAGTATGTAAAGTATACGGTTTAAGTGAAAATCAACAGCATGGCACCCATGTTCCAAACATTTTCATGCCCTAGTTCTGTCTTTTCAAAGAAGTGACGGCTTATTGAATTTGGGGGCTTTCCCAAGGAGTCCTCCTGACTCCTTGTGTGTCGGTGCCATTCTGAGGAAGACAGGGAATAACTGCTTCCAAGACTCACAGCTCCATGAAGAGTGGCAGCCTGGCCCAGGGGCACGGAGAGCTGGCACGGAGAGCTGTGTTGGCACGGAGAGCTGTGTTGGAATATTTCTTTCTCTACATTTAGGGTGTGGCATAAGATCCTTTGGAAAATAGAGAAGAACCTATGCGAAGATACAGGGAAATTACAAATAAAAAGGTGAATTTTCCTCATGGAGATGCTTTAGCATCTCAATTCAGGCATAACTAGCAGTTAGTACCTTCTTCCCACATCTTATTTCCGAAAGCCAGAGAATTCAGTAGAAAAAAAAAAAAAAGAGGCTGCATTGAGGGACACAACTGTCATTATTTGACAGGAACACATGTAAATACCTTACTTAAACCATTTTTTCTCTAGAAAACTGAATGATGATAAGAAATCAGTCAAAATTCAGGAGTTTTTATGAACTCCAAGTTTCATAAGAGTTTGTCATTTGGTCATAAAAATTTATTTAAAACTGAGGTACCCACATTTACCTCTGGACCTTTTCAATATAGAAAACAAAAGGGTAAATGGACAGTAGAATTGTATTTTCCTCCCCAATTTCAAACAAATAGCAAATTTCATAGTTTTCCCACCCCAAACCATACAGGTATGTTATTTCTAACTTAGTTTTGTGACCTTGAAAGGTTAACCTCTGTGGGCCTCAGTTTTTTCACATGTGAAATGGGAAAATCAGATTAAACTGGATACTTTGTAAATTCCTTCCAGCTCAGACATCTTGGCAGTGCTACCCCATAGTTAGCTATGGTTAATTTCTAATGAAGGTCAGGTTGCCTAAAATATAGTTGCAGATATAAATGGATTATGAATGTAAAAAGGATTATGACAATTTTATTTCAAACACTTTTGGAAAGAGATCTTCCTAGGACACTTTCACCTTCAAACTTCCCCATCAAAAACAGCTGTAGAGGAAGCCAAAAATAACTCATACCACCAATGAGCTTGGTTCAGAGGCTTACAAGAATTCACCCTTCATCTTACATAAAATTCCTGAAGCCATCTTCCAGCCAGCGTGGCCTGCCATTGGAAGCACCCGGGGTTCATTTGCTATTTCATTGCCTCCTTTGTGTGCTCTCCACTATGATTAAAGAGACCAGCTGTTTACTTAGAGTTTTCCAGGAGGACACCAACAGGCATTCAGCAGCCTGAATTAGATAATTTGTTAGGTTTTCTGTAAACCTTCCATTTTTAAATGATGGTGATGTCTCCAGTGTGCTTCCCTCAGCTGGATGGGGACTGAGTGCTGAGAATTTAACTCTGAACCCCTTATTGCTAAAGCATGAGTTCCCTCCAGCCTGAAGTCAGCCTTACTTCCAAATGCCTCATGTACAGGGATCATTTCACCAGAAGACCCTAATATATGTGCATATTTATTGGGTTCCCAGGACAGTCTAAATAAACCCAAAGAGTCCTGAGAAACCCATGTGTTAGTTAAGGCAAGTCTAAGCTGTAGGGCTCAAAGAATATATATGTTTATCTTTTTCTCTCATAACAGTTCCAAGGTGAGGGGGTCCAGGTTGATAAGGCAGTTCTCGTCAATGCCATCTGTCATGAATCCAGGTTCCTTCCATCTTGTTGCTCCAACATCCCTTAGCACAGGAGCCAGCAAGCTGTGGCCTGCATGCCAAATTCGGCCCTTCTGCTTGTTTCTATAAATAAAGTTTGATTGAACTCGGCCATGGTCATTTGTTGTATATTGTAGGCACTTTTGTGCTACAACAGAAGAGTTGAGTAATTGTGACAGAGATCATATGACCCACAAAGCTGAACATATTTACTGACTGAACCTTTACAGGAAAATTTTGCCTACCCAGCCCTAGCATGGCTGAAATTGGCCTGGGCTACATCCCTATTTAGCAGTCAGAAAGGAACAAAAATGTTATTCAGGAATCATGTCCTTTGACCTCCTCACATCTTACTGACAAGAACTTGGTCCATGGCCGTATCTAACTGTAAGGTCTCAGAGAATGTCTCGCCAGGGAGCCAAGTACCTAAGAAGGAGAAAACACAGTTTGGTAAACATTTAGCAGTCTCCACCATATTAAAATGATCCCTACTGAAAAATAGAATCCATTGTATACATAGTGTGCCTCTTTAGGACATTCAGAATAATTCCCATCATGGAATGCTTACATTGTGCTAGGTACTGTAATAAGGGTTTCACATTTGTTATCGCACTTAATCTGCTCCTCTTTGCTTGAGTAACCCTTCACCAGCCTCCGTATGTCCAATTAAATGCTATTTTTACCAAGAAGTCTTCTTTGATCCCTCTTGTCTAGGGTATTTGTTCCTTCCTAGGACTTCTTTCACCTTTAACACATCTCTCCAGTAGCATCTCTACCTCTTTATTATTATTGCTCACTTCTATGCCTGATTTCCATGATAAGTTCCATGAGGATGGGGATTACATTCATTTTACCCACTCTAGTATCCTGGGACCTAGTATAGTGCCTGGCACATAGGACAGGCATCCCCAACCCCCAGGTTGGCAGAGCGGCACTGGTTCGTGGCCTGGTAGGAACCAGGCCGCACAGCAGGAGGAGAGCGATGGGAGAGCGAGCGAAGCTTCATCTGCCACTCCCCATCGCTCCCATTACCGCCTGAACCATCCTCCCCCACCCCGCCCCCAGTCAGTGGAAATATTGTCTTCCATGAAACTGGTCCCTGGTACCAAAAAGGTTGGGGAGCAATGACATAGGAGACCCTTTAGTTATATCTGCTGAATGAGGAGTGGCCATTGTGAGGTAGGCACTACTGGCATTTCCCATTTAACAAATGAACATATCCTCACTGAAGCTCAGTGAGGATATGTTGTTTTCCTCTTGGCTACTAAGTAGCCATTTGAAGTACTTAGGGGCAGAGCTGGGACTCCAACCCAGGTCTCTTTGCCTTCAAAGCTCCTGTTCGTTACTCTAAGCCAAGCTTCCTCAACCTTGCCACTATTGGCATTTTGGCCTGAATAATTCCTTGTTGGGGGGTTCAGGGGGGCTGCAGTGTGCATTGTAGGATGCTTAGTAGCATTCCTGGCCTCTACCCACTAGACGTCAGTAGCACCCCGTAGTTGTGACAGATGTCTCTAGACGCTGTCAAATGTCCCCTGTGGGGCAGTCACCCCTTATTTATGCCAGATGAGAACAACTGGGCTAAATTCTACTGCCTCTCAATTTTGCTTTGAACTCCAGGAATCCATAATTACCCTGCTTCAGCTTGGTGGTGACTTTGGGGTTTTGTTTTCCTTGCAGTAGTGACCCTCTTCTTTAGCCCAGGTCACATACCGCCTCCTCCACTCCCTGAAATCTTCCTTGATGCAGCCTTCACATAGCCAGACTTTCTTTCCTTTGTACTCCTGCTGTATGTTGTTTTTATCATTTTCATGATGCTTCATATTAAACCTAGGTGTTTCACTGACTTTCTCCTTGTCGTAGACTGTGAGTTACTTAAGAACTGGGATGCATCTTCCCCAGTTACCACCTGCAGGTGACACAGAGTGGCCCTGAGTCAGAGTTTGTTGAGTCGAGTTGCGTCCATGTGAACCAGACAGAGGCTGAAGATTAGGAGGGAAGTAGCAAGGAGGAATCGTGGGCAGTCTCCTGCACCTGCAGTGTAATCCCATCAGGGCTGTTTCTTTTAGGGTTTCCTAAATCTGAGGATATAGCTGCTATCTCTTTGATAAACTTCTTTCTTCTTCTTCTTTTTTTTTTTTTTTATTGTGAAGAAGCAATATTTTCAGGACACCCGTGGTCAAAGGGTACCATTATTCCTGTGAAATGCACTGCCAAGTGATATCCTTATTATGCTGCCCCAGCCGTCTGTCTCCTGGTGGGACTGTTCAATCATTCACATAGCCCTGAGCCCAGAGTTGGGGTGTTCATGTGGCGATTGGGTACACATGACAGAGGACTAATTTCCAAACTGTGTGACCTCAGGCAAGTTATTGAATCTCACTGAGTGTCCATTCAATCATTCAACCAATATTTATTGGACATCTACCATGTGCCATGCACTATTCAGGGATATAGCAGTAGATGAAACAGACCAAAGTCAGAATCCCTTACTGAATAGAGTCTAATGGGGGTGAGCATGACACAGATAATAAACAAATTAAACACATAAAACATATAGTTGATGACATGGTAATAAAAATTAACCAGAAGATATTAAAAATATATACCTGGTACCTATTGTGACGATTAAAGGAGCTCATGTATGTCACATGAGTATTGACATGTAGATGCATAATTAAACTTAGTAGTCTCTCTCTTCTTTCCTCAATTGTTTCACTTGTAAAGTGAGAGTACAAGTATTGCTCCTGTGTGAAGGTAGGGGAGCTAAATGTAGGTAATCCCGATACTAATTCATATTATGTTTCCTGTGGCTTATAACATTAGTAAAGCTCTATCATCCACTTTATCTCCAGTAAGTTATCATATTTCAAGTGGGAGACTTCTTGAAGGAAGCTGAAGAAACTGATGCTTTCAGCAGACACCTGGTCCAAGGACAAAGCGGATTGCCTGCCCTCAAAAAAAAAAAAAAAAAAAAAAAACATGCTCTGACTGAAGCAGTGGGAAGAGTGATGGTGGCTATTTCATTTTGCCGGTTGTTACTGTTGGTTTTCAAGATCCACTCCCACTGCAGAAGGGGACTGGATTCTGTTAGTCATCAGAGGGCAGAGTGGCAGAGAGGCTAAGCACGCTGGTTTTGAAGTCGGCCCTGTCTCTTGGTTGGAGTCGTGTCTCTGTCACTTCTTCACAGTGGGTCATAGGGCAAGGAGCTAACCTCTCTGAGCCTCAGTTTTCTTATGGGACACTGAGAGAATTGAAGGAGATAAGGAAAATAAAACAGGTATTTGAGTTTACCTGACTATTGTGTTCACCTGGAAAACCCAGCAGATTTCCTAATCATTCTCTCTGTCTCTGGGATTGGGTGACCATTCATTGGCCAGAGTGTTCTTTCTCAAGGTAAAATGACAGCGTCGTACCCCATTGTTTTGATAGCAGAGTCTGTTCTCCTAAGCAGAGTACCAGCAGGGCCTAAAGGAACATGGCATGCTTAATGGGTACAATATCCATTAAACCAAAGCTGTAAATAATTACCCTTCAAGGGTAACCTGGATACAAAGTGATACAAAGTGAATAACTGGTCAATCGTGGCTGCTTTGCTAGACATTGTAAGGCAGTGACAGATTAGATTATTATTGTTGTTGAAAATTACTTGTAATTGTTTTCAATCTTTTAATCCCTTTGAGAGTGCTACCAAGCTTTCTAATATTTGAAAATATGCTACACACGAAAATATTTGAGAACCACTACAGGATACAAGATTTAAACACAGAGAAAATAATTTGAGCTTGTACTTCTTCCAGTCAATTGATAGTGACTGCCAGAGTGCTGTGATGAGATCTGTACCAAGGCTGGTCTGAGAACTGAAGAAGTTCTAGGATCATTTAGTGATGTCTGCAACTGTGGCAGAAATGTAGAATGGGGACTCAAGTACAGGCTTTGCTTTCCCTAGACTTACCTGTGTGTTTTAACAGTTGCTAGAAAGAAAGAAACTAAATCATTACTGTGTCTACTGCAATCAACTCCATCATGGAGATGGCCCAACATCTGTTCTCAAAATGAACCAATATTCCATGACTATGTTTATAGTTTGACACACCACTACAGTTCACAGTTGTTAACTTTATAGATAAATATTTATAAATTGACCTCTGTGCAATTTCATTGTGAATTAAAAAATATTGGCAGTTAAAGTGATATAAATCAACAGGGGACCAGATACAAAATATTTTTGATCTTTGCTTGAAAAATAAAAGCAATGCCCTTGCAAAAAACATTACCAGAATCTCATAGTAAATATTCATCTGTTGAAAATACTTTTGATTTGAAGATTTTCATTGGAAACTGGGGTTTCCCTTATCAATTATAATGTTTTAAAAGTCTAGCATAAAGTTTTCTTAGCATTCTTCAGTAGCATTCTTCCCAGTAAACTCTTGTAATGTACATATATTTTCATCTTATTTATGTACAAGTGGGGGATAGGAAGGTTGTGGGGAAAAAATCACTTTATTTTCTCAATGTGATTAAAATTTTTTACAATAAAAATTACTTAATTGTACCAAAATTACAATAGAAAGGCAATAAATTCAGCTTGGAATAGTAGGCAGTTAATTATCAACACTCGAGGCCTAGAGAGAAGAATATATTAGAAATTGCAGACTATTGTGCAGTCGGTTGCTGATCTTTCTTTGAAGCCAGACATGACCTTATCAGATTTGTTTAGTATGAGAAATATTTTTCTCTGGCTTCAGAACAATGGATTTCAGAGGTCAAGAATACCTACATTCCACATGAGCAAACTTTTCATCCTTTGAAATCATAATGATGAATAGTCAACAGCCAGCCACACTGTACATCCAGGAGGAGAAACCAGAACACTGAAGCTGGTATGGGCTCTTAACAGGCTGTGAAGCAGGAGGCGTTTGTGAACATAAATTGTCGGTGGCTTTGTGAGACTTTGTAAGTAACAATGGGGTGATTTAATCTTCTTTGTAAAAGGTGTCTGACTTTTCGTTAATCCTTCAGAAAAAAATCACCCTGGACTCGCCGCTTTTCTCAGCTAATAACTTGGTTATTCCAAGTAGAGTATTTGAAAACTTCTGAAGGTTTTTGTGTGTGTGTGTGTTTATACAGTGGGTAGTTCAACATATGATACAAGTTTTTAATTCTTAATAAACTTTTTATAGGTCACCCGTGAAAACCTAATATCTCATCCTTATTTGATATTAGGCATTCTCTACCTTTTAGAAATCACTCAGCCATGATGCATTTTCTATGTCATGTGTCAGTTGATCAGAACTAAGATGGTTTTGTTAAACTATATTTTCTTGATAAGCATACAATAGACACATGCTTATAAAAAATGATGCAGTTTTTCCTTCTTCTGTTTCCCTGCCTGGTGGGGAGGGGGGTCTCCCTCATCCCAACTCTGATCTCCTTCTCCCTGACACTTGAGATCACTATTCTAAATAATATCCTCAATTATTTATGACCTATTCATAGATAATGAATGAGCAAGCATAGTACCCTGGCACATAGTAAACATTTAATAAGCGTTTGTTGAAAAAAGGAATATTTAAATGTGGTATAAGCAGTTAATATTATTTGGGATATTAAATTTGTATCTATAAATTTATAAATGAGTAAATTTAACTTTCTGTGAATTTTTGATATACATACTGTGATATCCAATACAAAATCTATTCATACGATCAGCTTGGGCCTTAAATATATTGGTTATATGTTCATTTCCTCCTGATGTTTTTTTCCCACTTTTATGTTCTCTAGGGTAGTGGTCCTCGGAGTGTGATCCCCGGGCCAGCAGGGCCAGCATCACCCAGGATTTGTTAGGAATGCAAATTCTTGGGCTTCATCCCAGGCTTACTGAATCAGAAGCTCTGGGAGTGGGGTGCAGCGATCTGTGTGGTAACAAGCTCTCCAAGTAGGGCTGGCTTCATAGCCATGTGATTTGTGCAGTCACACAGGACTGGGGTTTTAAAAGAGCCTTGTGCTTGGTTTAATGGTTCTGCTGTCATCTTGGAATTCTTAATAATTTCTTAGCAACAGGCCTACATTTTCATTTTGCTCTGAACCCTGCCATAATATACCCTGTCCTGATGCCAGGTGATACCCATGTATACTCAGAGTTTGAGAACCTTCCTCTTTGAGAAATATTCAGGTTCCCTCTGAGTATCTGATCAGTTGCCCATTTTATTATAAATTACAGCCTATCCAAATTTTTCTAAGCAAGTTGGTCCTCAGGCAAGTTACTGCTAAGTTGTGTTAACATTTCTCTTAACTTAGTAATCTGGGCTTTAGCAAACTTTTGGACATTCGGCTTTCTATAGCAACTGCCTTATAGTGGCCAGAAGTAGAGAGTTCCTGACTTTTCATATCCATCTTAGACCTTCTTTTTCCTGGTTACCCAGAAAGTGTTCTTATAGCAACCTTTTCTGAGCCCATCTGGTACTGCCAAACGGTTAATCAGTTTTGTTTCCATAACAAATTACCCAGGTCTCTGGGTTTATGGGTGTTTAAAAAAAATCTCTCCGTGTAGGGGTTGTTCACAGACATTGTGTTATATAACGTGGAATCACAGTGAGTAGGTCAATCAGGGCCTCAATAGAAACAGATATTTCAAATTAAGATAATTCAAGAAGCATTTATTTACAAAGGAATTAATTCCAAAGGTATGGTATAGGGGAACAATTAGGGCTCGTGCAGTAACCCCGGGCTATAGCGGCAGAAATGTCACCATTTCTAGGCCCAAAGAGACAAGGGAAGGAGAGGTTCCCAGAACCTGGAAAAAGAGAGTCACATGGGGCTGCTTTGAGAGGGATAGTAACCTTCTGTCAAGGGACACAGCTAATCTGAAGTGAACTCACAGGGAGGGAACCAGAGAAATAAACGTGCTGACCTCACTCTCCTGCCTACAATCCAATTAGCTTAATTCTACTGGAAGCCCGGGGGCAGAGAGCACACTGATGTGACCTGAGTACATCAACCTGTGGGGAAGGAAGCAAGGAGAGAAGAATGGAGATGGATCCAGAGGGACAAATGGAAAATATCTGGCATAGTTAATTCCACTCACCTCCTGGCATCTACTCTCAACCTTCCTTCATGTGAAAAGTTAGCAGTCCCAACACAGAATGAAGTCACCTCAGCTCCTGTGTCATTGTGAGCCAATGTCAATTATGTCATATTCCTATCTAAAACTTGAGCTACCACCAGTCTTGTAAGGTAGCAGAGGGTAAAAGGGAGAAAAGAAATGATTTAGTGAAACAAACATAACTGCTGTAGTCCCCATCTCTATAGCTGGCCATGAAGCCTTGTTGGTAACCATGGTTTGCTTCTTCTATCACCTCTTGTACGATCCCCATACCTTCTGCTGGCACTTCAGCTGGATAGGGTTCATGACTTCACTGGGTGATCCATACCTTCTTTCCTGCAAGATCTAAGTCCTTGATGGCCTGGACTTATTGGGTTGCCACAGTTTTACACTTTCATTTAAGGGTATCCCCGTGAATACTTGGGTTCTATATATCTCCTTCCTTTCACCCATTGCATAACAGAAATGGTGACACCCTTTCATTGGTTCAGTGGGATGAGAAGCTCAAAATGGCCATGGGACAATTTAAGCTTCTAATTCATCACACCATGATAATGTTCTTTGGTGGAAGCAACCTTCTTCTAGTGAGTTATTAGGTGGTTAAGTGAGAGAGACCACTCCCACCTCCTCTTCTCAGTTTCCTGATCCATGTATCCTTACTATAGGGGAGATGGCACCATATATTGACCTGTGATTTAAGACATACACTGCATTCCTTTAGGACGGCAACCCAGCCTCCTTGGGTGTTGTCCCCCTGCTTTGGTACTAAATCAGCATTTCTAGGTTATGGGCCCATTAATGGTCAAATGTGTCTCATGGTTGGAGGTGATGTTGTGCAGGCTGTCATGTGATAGATAAGGCATTGTGTATGTCTAAGAATTGTGGTCCTGGAAGAAGTGCTGAAGAAGAGAAGTTAAATCCATAAAGGGAAGATTGTATCCTGTTTAAGTCAAAGCACTGACCTCTTCAAAGCCAGAGACCTCTAATGTCATCAGTATTTCCCTAGGTAGCTTGTTAGTCTACCCAGGGCTCAGTATTGGCCTTTGTTGTGGGCAGATTTGGTACTTGGCTTGGTTGTAGTTGGATAAGCCTTGGTGAGAAGACTGTGTGACTGAATTGTGCATGGCCTCCATCCCTGACTGTGTGGCCAGTGAATTCCCTCTTCTAAGCAACATAAAGATCATAAAACATGTTAACTCTGTTTATCACCCTCCTACTTACATGTTCTTTTCTAGTACTTTAATTATGCTTTCTTTGATTAACATTAGACATTGTTTTAAAAAATTATATTATTATATTATATTAAGATTAGACATTATTTTTTAAAAAACATTCGCAATTATAAACAAACCTTTTTTTTATAGAAAAAATTTTTTATTTTTATATAAAAATATATACAAAAATATTTTTTAAAATGTTCTTTGTTCATTTCTTCTTACATCTCAAACTTTCCTTCTTAGCTTATAATTCTTTTTTTTTTAACATCTTTATTGGAGTATAATTGCTTTACAATGGTGTGTTAGTTTCTGCTTTATAACAAAGTGAATCAGCTATATATATATACATATATTACCATATCCCCTCCCTCTTACGTCTCCCTCCCACCCTCCCTATCCCACCTCTCTAGGTGGTCACAAAGCACTGAGCTGATCTCCCTGTGCTATGCAGCTGCTTCCCACTAGCTAGCTGTTTTACATTTGGTAGTGTATATATGTCCATGCCACTCTCTCACTTTGTCCCAGCTTACCCTTCCCCCTCCCCGTGTCCTCAAGTCCATTCTCTACATCTGCATATTTATTCCTGTCCCGCCCCTAGGTTCACCAGAACCATTTTTTTTTTTTTTTTTAGATTCCATATGTATGTGTTCGCATACGGTATTTGTTTTTCTCTTTCTGACTTACTTCAGTCTGTATGACAGTCTCTAGGTCCATCCACCTCACTACAAATAACTCAATTTCGTTTCTTTTTATGGCTGAGTAATATTCCATTGTATATATGTGCCACATCTTCTTTATCCATTCATCTGTCGATGGACACTTAGGTTGCTTCCATGTCCTGTCTATTGTAAATAGAGCCGCAGTGAACATTGTGGTACATGACTCTTTTTGAGTTATGGTTTTCTCAGGATATATGTCCAGTAGTGGGATTGCTGGGCCGTATGGTCGTTCTATTTTTAGTTTTTAAAGGAACCTCCATACTGTTCTCCATAGTGGCTGTATCAATTTACATTCCTACCAACAGTGCAAGAGGGTTCCCTTTCTCCACACCCTCTCCAGCATTTGTTGTTTGTAGATTTTCTAATGATACCCATTCTAACTGGTGTGAGGTGATACCTCATTGTAGTTTTGATTTGCATTTCTCTAATGATTAGTGATGCTGAGCATCCTTTCATGTGTTTGTTGGCAATCTATGTCTTCTTTGGAGAAATGTCCATCTAGGTCTTCTGCCCATTTTTGGATTGGGTTGTTTGTTTTTTTAATATTGAGCTGCATGAGCTGTTTATATATTTTGGAGATTAATCCTTTGTCCATTGATTCGTTTGCAAATATTTTCTCCCATTCTGAAGGTTGCCTTTTCGTCTTGTTTGTAGTTTCCTTTGCTTTGCAAAAGCTTTTAAGTGTCATTAGGTCCCATTTGTTTATTTTTGTTTTTATTTCCATTTCTCTAGGAGGTGGGTCAAAAAGGATTTTGCTGTGATGTATGTCATAGAGTGTTCTGCCTATGTTTTGCTCTAAGAGTTTTATAGTGTCTGTTCTTACATTTAGGTCTTTAATCCATTTTGAGTTTATTTTTGTGCATGGTGTTAGGGAGTGTTCTAATTTCATTCTTTTATATGTAGCTGTCCAGTTTTCCCAGCACCACTTATTGAAGAGGCTGTCTTTTTTCCATTGTGTATTCTTGCCTTCTTTATCAAAAATAAGGTGACCATAGGTGCATGGGTTTATCTCTGGGCTTCCTGTCCTTTCCCATTGATCTATATTTCTGTTTTTGTGCCAGTACCACACTGTCTTGATTACTTTGTAGTATAGTCTGAAGTCTGGGAGTCTAATTCCTCCAGCTCTGTTTTTCTTTCTCAAGATTGCTTTGGCTATTCAGGGTCTTCTGTGTTTCCATATATATTGTGAAATTTTTTGTTCTAGTTCTGTGAAAAATGCCATTGGTAGTTTGACAGGGATTGCACTGAATCTGTAGATTGCTTTGGGTAGTATAGTCATTTTCACAATATTGATTCTTCCAATCCAAGAACATGGTATATCTCTCCATCTCTTTCTGTCATCTTTAATTTCTTTCATCAGTGTCTTATAGTTTTCTGCATACAGGTCTTTCGCATCCTTAAGCAGGTTTATTCCTAGGTATTTTATTCTTTTTGTTGCAATGGTAAATGGGAGTGTTTCCTTAATTTTTCTTTCAGATTTTTCATCATTAGCGTATAGGAATGCAAGAGATTTCTGTGCATTAATTTTGTATCCTGCTACTTTACCAAATTCATTGATTAGTTCTAGTAGTTTTCTGGTAGCATCTTTAGGATTCTCTGTGTATAGTATCATGTCATCTGAAAACAGTGACAGCTTTACTTCTTCGTTTCCAATTTGGATTCCTTTTATTTCCTTTTCTTCTCTGACTGCTGTGGCTAAAACTTCCAAAACTATGTTGAATAGTAGTGGTGAGAGTGGACAACCTTGTCTTGTTCCTGATCTTAGAGGAAATAGTTTCAGTTTTTCACCATTGAGAACGATGTTAGCTTTGGGTTTGTCATATATGGCCTTTATTTTGTTGAGGGAAGTTTGCTCTGTGCCTACTTTCTGGGGAGTTTTTTACCATAAATGGATGTTGAATTTTGTCAGAAGCTTTTTCTGCATCTATTGAGATGATCATATGGTTTTTCTCCTTCAATGTGTTAATATGGTTTATCACATTGACTGATTTGCGTATACTGAAGAATCCTTGCATCCCTGGGATAAACCCGACTTGATCATGGTGTATGATCCTTTTAATGTTCTGTTGGATTCTGTATGCTATTATTTTGTTGACGATTTTTGCATCTATGTTCATCATTGATATTGGCATGTAGTTTTCTTTGTGACATCTTTGTCTGGTTTGGTTATCAGGGTGATGGTGGCCTCGTAGAATGAGTTTGGGAGTATTCCTCCTTCTGCTATATTTTGGAAGAGTTTGAGAAGGATAGGTGTTAGCTCTTCTCTAAATGTTTGATAGAATTCGCCTGTGAAGCCATCTGGTCCTGGACTTTTGTTTGTTGGAAGATTTTTAATTGCAGTTTCAATTTCATTACCTGTGATTGGTCTGTTTATATTTTCTAATTCTTCCTGGTTCAATCTTGGAAGGTTGTACTTTTCCAAAGATTTGTCCATTTCTTCCAGGTTGTTCATTTTATTGGTATAGAGTTGCTTGTAGTAGTCTCTTAGGATGCTTTGTATTTCTGCGGTGTCTGTTGTAACTTCTTCTTTTTCATTTCTAATTCTACTGATTTGCATCCTTTCCCTTTTTTTTCTTGATGAATCTGGCCAAAGGTTTATCGATTTTGTTTATCTTCTCAAAGAACCAGCTTTTAGTTTTATTGATCTTTGGTATTGCTTTCTTTGTTTCTATTTCATTTATTTCTGCTCTGATCTTTATGATTTCTTTCCTTCTACTAACTTTGGGTTTTCTTTGTTCTTCTTTTTCTAATTGCTTTAGGTGTAAGGTTACATTGTTTATTTGAGATTTTTCTTGTTTTTTGAGGTGAGCTTGAATTGCTATGAACTTCCCTCTTAGAACTGCTTTTGCTGTGTCCCATAGGTTTTGGATTGTTGTGTTTTTGTTGTCATTTGTCTCTAGGTATTTTTTGATTTCCTCTTTGATTTCTTCAGTGATCTCTTGGTTATTTAGCAGCGCACTGTTTAACCTCCATGTATTCCTGTTTTTTACTGTTTTTGTCTTGTAACTCATTTCTAATCTCATGGTGTTGTGGTCGGAAAAGATGCTTGATATGATTTCAGTTTTCTTAAATTTTCCAAGGCTTGATTTGTGACCCAAGATGTGGTCTATTCTGGAGAACATTCCGTGTGCACTTGAGAAGAAAGTGTATTCTTCCGCTTTCAGGTGGAATGTCCTAAACATATCAATTATTTTAGAGTGCAAGGCTGAGACTGGTTCAGTTCCTCTCTCCGTAATTGAATTCACTCTGAAAAATGAATCAATCCTAAACTAGACAGCCAAGCAATAGTAAACATTGTTGGTAGGAGACATAAAAATAGTCATTATTTAAGCAAAATAGAACAGTCTAAGTGAAATGGTTTTTGGAGTTTTAGATTAATATATCTAATAAACTCCTGTAGTTTCACGTTACTGCTAAAACAGTAAAGGAAAATATAATCCGTCGTCCACTGGCCCATGCCAACAGTGAAAGGAAAAACTGAACTACAGAATGCCCTAAAATACTGCACTGAAACAATGTGCAGGGATGCTCCCCTCTACCACCCCCTCCCCCAGTTCCAGGAGAGAAATCAAGTGAAATAATAAGGACAAGCTTTCTTATCCTATAACTTTCTACTCAAGTCCAGTATCAAAACTACCACCAGCAGGGCACAAGCTAGAAAGCTAACATTCCTTTCAAACAGCACTCAAAAAAGCCTTCTGAATTATATAGTGTGTCACTACGTTTAAAGCTGATTTCTCCTTCCTAGTTGCAAATACGTAAAATATACCCAGAGGCTCAAGAGAGGTGGACAGAGCTTTATAAATATTCATGTAAAACTAGCAGTTGTACTTCATATTTCAGTAATTCAATGAGAAATCATAAAAAGCATCTGTCTTTAATTTTTGTTGGTTTTAGGAAATAAATGGTAAAATATATACACTGTGGAGTCTTAATACCCCCATCATAGAGTGTGAATGATGGTCCAGTTGCGAAGCTCCTGGATATACTCTTTGGCGTGGGCGACTGCTGTCTTTGGTGCCTCAGTTGGAGGTGGAGGGCCTTCCACAAACTTCACAAAATAATGGCAAAAAACCTTCTCCATAATCCCAAAGCAACCTCTGCCGTGGTGCTGGATGCATTTCAGGTACTGGCCTCGCCCTGAGGTGGACTCAGCTATATATAAATTGGATCTGAATTCCACACTGTGGTCTCTCACTGACATATCTTGTGCTTCTAAGAGAACCTCTTTAATTATCTGGGCCCCTTTTGTGTCACTGAATTCAGCTGAGCCAGAGCCTGGTCAGTGGACATTCCTTGTATCAATTTTGCCAAATACCACATCTTGTCTTTGCTGTACTTTGTCTTTGAGAATAGTAGATTTCCCCAAGGCCAGCTTCCCTCTCAGATTCTGCATCCATAACGCACCCATATGATCCAGTATTGCCACCGCCATCTTTCTCCCTCTCTCTTCAGAAGCCTCTGAGCATAGTGTCCTTCTTTGTCCCTTATAATAGTCTTTATCTTAAAGTCTATTTTGTCTGATATGAGAATTGCTACTCCAGCTTTCTTTTGATTTCCATTTGCATGGAATATCTTTTTCCATCCCCTCACTTTCAGTCTGTATGCATCCCTAGGTCTGAAGTGTGTCTCTTTTAGAGAGCATACATACAGGTCTTGTTTTTGTATCCATTCAACCAGTCTGTGTCTTTTGGTTGGAGTATTTAATCCATTTACATTTAAGGTAGTTATCGATATGTGTATTCCTATTAACATTTTCTTAATTGTTTTGGGTTTGTTATTGTAGGTCTTTTCCTTCTCTTGTATTTTCTGCCTAGAGAAGTTCCTTTAGCATTTGTTGTAAAGCTGGTTTGGTGGTGCTAAATTCTCTTAGCTTTTGCTTGTCTGTAAAGGTTTTAATTTCTCCGTCAAATCTGAATGAGATCCTTGCTGGGTAGAGTAATCTTGGTTGTAGGTTTTTCCCTGTCATCACTTTAAGTATGTCCTGTCACTCCCTTCTGGCTTGCAGCGTTTCTGCTGAAAGATCAGCTGTTAACCTTATGGGGATTGCCTTGTATGTTATTTGTTGTTTTTCCCTTGCTGCTTTTAATATTTTTTCTTTGTATTTAATTTTTGATAGTTTGATTAATATGTGTCTTGGCATGCTTCTCCTTGGATTTAACCTGTATGGGACTCTCTGCACTTCCTGGACTTGACTGACTATTTCCTTTCCCATATAAGGGAAGTTTTCAACTATAATCTCTTCAAATATTTTCTCAGTCCCTTTCTTTTTCTCTTCTTCTTCTGGGACCCCTATAATTCAAATGTTGGTGCATTTAATGTTGTCCCAGAGGTCTCTAAGACTGTCCTCAATTCTTCTCATTCTTTTTTCTTTATTCTTCTCTGCAGTAGTTATTTCCACTATTTTATCTTCCAGGTCACTTATCTGTTCTTCTGCCTCAGTTATTCTGCTATTGATTCCTTCTAGAGAATTTTTAATTTCATTTATTGTGTTGTTCATCATTGTTTTTTTGCTCTTTAGTTCTTGTAGGTCCTTGTTAAACGTTTCTTGTATTTTCTCCATTCTGTTTCCAAGATTTTGGATCATCTTTACTATCATTACTCTGAATTCTTTTTCAGGTAGACTGCCTATTTCCTCTTCATTTGTTTGGTCTGGTGGGTTTTTACCTTGCTTTTTCATCTGCTGTGTGTTTCTCTGTCTTCTCATTTTGCTTAACTTACTGTGTTTGGGATCTCCTTTTTGCAGGCTGCAGGTTCGTAGTTCCCATTGTTTTTGGTGTCTGCCCCCAGTGGCTAAGGTTAGTTCAGTGGGTTGTGTAGGCTTCCTGGTGGAGGGAACTGGTGCCTGTGTTCTGGTGGATGAGGCTGGATCTTGTCCTTCTGGTGGGCAGGACCCTGTCCGGTGGTGTGTTTTGGGGTGTCTGTGACCTTATTATGATTTTCAGCAGCCTCTCTGCTAATGGGTGGGGTTGTGTTCCTGTCTTGCTAGTTGTTTGGCATAGGATGTCCAGCACTGTAGTTTGCTGATTGTTGAGTGGAACTGGGTCTTAGTGTTGAGATGGAGATCTCTGAGAGAGCTTTCGCCATTTGATATTACATGGAGCCAGGAAGGTCTCTGGTGGACCAATGCCCTGAACTTGTCACTCCCACCTCAGAGACACAGGCCTGACACCTGGCCAGAGCACCAAGTCCCTGTCAGCCACACAGCTCAGAAGATAAGGGATAAAAAAAGAAAGAAAGAAACATAAAATAAAATAAAGTTATTAAAATAAAAGATTATTAAAAATAAAAATAAAAAAATTAAAAAGTAATTAAAAAAAGAAAAAGAAAAAAAAAAGAAAGAAAGAAGAGAGCAACCAAATCAAAAAACAAACCCACCAATGGTAGCAAGTGCTAAAAAGTATACTAAAAAGAAAAAAAACAAAAACGGACAGACAGAACCCTGAGGCAAGTGGTAAAAACAAAGCTATACAGACAAAATCACACGAAGAAGCATACACATACACACTCACAAAAAGAGAAAATGGAAAAAAATATATATATCTATATATAAAAAGGAAAAAAAAAAGAAGAGCCACCAAATCAATAAACAAATCTACCAATGATAATAAACTCTAAATACTAAACTAAGATAAACATAAAACCGGAAACACATTAGATGCAGAAAGCTAGCCCCCAGTCTACAGTTGCTCCCAAAATCCACCGCCTCAATTTTGGGATGATTCGTGGTCTATTCAGGTATTCCAGAGATGCAGGGCATATCAAGTTGATTGTGAAGATTTAATCCTCTGCTCCTGAGGGTGCTGGGAGAGATCTCCCTTTCTCTTCTTTGTTCTCACAGCTCCCGGGGTTCAGCTTTGGATTTGGCCCCGCCTCTGCGTGTAGGTCGCCTGAGGGTGTCTGCTATTCCCTCAGGACAGGGTTAAAGTAGCAGCTGATTAGGGGGCTCTGGCTCACTCAGGCCGGAGAGAGGGAGGGGTACGGAATGTGGGGCGAGCCTGCGGCAGCAGAGGCCAGCATGATGTTGCAACAGCCTGAGGCACACTGTCTGTTCTTATGGGGAAGTTGTCCATGGATCATGGGACCCTGGCAATGGCGGGCTGCACAGGCTTCCGGGAGGGGAGGTGTGGATAGTGACCTGTGCTTGCACACAGGCTTCTTGGTGGCTGCAGCAGCAGCCTTAGCGTTTCATGCCCATCTCTGGTGTCCACGCTGATAGCCGCAGCTCATGCCCGTCTCTGGAGCTCGTTTAGGCGGTTCTCTGAATCCCCTCCCCTTGCGGACCCGGAAACAATGGTCTTTTGCCTCTTAGGCGGTTGCAGACTTTTTCCCGGACTCCCTCCCGGCTAGCTGTGGTGCACTGGCCCCCTTAAGGCTGTGTTCACGCAGCCAACCCCAGCCCTCTCCCTGGGATCTGACCTCCGCAGCCGGAGCCTCAGCTCCCACCCCCCACCCGCCCCAGCGGGTGAGCAGACAAGCCTCTCAGGCTGGTGAGTGCTGGTTGGCACCGATCCTCTGTGCAGGAATCGCTCCGCTTTACCCTCCGCACCCCTGTTGCTGCGCTCTCCTCCGTGGCTCCGAAGCTTCCCCCCACCACCCCCCGTCTCCGCCAGTGAAGGGGCTTCCTAGTGTGTGGAAACTTTTCCTCCTTCACAGCTCCCTCCCAGAGGTGCAGGTCCCATCCCTATTCTTTTGTCTCTGTTTTTCCTTTTTTCTTTTGCCCTACCCAGTTACGTGGGGAGTTTCTTGCCTTTTGGGAAGTCTGAGGTCTTCTGCCAGCATTCAGTAGGTGTTCTGTAAGAGTTGTTCCACGTGTAGATGGATTTCTGATGTATTTGTAGGGAGGAAGGCGATCTCCATGTTTTACTCCTCCGCCATCTTGAAGGTTTCCCCCCCCCTTGGCTTATAATTCTTTATACTTTTAGAAGTTCTTTTGGTGTAGATCTGTTGGTGATAAACTCTTCAATTTTTGTTTCTCTGAAAATGTTTTTATTTCACCCTCATTCTTGAATCAACTGGTTTCAGGTAGAAAGTTGTTTTCTCTCAGCCATATATTATTTCACTAACTTCAAGGTTCTGCTGTTGCTGTGGAAACGTGTGCTATCTGGCTAATTATAAGTGACTAGCTTTCCTCTGTGATTGTTTTTATTCTTACTATAATATACGGATGTAAATTTTATTTTATTTATTCTGCTTCCTATATGTATGAATTCATATCTTTCACCAATTCTGTATAGTTCTCAGCTGTTCTCTCTTCAAATATCACCTACCATTTGTGTCTCTCTTTATGGAACTGCAATTACATGTGTGTCTGTCCTCCATATTGCTTAACATCCCATACTCACTTTCCCTCTTCTAGTCTCTCTGAGCTGTATTCTGGGTTATTTCTCTATTTATTCCTTCCAGTTCACCCATTCTCTCTTCAGTACTCTCTAATCTGTGACTAAACCCATTCATTGAGTTTTTTTTGTTTTTTGTTTTTGTTGTTGTTGTTTCTCAGCATATCATTGAGTGTTTTTTTTTAATTTAATTTAATTTATTTTTTATACAGCAGGTTCTTATTAGTTATCTATTTTACACATATTAGTATATATATGTCAATCCCAATCTCCCAGTTCATCCCACCCCTCCTGTACCCCGCTTTCCCCTCTTGGTGGCCATACGTTTATTCTCTACATATGTGTCTCTATTTCTGCCTTGCAAACTAGTTCATCATTGAGTTTTTTAGATTAACAATTATATTTTTTTGTCCTCCAAAGTCCAGAGTTTAGTTTGGATTTTCCAAATCTTCCTAGTCTCTTTTTGCATGCTCTTTTTATTTAATTCTTTTATTTATTTCTTTAAGCATTTTATAAACAGCTATTTTATAGTCTATAGTTAATCATTACAATATCTGAAGCCATTATGTATGTATATCTAAATTCACACTTATTCTCAGGTAATTCTACTGTCTTTCCCTCATTGATGATTAGTTTCCTTATATACTTGGTAAACTTTGTGGATTTATAAATGGCAAATGTTAGTGGGAGCCATAAGTGACTAAAATAGAGATTCTTTTCTCCAGAGAAAATTTGTTTTTGCCTGTTCTGGGAGCAAGGACTGCTACTAGTCTAGGACCACTTAGTTCTTTTAATAATCCTGGTTTAATCAGGGCTTTCAGGTTAAGCCCCTCCAACTTGCCACTGGATTAGTCTCTCAGTTGTACAAGTGACCTTGCTGTTTGCTCTCAGAGCAACCCCGGCTATTTATGTGGGCTTTCAGCACACTATTCTGGTTTCAGCTCAGTTTTGGAGTTTTGTTTGTTTATTTTAGTCCTTTAGAGGTTTTCCTTACTTCCCATGAGCCCAACAATGCAATAAAAATTATGTTTTGAAAGGGCCCTTCATAGCATCATAGTCAGCCATGATGCTGGAAGCAGAAGTTTCTTATTTCATATGCCCAATGTGCACACACTATTAATAGAAATAATTTCTAAAAAATCTTTAAATATTTTGTCTGTCAATCTTAATTTTACAATATTGCTGCATTGTAGGTTTTCCAGGATTTTCATTTTAACCCATCTCCCGAAGATTTTCAAGTGAAATCCCATTACAGATTACCAAGGATATGCAAGATGGTTTACCTTTTTTTCTTTTTTTTTTACTTAAATATTACATTTATTCACATCTTGATATTCAGAGGAGACTTTATTTGAGTTGCTGTATTTTATGTGGAATCCAAGAAAAAGTAGGTTTGGGGCCTGAATTACAGAGAAAATTACCTCCCCCTCCCCCCACTTTTTTGTAGCAATTAAGTGCTGCTTCTGAAGATCATATTACTTTAAAAAAATAGGCTTTTCTTTTTAGAGCAGTTTTAGGTTTACAGCCAAATTGAGTGAAAAGTACAGAAAATTTCCATATACTCCCTGCCCTCACACATGCATAGCCTCCTCCATTATCAACACCTCCCACCAGAGTTGTACGTTTGCTACAACTGATGAACTTACATTGACACATCATGATCACCCAGAGTCCATAGTTTACCTTAGGGTCCATTCTTGGTATTGTACACACTTTGGGCTTGGACAAATTTATAATGACATATATCCACCATTAGAGTATCATACTGAGTAGTTTCACTGTCCTAAAATCCTGTGTGCTCCGCCTGTTCATTCCTAGCTCTCCCTAACCCTTGGCAACCACTGATCTTTTCACTGTCTTCATAGTTTTTCCTTTTCCAGAATGTCATATAGTGGAATCATACAGTCTGGGCTTACTCTATTGTTGTTGTTATATTTAAACATTTATTGAGGATTACTCTGTCTCAGAGTTGGCAACCTTTTTCTTAAAGGACCAGATAGTAAATATTTTAGACTTTCAGGTCTGTTGCAGCTACTCAGTTCTGCTGTTGTAGTGTGAAAGCAGCCATAGAAATACATAAACAAATGAATGTGGCTGTGTTCCATTGGAACTTTGATTACAGAAATAGGCAGTGGGCCCATGAGCTGTAGTTTACTGACACCTGATCTATTCTAAGCTCTGGATCGTGGGTTTTTTGGTTTTTTTTGCATATTGAATCTTCACTGATATTCACCAACCTTGTTTCGAAGGTTCTGCCTTCTTACACAGTCCACAAAGGACACAGTGGTCCACTTTCTTTCTCAAAAAAGCCAGGCTTTGCCTGCTTAGGGCTTTTACACATGCAGTTCCCCTTCCTGGAATGCCCTTCCACATGCCCTATGTCTGCTTCCTCCATTATAGCTTCAGATCATAACCTAAATGCTTCCTGCTCAAGAGGATTTCCTTGATTTCCCTCTGTAAAGCCATTTCCCCCCACTTCTCATTGATACTTGCCAAAGAGTTCTGTCATTTTGTTTTAGAGCACTGACAGAAATTGTAACTATGTGTTTTCCTTGATGGCAGGATCCATCTATATTCTGACTGTGTATCTAGAGCCCAGCACAGTTCCTGGCAAATAGTAGGTATTCTGGGTAATTGTTTGCTAAATGAATGAAGCAATCCTGTGAGGCAGGTACTGTTACTAGTATCCACCTTTTACAGATAAAGAGACTTAGATTCCACCAAAGTAAGTAACTTACCCAAAGTCGTCTAGCTAGTAAGTGTCAGACCCCAGATTCAATCTGAGGTGGGTCTGTCTGATTCCAGACCCTGTGCTGATCTCCAGTTCCTCTGTGGCCTCTTGGTTTCTTGTTATGTGCAGAGTTGAAGAACAAAGTTATCCAGATACTCTTGGAGACCTGTCAAGGGAGTAAGAGGTGGGGGTGGAGAGGTGGGCTTACAGAAGCCTGGTGTTAGTATCAAATGAACTGACTCAAGTTAAATAGGAAAAGGATCAGTTACTTAATTGCAAACAATCTCACTGTTAAGGTACAGCTTTATGATTCAGGGGTCAAAACAGTTTTATGCCAGCAGGATCCCAGTGTTCTCATGGTGGTGAAAGGGAAAGTAAGTAGGAAGGTTCCATTCTCAGTGGAGATCCAGGGCAAAGCAAAGTGCCCCAGCTTATCCAGGAGGTCTGGCAACCATTAAAGAGAAATGACTTCCTAAATTCTAACTGACAGGAGGACTGAATGCATTGTACCATCCAGGAGGCAGAGCCCCCATGCTCAGGGAAATGAATATGGTTTAAAAACTCATGGGATCTTTCCGGTCTGTCCCAAGCTTGGGAATTCAATGTGGAACACTTTTTTAAAACAACAATTTGAAAGAAAGTTAATGTACTTTTCTTGGGATTTTGTAAAGCTGTATTTTGCTTATTAGTCAGTGGAAAAACCTATATGACTAAAATATGTTTAAATGTAAGCTGGCTAATAGAACAGACTCAGGGCAGGAAAATAGACCATTTGAAACAAATCAACCATTAATTTCATATGTATTGCTTAAGAAAAAAGAAAACATTGAAGCAAAGTGAAAATGACATGATGGTCCATTTCAAACATTTGGTATACGTAACATAAATGAATTCTATGCAGTGATTCTGTGAGTTCAGCCAAACCATGAGAGCCAGCTTTAAGGACTTCATTGATAACCGTGAGTTTAACACAGTTTTGCAGAATTATGTGTTAATTCTCTGAAAGGCATCAACTGTAAATAAGAATATATTACTTTGTCAAAGAAATAATCCATAAACAGAATAAAACTTGTCTGGGTGTGACACTGACTAGCACTTAACTTATGTAGAAATGGTTGTTCCCAAAGAGAAAGACAAGATACTTATGCTCACATATATGTGTGTGAAAACTATCTGTACTAAGAAAAAGCATATTTTTACATCTTCCTGGATCTTTTACTTTTATGCAGTAAACATAATTCATCATTTTCCAAATAGGAATTGAAGTTACAATAAAGCCCATGTCTTCAAGTGTGTGCATACACACACACACACACACACACACATATATATGCACACACACACACACACACACACACCATGATTAACAAAAAATAAAAATTGAAAATGAAAGCCTTGAAAACCTGGAGGAAGTAACTCTGCTAACCACAAAGTCCATTCTGATTACTATGATTGGTCATCAAGTTTGGCCCTGAACTCCCTGGCAGGCAGGGCAAAAAGGGAAACAGGATAAATTGTACCATTTTTGTTATTAGAAAGGAGGAAATGGACCAGTTCCTGGAGATAGAGATTTTCCTGGCACCAGATATTAAAAACAGTTTCTTGTGTGTGATTTTCTATAGGAATATTGAACCACATAATGGATAATGCCCTCAACAGCCCTTTCCAGCAAATGCAGATGTGGTTTTCATAGAGCTGTCTCCTGCAACAACCCCCAGTAAAAGCTGGTACCATAACATTAAGTGCAACGTAGAGAAGGCACATTTTGTGAGAGTACTGTTTTTTATTTCCATATTGTGAAAGGTACATGGTTTTGCTTTCAGTACATATTTTAAAGGTCCAGAGAGAAATTCTAATTTGTTTGCCTATGTTGCAGAGATCTGGCATTATTCCTATACCTAGGCATTTTCCCATGGATTTTTGCTTGGGCATATCACGTATTAAAACATTTCCAGTCACCACCATCTTCTAAATGTTTTGAAAGTTCAGAGCTAGCACTCAAGTTCTTCTGTTAGTCTGCCTTTCTCTTTATTCATTAATGATGTAGTAAGGTTTTCAGTAATTTGGCTAAGTGCAGACAGAGGCCCTAAATTATATGGTTATTCACAGGAAGAATAGTGTCAACCCTTTCATCAGATTCAGTATAAATTATTTCTGCTTTGTCTAGGCTTTTCTACTTGTTTTTAATTTTAATTTTTTATTAACAATATTATTTTGTTATCATTATATTTATATAATCAATATGTCAAACTAACATGACTTGTATAACAATCAAAACACATTTTTTTGGCCTCCTACTGCCCCTTTATACGTTTAAACAGTGAAGGAAACCTTCTTCATGGCACTGGAAAAAAACTTAGCAGGCCCAGTATCTTTTCTGCTCACTCTTAGGCAAAAACAGTCCTATAGACACTCTAAGACACAGACATTCTGTAATTGGACTGTTCACCTGGGTTTTTCATTAGCAAACAATCAACTGAAAGGTACTCAAATGAAGATGTTAAAGATTGGTTAAATCCATTAGCTTAGAAAGGCTAATCGGGTAGTTCTCACCTTTTTGTGTTCACAGCATTCTTTTTTTTTTTTTTTTAATTTATTTTTGGCTGTGTTGGGTCTTCGTTTCTGTGCGAGGGCTTTCTCCAGTTGTGGCGAGCAGGGGCCACTCTTCATCGCGGTGCGCGGGCCTCTCACCATCGCGGCCTCTCCCGTTGCGGAGCACAGGCTCCAGACGCGCAGGCTCAGTAGCTGTGACTCACGGGCTTAGTCGCTCCGCGGCATGTGGGATCTTCCCAGACCAGGGCTCGAACCCGTGTTCCCTGCATTGGCAGGCAGATTCTTAGCCACTGCGCCACCAGGGAAGCCCCACAGCATTCTTTTAAATTCTATTATTATGTGGACATATCCATTTACTGCCCAAGGCTCAGACTTGTAGCACTACCAAGCATGGTTTGCCCATGTACCAGTAAGACATGAACTTTTGCTGGTGATGACTTGACATTTGCCTTTCCTCTCTTATTTCTTAATTGCCAAAATGACACTGCCCTCTACATGGTATCCCACAACCCATTCAGCTTTCTAGCCTCTGGAAGACTTGGTGGTCCTTAGCAGTACAGAGCCTCATTTGTGGCCAGTGGAGAGCTGCCAAGGACTTGGTTTTGCCTTGTCAGCTTTGGGAAAAATCATATACACTCATTTGTTAGCTCATCCTATATTTTGGGAAATGATAAATGTGAGAAATTGTCTAAGATTCCAATTTGCATGAAGATGTTGAATTTTATCCAGGTTTCCATTATTGTTGTTATTGGGCATTGTATATTCACGGGTGCACTTCATTGCTGCATCCAGTGGACAACAAATGGAAATCAAAGGAAGTTTCTTCAGCAAATGTTTATTGGATGCCTACTGTGAACTGAGCACAGGGGCGGGTGATGGAGTGTGGGGAAAGAGGTTGGTCAGCTCTCTTCATTTTAGGAGCACAGTAGCCTAAAGAAGACATAAACATTTGTCCACAATAAAATTATCTATTAAAAAGATAGTGGATAGCTTAGTACACAGCAACTTTTCAATGTCTAGCTTCAAGAACTAAACAACACCCTCTCCACCCTCTGCCTTCTTGCCTGCTCCCCTTATTGGAAGAGATGGGATTTTCTTTTTTGATTGTCCAGAGTTTTGCTGAGTTAGCAAAGGCAGTGCAATTTGCCCAGTCTTAACCTCAAAGACTGCAAGGGGAGTCAGTGAAATATTGCCCAAGCCCAGCCTTGGGTTAGCCATGAATTATGCATTGTGTATTTAGACTATTCTACTGTTATAGTCTGTTTATCTGTTGACTTCCACCAAGATTTAGGGTTTTGTTGTACTTAATAACTTGCTTTATTTTGTTTGACATGTATTTTATGTCCTCCATGTGCATGGATACGTAAGATACACAGTCGTGGGTGAGGGTCTGAAGAGAAAGCCCAGCCCTGGAAGCACTAACTTTGAGAACTCGGGGGGAATAATTTTCACATACTTTTTACCCTTACAGAGTGCTAATCAATATGATGAAGAATCAGAGTTTTCCCTGTGAACTACTCCTCGCTTTGCCCCTCTCCAGAAAACAAAACAGTTAAAGGAAGGGAAGGAGAATGAGTTTAGGTTTCTCTTATTTCTAAATTTTGATTCTTTTTTTTAAAGCTGGTCCTTAAATTTAAAAGATGTCAAAAAATGTTCAGTTTATTCCATATGGATGTTCGGTATTGACCACAACTAAGAATTTCACTGTTTTAGGCCATATTCTAATTGTTGATTCTTACTCTTTTATTAAGTCCTATATTCAAAATCGTGGTCTGGTGGGGTAATATAGGGTTTGGCATGTCTCACAAAATAAAAACAGCAGTGTGAAGGCACAGATGACACTTGATTTTAGCTTAATCTGAAAAAAAAAATCTCAGACATTTCTCCATTTGTGTTTAGGAATTTTGAAGCTGTTAAAGGAGAAAAACAAAGTAAGAACCATACTGAGAGTGTTTGTATTTGATATGGTGCATTACAGGTCTGAGAGAGAGGAATATAGGCATATCTTTTTATGTCTATTTATATTTAGCAATTATTTCTAGACTTTTCAAAGCCTGTTTTACTTCCTTGATCATATTTCCTTAATAAATATGATCTTTATTAAAACAGAGATTTCAACCTCTAAAAGACTCTCCAAATGGAATTAAGTGTTTACCCAGCCCCTAGTTTCATCAACTTCCTCTTCCCACCACAAGTGTTTATGGTATCTAGGATAAAATCTCTTTCCCCCTATTTAGTCACAAAGAATTACATAAACGCCTAAAATAAGGACAATTTACATAGGTGTAACTCTGCCCAGTTTTAAGAAGCTCTCTGAGTCCCCGAAAGACTCCTGTCGGACAGAAGAGGAGCAGAGTCAGGAGTCGTACCCCTTCCCCCACCATGCCCCCATGCCCAAGGTCACACTCATCAGAAGTGGAGGATTTCATTTTTTTAATTGAACCCAGGTCTTTTGACTCCAGAGTCTGTGCCCTTTGCTAGGCTCAATCTTTCCTTTAAATAGAAAACCAACAATGAAATAGGTGTTCATTGAGTGTTGTATCCCATTTAGTCAAAAAACATTTATCTACTCTGTGCCAGGAATGTGGCAGGCACTGCGGATGCCCACTGACAAACGAGAGACCTCAGTCCTTAGCTTTGCTGAGCTCACGGTCTGGCTGGGAGATGGGCCAGTGTCTCAGGTTGGGTTTCCCCAGAAACAGGCCTTCAGGCAAGGATTTAGGAACAAGTAACTTATCCGGAGGAGGAGAAAGTTGAGATATTCACTCTCCATCTTTATTCCACCCTTAGCTGCGGGATGCCCCCAGGAGCATGAGGTTTTGGTACACCTGGCCTATATGTGCAGGGCAGGCTAAGAAGAAGCCTTCAGGTGGTGGTGCAGGTTTCCACAGTAGGACTCTGTTGGCAAATTCTGTGGTTGTGATTGCTGAGGGGTTGAGAGTGAGGTGCTGGCCAGAACGTCTGCCACAGGGAACCGGACAGCAATTTGTGATTAGTGTGCTGTGGGAGGCTGCAGGGACACTGTAAAGCCATCAAGGAAACCTTTCCAGAGAAGCCAGCAGTTCCCTGAGACCCGTAAGATGAGCAGAATTAGGCCGGCAAACGCTGGGGTGGAAAGTGTTCTAGGTGAAGGGAACTATAAGAAGTTCCATATTGCTGGAGTATGGTGAGAGATGGGCAAGGCAAGGTAAACAGAGGTTGATCCCAAGAGCCCTGAAAGCCACAATAGAGAATTTGGACTTTATCCAGTGGGCAATAGAGAATCATGGAAGGCTTTTCAATGGAGGCATGTCATGATTAAGTTTGCATTTGGGGAAGATCCTTCAGGCTTCAGTTCAGAGAACGGAGGGAAGAAGTCACAGTAGGAGACTAGAAGCCCAGTTAAGAGTATTTTGCGGTAATCCAAGCTCGTGAAGCTAAGCCATTGCCTTAAATCTGGGCAATAGAACAGCCTTTCTTCAGGCTGATGAGTCCCAACAGTGTCAACGCTGGCTGCCAAATCAAATCATATTGATGCCAAAAGGTCTCTTGGCCTTGTCAAGGGATATAGATGATGGCTCTGGAACTTCTCTTGCCTTTTTGCATCACCAGTAACCTCATGACCCTCTATGTTTGATCATTTGCTTAAATAGGAAAGTTTTTATTTCCTTTTTCAAAAATGTGGCTAAATTTTTTTTTAACTCTATCCAGTTTATTATCCCCAGATTACAACCCTGTGCCTTTCTCCTCCAGTGTTCCTTGTGAGTTCTTCTCAGACTAATTGTTTGAAAAAATGATAGCAATTTTACCTGACATAACCCTGCACAATGCCTTTTTCTTTCTCCTTACACATAAATTATTTTCTTTCATTTATACTGAATGTTTTTTCTTTAAACTAAGTTGTATATTAGGCTTATTGTCAGTGTCTCTATAATTTCTCTATGCGTCAGTGTTGTCTTTTTGGCTTAGAATCTCCTAAGGGGCCTCAGGTCTAATATGTATAAATCTTGCGGAAGAGTAGTAAGTACAAAATGTACTGCTCAGGTAAGTTTGGTGCTGTTGACACTTTGTTTTCAGCTTCTCTGAGCATAAGGCTCCTGTAGATTTAGAAAGAACATAGCATCCATGGCCCCAAGATGCAGTTAACAAAGGCTCTCTTAGGCAGTTCAGGTGGGTTCTTCTGTTTTTCTACTTCTGTTTGCAGGACAATCATGGTGGGTCATAAGTTACAGGACAAAATTGGGGACATTTAGTATAAACCACAAATACTACACCTAAGGCTAGTGTTATATTCTAGAGCAATGACAATGAACTATTGTAACCTCCATGACAAAGATAAATCTTACCGAACTGTTGAGTGAAAGAAGCCAGGTACAAAGGAGAAAAGAACATATGATCCCATAAAGTCCAAATAAGCACAACAAATCTATGGTGTTAGAACTCATGACAGTGATTACCCCTGTTAGGAAGTGACTGAGGGAGTGCACAAGAAGGCTTTTGAGTGCTGGTTATGTTCTGTTTCTTGGGATGGGCACTGGATACACACGTATGATCACTTTGTGAAATGCATGGAGTTGTACATTTATGATGTGTGAAGTTTTCTGTATGCATGTTATTCTGTAATAAATTAATTTATTTAAAAACAAAACAAAAATGAAAATGGAAACTTCAGGCCTCAGAACTGAACGGAGCTAACTTTCATGGCCATTTACTCCAGCCTATATATGTTTGTATCTGGGGATCCAAGGCCCAGGGAAGAGGAAGGGTATGTTTAAGGCCTTTGGCCAGCTACTCAGCTGTGGAATTGATATGGTGCCCAAAGGGACTTAGCCATTGCTCCTGTCTCTATATCATCCTAACTACTTGATGGGCTTGGTATATCTAGATGAGAAATGAGGAAGGAGACTGAATTCTTAAGGGAAATAACCTCTAAGATAAAAATTCACAGGACAAAAGGATCAAAATACCTTTGTGTTGCTTTTTGTTTGCTTTGAATTGTCTCCTGTCCTCCCACTGTAGCTAATGATCATACCGGGGAGAAACAGAGGAGATTTCATGGGCCCTTTCCTAGCACATGGCCTGGACTCAAGATACTTTTTGAGGATTGTCTCCTGCTGCCCAGTGTTTAAGGAACTGTGAGATTGTCCGTGGAGATTGTGGACCTTTTAAGGCAGAGATGGCTCTTCATCCCAGCTGGAACTGACCTAACCCCTGCCACATTCTCCTTGACTTTCAGATAAGAGACGGGAGGTAGTAAGACTTGACCTAAACAGTATTTGAAGAAAATGGATTTAACTGGGTCTATGAGGGATTAGTTAAGAAGCTTCTCTTCTCCTTTCTTCTAGGAAGTTTAATATAGAAGGTTCTGCAAGTGCTGGCTTGTTTTGTGTGGTTCACATAATGAAAGGATTGCAAGAATGAATGTGCTCTTGGCGTCATAGTCAATAATACTAGGGGCTGGGTCGACATCAAAAATCTCCCAGGGTTGGAGAGGTCTCTTTCAGACATAGCTTTCTTATCATAGGTACTAAAAGGTCCTAGGAATCAGAAAGCCTCTGTGTTTCAGAAACTACCATGAGCCTTCTTTGGGCTTGAGCTGTGCTCTCGTCTTGAATATTTGATGTTGAGACTCTTTTGAGCCTGTAGGGGTAGTATTGTCAATGTGGACTGGTAAATCTTCTCCAGTGAGTTCTTATGATTAATAGATGTCTGTTTGGGGTCTGTGTAGATTTACTGGAGAGAGGAATGTTTCTTATCTCTCTTGTTCCTATTTCTCATTTAAAATAAAATGAAATATTAGTGAGTAAAAGTTCTGATATGAGGTAAAATGCATAAAAAGTTAATAGTGAAATATTCATGTAAGAAATAATTAAGATGCCAAGTCAGGCCCTGTATCTGAATGGAGATGGCTGAGCTTGGCTAACAACAATAAAAATAGAAGTTATTTTTTAGCAAGCAAGCACTGGGCTTTATCTAACATATGTCTCATAACAACCCTACTGGGTATTAATAGACATGTACTATTCTTATCTCCATTTTACAGATGAAGAAATGGATGCTCAAGGACACTGAGTACCGTGCCTAAGGTCAAGATCGTAATTAAAGGAGCTAGTATTAAAACCAAGTTGTCTCTGACCCCACAGGTCAAGTTGCATCCATACGTATCTAGGACAAGGACTCAAAGCATTATATTTTCTCCTGGGAGTGACCTTTTTAAGAGCTGAGTAGATCTTTCCTTTTGGATACAGGCCACGGGCATTTTTCATTATTCACCATCTTGAGGGAGATGCTGCCGTTGTTGTCCTTGGGTAGGGCTCATTCAACTCACCCTCCAATCCAGCCACAGCCCAAACTTGGAGCAACATTCCCTCGGACTCTGGCTTAGTGACAGACATTCAGAATGGTAGGCAGGTATTGGTCAAGACTTTGGAGTGGATAAATTTTGGTTCAGATGACTTTTACCGTTCTAAGCCTCAGTTTATTCATCCATAAAATGGGAATAATAATAGTACTTATCCAATGTAACAGACTTACTGGGAAGGCTTAATTAAACATTTATGTAAAATACCTGGCACAGTGCCTGGCTCATAGTAAGTATGCCAAAATTATAGATATGGTTATTTATAATCAGCAGCAGCAGCAGGAGAGCCTTATGCACACACCTACACTCACAGTCACACACACGGAATTAATCGTGAGGCCAAACTCTAGCATGAAGAACCAGAGACTGGACTCTCTTGCCCCTCAGGAATGAACTCAATGGGCATGGACCCTGGCACCAAGAAGGCATTTGAATAATTTTCATGACATTGGGTTCAGTGTGTAGAGGGCTCTGTAATTCCTTCCAAAATTCATGGTTAAGCAAGGCTCTGGCTTTCTCTAAAGAACCCCCCTAACTTCCACCATCCCACCATTCACACATGTTCCACAGAAGGACAGGACTCGACTCATTTTTTATCAGATTTGCAAAAGAAAATTATTCCACTGTATGTTGGCATATTGCAAGCTAAATGTGACATAGTATGGAGAATTTAACTCAAATGATGAAGGAATTAAAAGAAATTCCCACATCTAAAACAGATGTACAGGCAGGATCCATACGTGGTAGTCAATTCATTATTTAAGAAAATAAGTGAAAGGATAAATGCACATTTCAAGATCTAAGTCTTTGTTCAATATTTTAAACACATGGTTGATTTCAAAGTCCCTTTAACCACTGAGTTGGAAAGCAAACCACTCAGAAGTAGCTGGCACCTTGGAGGAAAGGATTAGAATTCCTTGTGTCCTTGATATGTTAAAGAAGTGATCAGAAACAATCAGTCTGAATTCAGTTCAATGGGGCAGGAGAAAAACAAACTCTGTGAGCAGAAGGTGGTAGAGATCTGGCTTTGCGTAGACCCAGTCAAGACAGCCCACCTCAAGCAGAGGCATTGCTGAAAGTCAGGGGCACTTCTAGGCAGCATTAATGAGAAGCTGTGGACTATACAGGTCTCAGGAGGCATCTCTCACTACCTCTTCATTGGCACAAGACAGAGTACCCTTCAATGCTGTGAGAGATTCACAGAGTAGGAAAGAGTTGAGGTTGAGGAACGCAGGGCATTAGGGGGTTGGGAAGTGCGGAAAGACAATCGATGTAAAGACCGTGAAAAGCAGCTATTGCCCGTGGAAACAGGATGAAGATATAGTCTCAAAATTATAGCACAGGGATTGAGGTTAGCTAAAAGAAGAAACTGAGAAAATGTGGGGGAAGAAACCTTGAAACTTTATAAGTTTAATAGCATCTTTTTTATATAATAATTTGAAGTGAGATTTGGTTAGATGGCAAAGGATGGTGCTGGTTAATTTTCCGAAGACCCTTTCTGTCATCTAAACACTCAAAGGCTAAGCAGGAATATTAAGAAAGTCTTCTGATCTGGATTTATTTTAAGGTTCTCCACGTGTACCCTGAACGATCTCACTTCCCGGTGGTTCTTTTAGTCATTCTGTTTGGGTCAGATGTTCTTTTTTCAATTCCTGTGTAGCAATCCTACCATTCTTTCAAGGCCTAGCTTAAATGACACCTCTTCCAAGAAGTCTTTCCTGCAGCTGGAAGCAACCTTTACCGTTTCCGAACCCTCATAGTGTTGTACTACGGTTCCCTCCCCTGTGATGCTTTCTGTCATAAAAATCTTTGGTTATTCCTTTAAATGTCCTTGTTATCCAGAATTATCCACATATATTAAGTGTTAAGTAATATATGATGAAAGCCTAAATGAACAGCTTTTTCTTTTGTTGGCACTTATGGAAACTAGCTTTGGTAGCAACTTCCGGCCACATGCAAAGGAGTAACTCCTGACAAATACCAGGAGGCTAAGGGATGTTTCCCAGTTGGCTTCCTGTGGATGGTGATTGAAGCACAATTTGAAAAATCAAGGAAGACTTCACCTGTGTGATTGTGATTTGTGCAGACTTACTTTATTTGTGTAGAACCCACAAAACCTAGAAAAATGTGGGAGGGAAAGGGAATAGTAGATGTTAAAACTTAAAGGGTGAAGAAAGCTTACCAAGGTGTCATGTTCGAAGAGGGACTCCAAACAATGAACAGACCAGGGAAGGCTTTTTTACCTACAGACATAATTTATGAGTTCCTATGAAGTATTTCAAAATCTCACAGAGCTCTGTTGTTGATATGACTGGTTTGGGTCCTATGACCTCATCAAGGCAGCATTTTTTTACACAGTTACATAAGGTGGTGACCAATATGAAGAACCTTGACAAGCTCTATAGAAACTCTTGAAACTCTTTTTCTGAAAAGATGGAAAATGATGAACCTCCGTGGCAGATCTCAAATCACAGTTCCCTCTCAACCATCATTCTATTCCTCTGTGGAGTTAAAGGGAAAATCACAAAGTCGGGGAGACAAATCAGAGTTCTCTGAACAGAAACAGAAAACACACATGAGCCCAGAAACACAGGATTTTACATAACCTATGAAAAAATTACTCCTCAAAGACAGTGGTCTCTTTCAGCCTATTCAAAATGAATTTTATCTGCTATAACAAGTATTTTTCCCCTCTAGAACAAAAGCATCCTAGTTTAAGATAATATCTTAATCACATGTAATTAATTCTAAAAAGTTTTTTGAATTTAAAGACATGAAATGTGGTAACCTATAGTGGTTAGGGGTGAAAGATATAGAGATGTCATGGAAGCCAATATCATTTTGGATATTCGACAGCTAACCCTAGTTTCTTAGTTACTGTCCAATCTTTTTAACGGCCACCTGTGGCTTTCAGTGTGGGGACTCCACCTTGGGAATGTGTGTTTGGTGATCTTCACGTTATCACCTGTAGGGGCAAAGCTATGATGTTTTGTCACCCAAGGCAGATGAGTATTTTTCCTGTGTTTTCAAGGATGGGCATTCTCCAACCTCAGTAATCCTAAGTGATAGGCACACTGAGAGACGCTATCAGTCTATCTCGGAAGTTAACTTGCAGATAAGCATCATATTTTTAAACGGCATCAGCAGGGCTTCCCTGGTGGCGCAGTGGTTAAGAATCCACCTGCCAATGCAGGGGACACGGGTTCAAGCCCTCGTCCGGGAAGATCCCACATGCCGTGGAGAAACTAAGCCCGTGTGCCACAACTACTAAGCCTGTGCTCTAGAGCCCGCGAGCCACAACTACTGAGCCCGCATGCCACAACCACTACTACTGAAGCCCGTGTGCGTAGAGCCTGTGCTCCGCAACAAGAGAAGCCACCGCAATGAGAAGCCCGCGCACCGCAACGAAGAATATCCCTCGCTCGCTGCGGCTAGAGAAAGCCCGCATGCAGCAACGAAGACCCAATGCAGCCAAAAATAAATAAATAAATAAATTTATTAAAAATAAATAAATAAATGGCATCAGCAGAAAAGTTTTTCTTTAGGGCTGTCATTCTAGGGGAAAGAACAAAATATTTCAAAAAGTAAATCCTACATTTCTCATTACTTGAGAATTACTTGAGATTGAATCAGTTTAGCACTAATTGTGATAAGTGGACTGTTGGTATGAGAAAATCAATATTTGTTTATAAAATAGTTTTAAAAGTAACAGTCAATGCTAAGGTAAATATTTATTGTTAGTATAAATATTTGTTCCTTTTTATCCATGGGGAAACTGAGGCCCAGACTGGTTACTTAACCAGGGAGTGGCCAAGCTGACACTTGAGCCCATGCAATTGGCCTGCCAAGCCCAAACTCCTTGCTACTGAGCATACTTCCTCATGTGAAGTGCAGATACTTGTAAAACTGTATGTGAACCCTTCATTTCATGCTTTGGTGAGTATTCACTGCATCACTGTAGGCGCTACTGGGTGAGAATTATTTGATGGCGTGAGTGAAAAGTGTGCCGCTCTGTGTGGGACACCTCAGGGTCCAACTGTAGGATAGGGCCACATTTTGTGACCTCTGCTGTGGCTGGCTACACCAGCTGTTTCTGGCTTTGGAGTCCAAGGTGTGAATTATGACTCTGCCATTTGCTCTCTGCTGAACCTCACTTTACTTTTTTGTAAAATGGGGATAGTAACAGTCCCACCTCATAGGGGTGGAATGCCAATTAAATGAGAAAACTTGAAGAAAGCAATCTATTGTTCAATAAATGGTAGTATTTGTTGTGGTTGATATTGTCATAATGACATGAATATGTGATATTTTACCTGTCTTGGCAGCAAACATACTATCAAATTAACATACACAACGTTATTCTGTTCATTATGTTGATTGAGTACCCTCTGTATACAAAACAGCGTAAGAATATCTGCAGAAAGACTAAAAGCCTGGAAGAGAGCTTGTGGACTAGCTGGGAGGACAGAATTCAACAGTGAAATGGAGCCTTGCTTGTGTTTTGCCATCAAACACTCCTGGTGCACAGTAAATGCTTAATAAATAGTAGCTTCAGTGATTGGATTGTAAGCCCAGGAGGTGAGAAGTATGCTTTATAGATTCCTTCAGTATTTCCAATGGCAGTAACAGGCAGAGTACCAAGTATACAGTACTATTTATTTGTCAAATATTCATTTGATACCTCTTACTTATAGTGACAAAAAATAATAATGGGGGTGATGAACGTTATTTAAAATGTCAGTGGATCTTTCCAAGTAGACAGGTAACTTGATCTGATTTGCATCTTGAAAAGATGGTTCAGGCTGCCATATGGAGAGTGGGGAGGAACTTGGAGAGAGTGGGAGCAAAAGAGCCTCTATGCCATCAGGAAGCCTTTCCTGATGCACCCTACTCATGACAATAATGTAGTACTTCTCATTCTCCATTCCATTTCCCCTGATGGTTTTTTGTTTGCTTTTTATTTTTGCTCCTATGTTCCCAGAACCTAGGATAGTTCTTGGAACATGGGAGGGACTCAGTAATTGTTGAATAAATGGATAAAAGTGGTACAGTCAGTAAGGAGCTTATTGGGGTTGTGACATGTGACATGGTAGCAGTCTTCCCAATGGAAATGGAGAGAAAAGTACTGCTTGGGGTTGAGTAAATGGAGTGAACCTGGTGGGTAAGAGAGGGAAGTCAAGGATAATCTGGTCTGTTGGTCTGATTAAATGGCCAGATGGTGGTACCTGTTTCTGAAATGCAAAAGGAAGGAGAGGGAAGAGGGTAGGGTGTGGGGAGCTGGGGATAAGCAGAAAAAACAATGGGACTGAGCGCCCAAGGCACCCAGGAAAATGCTGGAATTACCCCTTAGGTAAGTCACCTGTGGTCTTTTATAGGAGCAAGAGTGTCTGCCTGACACCGGCAGACCTTCCTCAGTGGGCTGTCTCTCCTGGAGAGGTGGGAATGAAAGGAATTCCAGTTGAGGTGTGAGAAAGCCTTAAAATAAAAGAATATATCAGAGTACACAGTGGGAACCAATATGGGGTGCCCCTCTGTGATAGTCCAGGGATATCTGTATGGGAGCCTGAGAGGAGAGGAGCAGTGAGATGTCTTCCCAGGTCCCTTCTTTTGACAACTCGACCATTCCCGTTTTACAGGGAAGCACCGAGGAATGAAGGAAGGTACCTATAAGCTGCTTTTCCAATATGGTCCTTCATCCTTTGTATGCCTCTTCCTTTTTTTTTTTTTTTTTTTTAATATAAGAGCCATTTCTCTCCTTTGACTTTCTGAGGAAAGAAAAGGGACCAAGCAACCAAGGCATGACAAAAACGTTTTTTGAAAATTAAATGAATGCATTGTATGAACTTGAAAATTCACAGATAACAAATGGTTCTTCCCCCAGGCCTTCATTAGGATCATTTGGAGAAGTCAGGGAATGTTTTCTGAGTACCTACCCTGGAGAGCAGTGCTGGTGGGAAGGGCTGTGGTGTCAGGGATGTTAGTCTTTTTCTTCCCAGTACTTCTCCTTCCAAGAGTTCAAGTGTTACGTTCAGTCTCACATGAAGGGCTCTGGAAGAGGTCTCAAGGGCAGGTCTGAACTTGAAACAAGGTGATGAATATGGGTATCCTCTGCAAAATGTCCCAGCCCTGGACATCCCTTCCTGGGCTTTGCTGTGGCTACCTCGACATTATTTTCAATATTAACAGAGTACTCAGCTCAGCAAAGGCAAACTTCCTTGCTCAAGGTCTTACACAAAGTCTTCGGCAGGAGCTCAGGACAACAGCCATGACTGAGTGTCCAAATATATTTGGGTGACATACTGCAAGCTGAGGCCCTGGAATTCACTGATGGTTTCCTTCAAAGCCTTTTGTTGCCATTCCCCACTTAGGAACTTTTAGTAAATAGTGATGTGGAAAGATTTTGATTCTCATGAACTCTTCCTGGCATATCATTTACTGACACATAACATAGAACTAAAGAACATGGTAAGATGCTCCCAACCCAGTGTGGGGAGATATTTGCCGTAAAACTTGTAATCAGGAACATGGAAGATTTGGCTGGATTTGAATCTAGGATTTACCACCTACTAGATTTGTGACCTGAGGCAAAAGGTACATCTGTAAAATGAATATAATTGTGGCATGTCCTAGCTAAAAGTAAATTGTTGTGAGTAGGAAATGAAATAATGTATGTAAAACACACAGGTAAAATATCACATATTCATGTCATTATGACAATATCAACCACAACAAATACTACCATTTATTGTCTCTTTGAACTGGCAGTACAAGTTATAGGAGAGCTTAGTGAATTTTTTTAACTTGTTACTTTCCTGAATTATTTTATTAGTTCGAGTAGTTTTTTAGCTGATTCTTACGCTTTCTGAGTAGATAATCGTATGACCTGTAAATAATGATGATTTGGCTTCTCTTTACGATAGCTTTGTTTTAATATCCTCTCCTTGTCATATTGCTTACTTAGAATATCTGGAACAATACTAAATACTAGTGACTAGAGTGGGTGTCCTTGTCTTGTATCTGGTTTTCATGGGAATGCGGCCAGTAGTTCACCATTATTATGTTCACTATTCAGATGAGATCATCCTTATTAAAGAGGTGCACTCTTATTTTTAGTTTCCTGTGATTTTATATCAGGAATTTTTCAATTTTTACCAAATGCCTCTTAAGCATTTTTCTAAATCAATGGATCTCAAAGGTATACATAAGAATTCCCAAAGAGCATTTATTAAGAAAAGAAAAAGACCAGGACTTGATCCAGATATGCTGCAGGATAATTTGCCATGTTAAAAATCGGGCCCATGATGCTGATGTGTACCACTGATTAAGAAGCATTGACTTGGATGATCACATATATTGAATATATTTGTCTCTCTTGACTTATGATGTGATAAGTTATATTATAGAACTCCTAATATTAAACCATCCTACTTTCCCTGAATAAATCTTACTTGGCTATGTTTATATTATTCTTTTAATATGTTACTGGGTTTTCTTTGCAAGTGTTATGACTTATGGTTTTTATATCATAATCATAAGTAGAATTAGCCTATAATTTCTTCTTTTATGTATCTAAGCCATGGCAGCTTTGAAGATTAAATTGTGAAGCAGTCTGTATTTCCAAAACTCTTTAAGCAGACAAAAAAAAATTGATCTGTTCTTGAAAGTATGAAAGTACTCTGTTAAGGGACCCAAACCCAGGGCCATGTTTGGAGATAATTATTTTGCAACATATTCCATTTATTTCATGATTTTTGGGGTATTATCTTCCTTTTCCCAGTGAATTTTATTATTTTTATTTCCAAAGTATTATCCATTTCATCCACATAGAGATCTATTGTCCTCATTATGATCTCTTCTTTGTCTATTATATTACCTTGCTTTTTGGTCATTTTGTAATTATTTGTTTGAATTCTCCTGCCGTCCTTTTTTTTTTTTTTTTTTTTTTTGATTAGACAGCCCAAGAAAGAGGGGTTTTGTTGTTTTACTTTTTGTTTCCCTAATATTTTTGTGTGTGAACATCCTTTCATTGATTGGTCGTTTACGTGTGTCTCTCGTGATTTGCCTATTCATATCATTTATCCATATTTCTTCTGGGCTAGTGGATCTTTTTCTTATTAATGTGTCAAAGAATGTGCAGATACTTTATCCGAAATGTGCTTACCTAATTGTCGTTTATCTTATAGCTTTGCTTATGTGAGGTCTTTTGCTATTATTTGTTTTGGGTTGTTGTGGTGGGTGATTGTTTTTTGCCCCACAGAACTTCTATAATTACAGTAAGTCCCCTACATACAGACGAGTTCTGTTCCGAGGGCCTGTTCGTAAGTCGAATTTGTTCATAAGTGTAGGAAAGTTAGCCTAGGTACCCAACTAACACAATTGGCTATATAGTACTGTACTGTAATAGATTTATAATACTTTTCACACAAATAATACATAAAAAACAAACAGGGGACTTCCCTGGTGGTCCAGTGGTTAAGACTCCACGCTCCCAATGCAGGGGTCCGGGTTCAATCCCTAGTGGGGGAACTAAAATCCCACATACTGCAGCTAAGCCTGTGCGCTGCAACCACTGAGCCCATGCACTCTAGAGTCCATGCGCCGCAACTAGAGAGCCCATGCGCCGCAACGAAGACCCAGTGCAGCCAAAATAAATAAGTAAATAAATGTTTAAAAAATACAAAAAACGAAGAAAACATTTTTAATCTTACAGTACAGTACCTTCAAAAGTACAGTAGTATAGTACAACAGCTGGCACATAGGTGCTGGCATCGAGTGAACAGGCAAGAAGAGTTACTGACTGGAGGAGGGAGAGGAGGTGGGAGATGGTCGAGCTGAAGGATTGTCAGCAATAGGAGATGGAAGGCAAGCTGCAATTTTACTCATGCCTGACGTGGATGGCAGAGGTTCTGGTTCCTTGCTGGATTCAATTCTATCTACCCTCTTGAGAAGACGATCCAGTGATGTCTGGGCAGTAGCTCTTTTTTTCTCATCAATGACACAAGTAGCACTGGATTGCATTCTGAACGGCTGCTGCAACCTTCATGTACTGTTGTACATTGGCGTCCTTTGCCTCGAAAACTAACAGTGCCTCCACAAATAAAGAAAATCCCCTTGCCATTTCCTGCATCGTGAATCTCTTTGGTTCTTCAGTTATTTATTCTTCCTCTTATCTCTCTTCGTCCTTTCTCTGGGCCTCCAATCCCATCAGGTGTTCATTAGTAACCTCTGCGTGTTGCACAGCAAGGAGTTCAATGAAGTTGTCTTCTTGCAGATCTAGCTCCAGCTTCTCTCTGAGGGTCACTATGTTGCTGAAGACCTCTTTGGATTCCTCGTCCACCTTCTCAAATCCATGAAAATCATGGACAATCTGCAGGCAAAGTTTCTTCCAAACTTCATTCATGGTGATGGCCATAACCTCACACCAAACAAAGTCAATGTTTTTTATAGCCTTGTAGGTGTTATAGTCCTTCCAAAATTGTCGCAAGGTTGTTCCTGATTTGTCACTTGCCTTTACTCTCTGATGAAAAGTGTGACGTAAATAATATTTCTTGAAAGTCGGTATAACTCCCTGGTCCATAGGTTGGATGAGCGATGTAGTATTCAGTGGCAGATGCACTATTTTGAAGTTGAGAAGAAAGTCGTGCATGAATGGGGGGTGGCCCAGAGCACTGTCGAGCAGCAGAAAAACGTTGAATGGGCTGTCCTTCTCCAAGCAATGTTTCTCTACCTCTGGGATAAAGTGGTGGAAAAACCAGTCCTGGAAAATGGCCTGTGTAACCCAGGTTTTGGGATTACTCTTCAACACAACAGGAAGAGAGCCCTTAGCTATGTTTTTAAGGGCTCTTGGGTTCTCTGAATGATAAACTAAGAGAGACTTCAGCTTCGTATCACCGGAAACATTGCCACCAAACAACAGAGTTAGCCCATCCTTTGCTGCTTTATAGCCTGTAGCCTGGCATCAACTTTTCCTCTTTACTGATGTAACTTTGGTCTGGCATCCTCTTCCAATACAGTCCTGTCTCACCCACATTAAAAACTCGCTCGGATAAATACGCACCTTCATCAATAATTTCTTGAAGCATTTCAGGACATTCCCAGGCAGCTATCATATCTGTACTCACTGCCTCGCCACTTACTTTTATGTTGTGAAGGTTGGCTCTAGCCTCGAACCAATGAAACCAGCCACGGCTGGCATTGAAAGATGCACCCTCTGATTCTTGGCTGTGTTTCTTCTTCAGGTCTTCCTAGAGGCTTTTAGCTTTCTCTCGAATCAGCATTAAGCTGAGCGGGACTCCACGCTGATGCTGATCCTGCATCCGCACACTGAGAAGTTTCTGCATCTCCTCCATCACTTTTCCATGCTTCTTCGATATTATTGTCGACATCATCGGCACAGCAGACTTCACATGTTCCATTATCTTGTCCTTGTTCTTTACTACCATCTTTTTACCTCGCTCCACTCTCTCAATTATTTTCACTTTTGTTTCCATTGTTATTGCTTGGTGCTTCTTTAGCAGTACCAGCTACATGACTGCTGCTTTTACGCTTGCTTTCAGACATCCTGGCCTTGAAATAAAGATAGTGTACTACTGTACGCTATACAGTACTGTACAGTAAAGTACACAAAAGCACAACCACTTGTAGAGGATGCACACAGGTGACAACATACGCCAGACATGAACTAACTTACACGATTGGACGTGCGAACGCACGTTTGCATCTTTGAAAGCTCGCAACTTGAAGGTTCGTATGTAGGGGACTTACTGTATATGAATCTCAGTCTTCTTTTACAATGCCTGTATTTCATGTCTTTTGAAAAGTCCTCCCAATGCTGAGATTTTGAAAATAAAAAATTGAGAAATGAAATAACTGGACATTATGACTAGCAAGGGACATGAAGCATAGTCCTCCCCATAAATACTCCTCCTCAGCCTCCTCTTCATCCTTCTTTTTTCCCTCCTCCTTACCATACCACTTCGAATGGGGAGGAAAAGTGCCAAAAATAGTCTTAGAAACAGCCATGCTTACCCAAACCATATTTCTAGAGGACCTGGTTTTCACCACAATTATCACTATCAGTAGCCCTCCTAGGATTTAAGGAACACCTGCACATATATTCATGTACATATATTCATGCCCACATGTATTCTTTTAGTTATGCATGAGTATATGCATATACATACACACGGGTTCTAGTGTAACAAATCTCTTTTTTGAAAAATTAAAAATATTTTTTTCCCCACGGGTATTTAGATTTATTCCATTGAAGAAGGATCATGTTGACCATCAGTGAACGTTAATAAACTTACTTAATCAGATGTGAAACATCGTCAAGGAAATATCCTATGCCCTGAAAGTTTTGTTTCTTTTAAGAAACATGAAGAAACACCACAAACATGATTTTTAAAATAATTGCCTCATATAGGAAATAGACAATTATGTCACATTTCACCATGATAAACAGTACACTAAATGGGCACAGTATTCTAAAATTCACATGTGGAAGAGAACCACACAAGTATAAAAAGTAAAATTTATATACAGGATTAAGGGTAAAAGTGTATGTTACAACATGTTTGCCTGATAGTGTATAATTGCTGAGCATTATTTGTCAGTTAGAGAGATCAGCTAAAGCCCGGTGTATAAAAATTCATGCCAGTAGGAAATTTACTATAAATCAAAGTCTAGATTACTCCATAACATTACGTCTTCGAGTTGTAAATTAACTTGCACAAATTTGGCTTTCTGGGTAATGAGCAACATTTCCAGTGGAGCTGGAGGTGGTCTATAAATAAGTTCAGATTACAACAAAGCCTCACGTCTCCTTCTGCTGTCCTGGTAGCATATCTTCATGTCTGCTTTTGTTGCCAGACTTCCATACAGAGATGGCCTTGAGGGTGTCCTTGGGTGTGGGCTAAGGACCATCTTTAGCCCTGTCTGTAGCTAAAATGTAGGTAAATTTCATTTTTACTGTAACAAAGCTGCAACTGTTTCCTGCTCTAGCTGGGTACAGTTCTGCCTTCCAGCAGGGTGTTGCCCCAGGATCTGGTGATGTGTGGGTCTTCAGATGCCACCCTGAAGCCCCACGCCCCTGGCACTGGCACATCAGCACCAAGCGTGAAGCACAGAGTGCCAAGTGCTTCTGCCTGGCAGAGCCATTTGTCCTTGGGGAGAAATGACATGTTACTTTTTGAGATGCTGTATATTGCTGTTTTTTTTTTTTTAATGTGTTTTCAAATGTCCTTGGGGTGAGAGGGGGACAAGGAGGGAGACACTTGGGCCTTGTAAGCGAGAGTCACAGAAAAGATGGGGCTGAGGAGTTACAGTTATCCACAGTGTTTCTTCAAAACCCACCAGCCAAATGGAATCACATTAAACGGAACAACTACTATTAATACTAATACTGAAACTAATACTGATGGTAATTCTAGCCATAGTGCAAATGCCTAATATTTGTATGTATTTGCTATGTGTCAGGTACTGTGCTATTATTCTGTATGTGCTTTCTCTTTTCTTCTCCCAGCAACTCTATGGGATGGTACCAGTTATAAGGAACCCAAGGATTAGAGAAGTCTAGGTCAAACCTCTGCAGTTACCAGCTTCAGCTTATAATCTCTAGAAAGCTCTGGAGCCAGTATTCAAAGCCACGTCTGGCTAGCCCACAACTTGTCCCTTAACTGGCTCTTTGTGTCCTTCTAGGATGTACATCAGAGACTCATGCCATTTCTTTGTGTAGGGATTTTCCCCTCTGCTCCTAGGTTCCTCTGGTTTCGAGAGTCCCCAGTTGATGTTCCTCACGAATCTCTGGACCATCTCCTCTGTAGTCCCACCATATCCACTCAGTGGCTTCTCTGCTCCATCGCTGTCTCACTTACGTCTGTTCCACCCTTAGTCATATTTTGTGTCTGAAGAATTAAATCATCAGTATGTTCTTATTCCGTAGTCTTCTCCATGAGAAACCTCTCTTTCAATTTCCATGCTTATCCTGTCTCTATGGGGCACAGACAGGCCTGCTTCTGACTTTTCCAGGGCCCAGGACAAGTGGGCAAACTGAGGCTCAGTTTGGCTGATGTGTTCTTCTTTGTAATTCTAGTTCACTTGGTCAGTTACTAAACTTTCAACAACAGTAATAGCAACAACTTTCTTAAGAGCCAGAAAAGAAAAAGAAATTCCATGTGGGTGTTTTGATATGCAGGCCCTCAGAGGAGGGGCCTAGGCCAGGGAACCCTCTAGCCCGGTCTCAGGATGGAAGGAGGCTTAGTCCTAGCTCAGTGAGGCTGTGCTGGGGGACCACCACCAGACTGCCTTTCTCATCCTTTTTCTCCTCTGGCACACAGGCTTATTGTCCTTCTTTCCTTTAAAATTGAAAGGAAAATGGATTATGCAAATTATACTGACACACAGACTTCCCCTGAACAAACCTCACGCAGAACAAATCATATTATCTGGAAACTGGCAGAGACTGGCAGAGAAGAGCAGGTTTGAGCTCGTAACTTGTCTGCTACTGTGACTATCGGAAGGTTGGGGAGGGAAAGTATTTTTCTGATCCGATTTTTCTGGTCAAGCTTGGGGAGGGCATTCTTATTATCTTTTCTCTCTGTCTCATCCTCTCACGCTTATTCATGTTATCTTCTCTTTCTCTCTTTCTCACTCTCTCTCTCTCACACACACACACACACACACACACACACACACACACACACACCTTTATTCATCAGGGAGAAGGAGGAAGGAAGGAAACAGAGGAGAAGGGACAAAATAGTAAAGTAAAGACAAAGAAGTTTTTTCCCCTGAAGTTTGGTAGATTGGAAGCTGAGTAACGAGATGGAAGGCAGGATGACACATGTGGGGACTTCTGAGGCATGCCAGGCTCCTGTGTTAGCTGTATAAAGGCCCCCATAAGGATGCTGACTCTTCTCAAATGTCCACTGAATTAAAATTTTTCTCTAGTTAGACCAGGGAGTTAGAATTAATGTTGGTGTAAGCAGTGACCTATAACAATTTAAAATTTAATGAGGCAAGAACCAAATTGGGCTTGTGTTTTATGTCTCTAAAACTTGTAAAACACACCATTCTCTTAACCATGTTAAAATAAATATTGGTAATTAGTTAATATTAATGGATATTTTAATGGAGGTCTTTCTTTTTAAATGGAAAATAAAGCAAATTGACTGGAAAAGAATATCACGTTCCCCCTGGCTGGGCCAGACCATGCTGTTTCCCTGGTGGCGGCCACCCAGCCTCAAGGCTCAAGGCAGGGGGCGTGGGGTGGACGAGCACCTCCAGAGGCCTGGCCTTGTAAAACCAAACCTGCAGAGTGACGACCAATGCCGCCACGTGTGAACCAAGTCTGCGGGAAACCGCTGGAGCAGGACCGGGAGAACCCAACCTGCCAACAGGAGAGCCGGGGGTGGGGGGGCCGGGTGTACTGCAGCATCATCAAATTGACAAAAGACCATTGAGTCTGGGAGTCCCTGAGCGCTTTGTCATCCTGCTCCAGGCCACAGCTCAGGGGATTTCACTTTCCCAGTGTCTAAATGAGTGCTCGGCTCCGAACTTGGGCTGTGGAATTCATCTTAACTTGCTAGAAGAACCAGTGTTGACATAATGCCTCCCTGCATGAGATCCTGCGGGCGCTCTTCCCAGCCAGCTAGGTGGTTCTTGGACTACTGGGAACATTGCGGTTATGTCCCATTGTCTTCCCTTTCCCTAAAGTAAGGACCATGTTTCACCCAGCTCGGTGCGAGACTGAAAGTATCATATTAAAACTGTGTGTTAAGTGAGGGTGTGCCGTGTCTCAAAGGCTGTGGGGCTAATTGCCGCTTTGAACTCAAGCAGGGCAGCCAGAAGGATGTTTTTTTAAAAAAGATTATGATTATGGGGCTTCTGGTTAGAGCGCTTTGGGCATCAGGCAGGAGTAGCAGCCCAAATTTGGGGAAGAGGAGAATAAAATGACAAGAATCTCAAATTGGATAAATATATATACAAGGCAGCCTCCTTTCCCTCTGTAATCTCTGTTCCTTTCAGTATATTCTGGGTGTTTAGTGAACCGAAAAATACACTTAAAACTTTTCCCACTGCACTTTCAGGATGTTTTAACCAAAATTGCCTTTCCCAGGAATACCTGTAAGCAGTTTGATTTTTTCTTTTTTTTTTTTTTCATTTTTAACTGAAACTGAAGCACCGAGCCACCGTCTTTGTTCATTGAATGACTATTGACGGGGACATACTTTGTGCCAAGCGCTGTTATAGGTGCTGGAAATGCAGTGAACAAAACCAACATCCCCACTCTTATGGAGCTGATGTTCTAGAGGGAGAAAAACAATCAACAAGATAAGTAAGATAAGTATTAGGTTGACCCATATGACATTGTCAGTTTCATAGGTCAAAAAATTTAAAAGTTGGCAATTTTGTAAGTTTCAGCTTAGCTAATGATATTTTGATGGTGATAAGCACTAAGGAGGAAAAACTTTAAAAAGGGATATATGGAATGTTGCGGTTAGGGACTTTCAGTTAAGGAAAGCCCTCACAGAGTAGGTGAGGTTTGAACAAAGGTTGAAGAGAGTGAGGGAGCCAGCCAAGTGCATATCTGGGAGGAAGAACATTCCAGGCAGAAGGAACAGCAAATGCAAAGGCCCTAAGGTGGGATCAACAAAGAGGCCTGTGTAGTAAGAATAGAGTAAGTGGGTAAAAGAGCGTAGAAATTATGTTAGAAAAGTAATTAGGAGCCAGGTCATGTAGGGCTGGTGCCATTAGCATGCCTTTGTCTTGACTGAATAAAATGGGGAGACCTGTGGGAAGTTTCTGAGCAGAGGAATGACTTGCTCCAAGGTAACATTTCAACATGATCCCTGTGTTGAGCAAAGGCTGCGGCGGTAAGGGCAGAAGCAGGGGGACCAGCTAGGAGGCCATCACAAAAATCCAGGCAGTATACGATGGTGAGCCAGACTAGGTGGTGGCAGAGCAGGGTGGTTCTGGTGGTCCACTTCTGGATCTGTTTTGAAGGTAGAGCCAATTGGAAATGCTGAAGGATCAGATGTGGGATATGAGAGAGTCGGGAGGTGGGGGGCGTGTTTTGGGTCAGAGCAATGGGAAAACAGAGTTGCCCTGAGCTGAAATGAAGATGACTATAGCAGGAGCTGCTTATGGGTTAAGGGGCTCTCTCCTTCTTGGCAGATTTTATCATTCCAGTGTGCTGGGCTCAGTTCTGATGAGTGAAAATGCAGAGGGGAGGGAAAGGAAGGGAAATAACCTTAAATAGTCTTTTCAGTAATAAAAATAAATGGCAGTTCCAAGCATATTGACTTTTGGTGGCACACCAGGAGCACCATGCTAAACTCTGGGGCATGGACTTTCTTATCTAATATGCACAACAACCCCTCTGATGGGTGGAGAAGCCCACAGATGTGAGGCTTTGAAGGCCAGAGCCTTTCTGAGGTGCTCTTGGGCTGCTAATGTCTTATTTCACCCCTCCAAAGTGAGTGGCTATCAGTGAGGCTCACCACTGGGTAAGAGCAAAAGACCAACGCAATTGGGACTTCTGATGAAAGAGTAACTACCAATGCGCTAGGTGCTCTGCTCAAAGGTGAATTCCCACAGCAGGTGGAGAACCTGCCTCGTCAGGCACATTGTGGAGCAAGGTGGGAATTGCAGAAGGTACAGTCCCATCACATGTGCAGGGTCGACAGTGTCATCTCAGCTCAGTGGGACTGAGAGTCGTTGCTGCCCCCACGGGGTCCCAGGAGAGGGCGGCGGGTAACTGGAAGCCCAATTCGATGAGGTGGCCTGGGCTCTGTGCCTACACGGTTAGCCAGCCTAGGAGGGCCTGGGCCTTAACACGCAGGTGGCAGTGAAGATGGAGGCCTGGGGAGAAAGGTCTTGTATTCCGTGACATCAGCAGACAGGTCCAGAATGCGGCTCTGTGGCAGGAGTTGATAATTAAAACATCTCAACTAATCTATTGCTTTTCCTGGAATTTACTCCTAATTACTCCTGAGGGAAGCCATTCCTGTAGCCTTCCCATATAATACAAAAGCTCAGGATAAGGATGCCACAGCAAGTGAAATTACTGAGGAAAACAAAGGCATATTTAGATTGTATGAAAGGCTGTTAAGTGAAAAGAAAGCACACACGTACCAGACTTTAGAAAGAACCATATCATCATGTTCTAGTTGGTTGTGAGTGTTTTTTCTGTCTTTCTTTCCACTTCCTTTCATCTTCTCATTTTTCTATTATGAACAGGTAATAAGGGAGGTTAAGAGCATGGAATTTGGAGACTGACAGATCTGGGTTCAAGTCCTAGCCTCACTTTTAACTGATTGTCTAACTCTGAGCAGCTGTTAGCTTTTCCAAGCTTCATTTTCCCCATCTGTACAGCAGAGTCGACATGAACAGTCAGTGAGATAATAATGCAGGGAAAGTACCTAGCAGGATGGGTGTTGCTCATGTCATTCTTCATTTTATCTTTAAGACAAATAATCAAGACAATTTATAATTTGAGTAATCCATTTTGGGCTGGGTATAACAAAAACAACTGTTTAACAGTTGTGATAAATGTGATGAACAGTTGAAGAGACACTAAGGACTAGTAAGGACTGGAGAGCATCTTCCACATTGGAGGGGGCAGGTCCTACTCAGTTCTAAGTGATTTCTGCCATGCAGGAACACAGCCTTGGTATTACTAATTCTTCCAGTTGTTAACGAAAGTACCACATTGGGATTTTTACATAATGGCAACTAATTAAAAAAAAAAACACTTTTAAAATTCCATGCACATCAAATAAAATGTTCCTATGAGTCGGGTATGGCCTGAAGGCTGCCCGTTTACAAGCTACAGTAGTCAGCTTTGCAGTATAACAAGTGACCCCCACACCTCAGAGGTTACACGACAGTCATCAGTCACTGGGGGCTGTGCTCTACTGTCATCTTCACTTGAGGATCCAGGATGAAGTCACAGCCCCCGTCTAGGACATACCATTCTTGTGACAGAGAGAAAAGAGTTGGAGGAAGCACAAAATGGCTCTTAGAGTTTCTTCTTGGAGCTGGCATGTGTCAATTACCTAGCATCTTATTGGCCAAAAGAGATGATAAGGTCAAGTTGGATAGTGGGTAGGGGGAGCACACTCTTCCTACAGGAAGGCCGGGCACATCACCTGGCAGCGGGAGGGGATATCGACCGCTCTTACAGCGAAGTAGGAAGCAAATAATTGGGAATGGTAAAGTAACCTGCCGCAAAAAACTTCTGCCTGGTCCTCTTCCTTCCATTCACTCCCCTGTCCAGAGTCTTGTTCAGCTGTTCCCAGTTATCTTCTAAAATCCAGATCAGAATGTATACAGATTTCCTTACAACTGAGTCTGACTCTGTGGCTTGGGGGATGAATACCCAATCCCTTAACATGACACTTAGGCCTTCCATAATTTGGCCCCTATATATTAGGTTGAACTGAATGAAATTGCTGATACTCAGCTGTTTTTTTAACCTGAAAAATGGCAATTTCATAATATTCAAACAAACATTTGTAATTTTTTATCCTCTGAGAGCTGAAGGCTGGACTATCCAACACTGTCTAACAATATCCTGTAATTTCCACCTGCAGACCTTTGTTCCTGCCGTTCCCTCTGCCTGTATGTGCCTTCTCCACCTCCCACCCACCCCAGGCAGAGACTCTGCGGTTTCACCCCTAAAATGTGTTCAGGCATAGGATCAGTAGGAAGGGGTATAAACTATTAGAGGATAGCCTGGTGTGCCCCAGAGCTCCTAGCCCAGGCTGGGCTGACTTTTAGCCCCCAGCCCACCTCTGAATACATGTTGAATGACTTCACCTCATCAACAGTGATGGTGAGCTCTTAGGTGCAGAAGGGCAGACTTCTTAAATGGCAGGAGGACAGGTCTTATGTATATAGAGAGCAGACATTAATTTAGTATAATATTTACTGTGTGCCTGGCCCTGGGCAGGGCTCCAAGGAGGATAACAGTGAACAAGGCAGACAGGCTCACTGTGGCCCTAGAGCTCAGCCTGGTGCATCACGGATGTTAGAGTTTCAGAGCCAAAGGGACTTTACAGCCCATGTAGTCCAACACCCCCATTTTACAGACCAGGAAACCATGGTCCTGCTTTTACCCCAGCTCTACAATCCAGCCTCACAGTAGGCACAGGAGTGATCTTAATGCACAAGTTAGATCATGTCTGTTTGCTGCACTACATCTTCAGATGCATATCACTGTATTTATATAATTAAATAAAATTAAAACATAAAAATACAGTAAAATCCCAACCCCTTACTAGGATATGCAGCCTGTTCCCATCCACTGCCTACCTCCCCAAGTCCATCTGGTATCATCTGCCTCTCGCCTCAGAGCTTTTACACTTATTGTTCCCCCTGCCGGGTATGCTTTTCCCTCTAATCTGCCCATGTGTGACCCCATCTCCCCTTCTGGAGCGCAGTTCAAATGCCTCCTTCACAGAGGCTAGCCTAGTTACAGTCTACCTTCTCTCCTCTAACTCTATCACTTTTCTTTATCTGAAGTTATATTTATTTGTTTACTTGTTTATTGTTCTTCTCTTTTACAGACTTTGAATTTCAGGAAGGTAGAATCTAGTCCTTTGGTCTGTGTTCACCACTGTATCCCCAGCACCAAGCACAGTGCCTATTACAGAGTTGGTGATCATCAACTAGTTGTTGAATGAATGAATGAATGAATGAATGTGTGAAGAGGCTGGCAGCCTTCTTCACATCCTGCTACATCTGGTACATAGTAGGTACTCAAATATTCGTTGAAGGAGTATTGAGGGTGTTCATAGCTTGAGTGTCATACAGGATATTGCATTTTCATGTCTATAGCAGACATCACTGATCACTCAAAGCAATAGTTTCTTGTTCAGCCTCAAAACCCTTTTCAACCTTAGTACTCCTGGAGGGCATCACCCATAGATCAGAGCAAGTCTATTTGCCATCCCTGCTTTAGGCTGAGTCTTCATGTATCTGGGCATGTCTGATTGGGTAGGTTCCTTAGAGGTCTAGTGCGTGAAGGACTCCTGCATTAGAGTCCTGGGAATTCAAGCATCGTAAGGAAATCTGGGCTGAGAGAGGAGGAGTGACTCTGAGTGGAGCTGGACATCTGTCAAACAGGAAGTTTTCTGTTTTACTTCCCTCGCACTTGTACCTGAAGGCAATGAGCCTACAGTTAGGACAGTCAGTGAAAATTGAATAGGCTGCCTTGCTGAAGCCTCTGGGGTCTTTGACAGCCCCTGGAACCAGCCACTTTGGAGCTGGCAGATATGTTAGCAATGGAAGAAGGTGCCAGTGACTTGGAATCTGGCACCCCTGGCAAAAAACCAAAGCCCTCTGAGCAATTTACATTTTGTAAGTACTGTGTGCTTATTGATTATGCCACTGGAGCTTCAAACTTTACATTTTATCTGTATGACTTAATTAACGCTTCCCCACTTGTCATTGCCCCCCCTCCACCCATTAAGTCATAATAACTCCATGAATGCATCAGGACCCTTGCCTAATTTTGCTCACCATTTTATCCCCGATTCCCAGCACAGGCCTGGCACACAGTAGGTGCTCAATAAATACACACTGTCTGAATGAATGAGGGAACAAATGAAGCCTTTCTAAACCTCAAGATGATATGACCTGGGGTACGTAGGTGGCAGGAAGGATGCGACAGGAGGAGGAGGCTACAGTGTGGGGGATCAGGCGGGTGGCCCACCCTCACGACTCCTGTTCCAGGAAGTGGAGGTGGGAAGGCAAAAAGGAATATAGTGTGCTTTTTGGCAGCTCTGTCTCCCCCAATGTTGGGCTTTCTGAGAAGATGAGTTCTGGATTATAGTCCCAGAGTTCTGTACCTAACCAATGCCCAGTGTGCCCACGGTCTCTAAGAGGATCATCAACCGTTCCCAGCCTGTGCCAGACATAGAGGTGGGTCCAGAGGGTGAGCACTGCCTTCCAAGATACTCTCCCTTGTGGGTTCTCAGCCTGTCCCCCAAGCTCGGGTCATGCCCCTTCCTTCTCATTGTTTCTGGGATGAGCCCAGTCTGCTTCCCTCCACATCCACTTGAAATGCCAACCCTGCTTGGCCTCTTTAGGTCATTTCCAAGGCTGAACAGGGAGAGCTGTCATACTGTTACTTGATTCTATTAAAATCAGCCACCCAAACACTCCTTTGTCCATTCCTCTTGTATTTTGTTTGGGTCTTTGTTCCCTTTCCTTGTGGAGAGAGCCAGGAGGCATGTTCGAACCTTTCAGTGGAGCAGATGCCCCTTCTCCAAATCTATAGTTTCCTGTTACCAGCCCTGGGAGACAGCAATAATCTTGATTATCTGCTGGGATTTAGTGCTGCTGTGCATGGTCTGGACTTTGAAATCAGCCTGTCCTCCTGGCAGGCCTTGGAAGTAGATTCTCACAGTTCCCTTGGTGTTCGGGATGCGGGACCTGGGCTCACCCTGTGTGGGCTTCGAGTCACTTAACAGATTCCTCCCCTAGTCTGGAGTCCAGCCTGGAGGCAGCTCATTCAAAACCCACATCCAACTCTACTGCCATCTCACACTCATTCTAGTAAAAACTGCTTTTCTCTGAGATTAATGAAAAGTAAAACAGAGGCGATGGGGGTCACTGAATAATTCAGCAAAATGAACTAAAACCAAACCCACCTAAGCAGGCAAGGAATAGCAGCTCTACAGATGCGATGTGGACAAGATTTACCCAGGCTTTTCATCTAGTTTGCCATCCCCTTTTAAAGCAGGCTTTGCAGTGTTTTGCATTAATATACTGTCTGCATGATGTAATGGCTCCAGTGACAGCTACTCCCTAAACCTCGGGGGAAAAAAATCTCAAGTAACAACCCACTCCCTGATGCGCATTCCCTCTGTTGAGGATGTCTCTGCCAGTTTAGATTGTCTAAAAATGTTCATTTTGAGTCATTAGGGCAGAAAGCCATAACAATAGTTGCAAGTGCTACGTCATGGAGTGGAATACAATAGCTCTCTTAGACCCTAGGAAAGATTGATTGCTGCATTTATCTCTAGATTAAATATGAATTTGGGGACCCTTTAGGATCAGCCTTTGCAGAACCATTACACCAGTTTGAACAAGTACCAACGGCTAGAGACGGATGAGCAACTTAATCTGCCAAGAAAAGTAGATTTCAGATTGTTCTTGTGTCTTGGGAGAAAAAAAAAAAGTCTCCTTTATTCAAGCAGGTAATTCTGGTAATTGCATGTGTTTTGCATAATTTGATTTATGAGGATACTACAGTCACGTATGTGCCCTGGTTTGAATTCTCTACCTTAGGAATTTCAGCTTCATTCAGTCGAAAAAAAAAAAAGGAAAGAGATCATGTAGACTTGTGAGGAGACTTGATTATGACTTACTTTTATGACCATTGGAAGAACCAGTAGTATGTTGACAACTTCTAAGAAGCTATATTGAGTTGGATTAAAACCGGTCTCCTAGAAATTGTTCTAATAGGTAATTCTTGAAATTGACAGTTTGGCACAGAGTTGAAGGGCTCTAGAATTTGGCAGCTGTATTCTAACCTTACATGCTGCCAAAAAGAAGAAAAGCCCCACCAAAAATGGGCCTGGCTGGCTTGTGTTCTGTTGGCCGTCGTCACATTCAGCTACACACAGTGGGAAAATGCTTCCCTCATTTAAGAGAAAGGGGAAAGGAGGTCCCCATCTTTATTCTTAGACCTCTAGATTTTATTGGGTGTTAGTTGGTCTGCAAATGAATCCTTGGGAGATATGTGGATAAATATAAGTGAGGATTTATTCACTGATTGCCAAAATGTCTTAGGAATGCCTAGGAAACTATCAGAAAATCTGAGTTTAGAATCTGTTAATTCAGACTTTAAGATCATATGACCTAAGCAGAACTTTGCTTTTGCCCCGTCTAGGAAAGGAATGTTTGACAAACAAAATGACAGCATGATCAGAGCTGTAAGGCATCTTATTCATTCATGTAGTCATTTAGCCAACAGTTACTGTGGGTTTAACATCTGCCAGGCTCTGGATGAGGTACTGGAGACTGATGAACACAGGCCCTGTGTATACAGTCCAGGTGAAAAGAAGCCATTAAAAAGTAAACACAATGCAAATGTCACAGCAGATGCAACAGAAGTCAGTTCTCTTACAGGCAGTAGTGGAGATAAGAAGGAGTGGTCTGTGTTCACCTGGAAGTTAAAATAGCCTGAGAAGGAAAAGAAATTGCTGTAAATGGGGCCAGTAATTACAAATGTGGTTAATAATCTGTCATGACTGTTGTAGAGACATAATTTCAGTTAAAACTGTCTGTCTTCAGAGAGGTAAACACTTTCTGGAGAACATTGCAGGGCTCCAAAGTAAGAACTGCATATTTTTTTTCTGAACTAAAGATGATAAGGGAAACAGTGAATGAAAGTAATATTGAGAATGTTAGTATTTGAGAACTTGTTCGGGGGACCTTAAAAGATTAAAAGGGATAGGTCTGCATGTTTGAATTAGTGAATGCACTAAAATAATGTTCATAGAACTGTATCATGAAAATCCAACATTTTTTAAAAAAAGAGAGAGGCTTAAAATATCTATAATTTTACTCTTTATTTTATTAGGTGTTGTTATATAGGAAAAGGCTCTTATTTTTTAGAAACACATACCAACATATTTAGGAGTGAAATGTCATGTCCAACTCCCTTTAAAATATTTCAGAAATAAAAGATGAGAAAATATGGCGCATCTCTTAAGTCTTGGTGATGGACTTGTGGGTGTTTATTATTCTATTCTCCTCTCCATTTCTGGTTGTTTGGAAAATGTCCATAATTTAAAGTTGGGAAGTCTATACCTATACTACTTGCTGAATACTTCTATGTGCCAGACAGTTATGCTTGGTACTGGATAGCCATCATAAAATTTCACAATAACCCTGCAAGGACAATAAAATTATCCTCCCTTCAAGATGGCAGAACTGAAGCCCAGGGTCACCCAGTTGGTAAGAGGTGGAGTCCATCCCTGAATCTGAGTGTGTTTAATGCCGGACACAGCCCACACATCTTCATCATGAGTGCAATGTCCTGCCTAGAGCAGAATTCTCTCCACGGTCTCTGTCAAGATAGCCATTCTTCCCCTTCTTGGAGAATTCAGTGGATGGAGAGCATTCCATCAATGCTTAAGTTGAGCCACATTCCACCTCTGTAAAATTAATACCTACCTACTAATTAGTTTAAACCCTTTACGGTCTCATCAGCGTTCCTGGGAGAGAGTTAATTTTACTAACTCCCCACTCTCTAGCCACATTGAACTTCTTATTGTTCCTTCTACCTGCCATGTTGTCTCTATGCTTTTGACATTTGCCAATGATTTCCCACCTGCCTGCAGACTGCCTCCCACCTCTTTCTTCTGGCCAAATCCTGGTGATTCCTGAAGTCCTTGATAATGCCATTTCCTCAACCGTCCCTTCCCTGATGCCCTATTTAATTATGTATTTACCTCTGTCTTCCCAGCTAGACTGTAACCTACATGTGGCCAGGTTCTGGCTGACCTACTTAGTATGTGTTCATAGAGAATTGTTACATCTAACTGAACTGAACTCTAGTTCTGCCATCTCAAGCTACATGAAAAAATTCAGGTCCCTTAGAACCTATATGGAATAAATGGGGTCTCTCCCCCACACAGTATCACTTTAAATACTCAACCATTCTTCACTGTTTCTCTTTTGTAGCCTTTTCTTTGAATAAATATCCCAGTTTGATTGTATTTTTCTGCCTCATTTATCATTTAGGTGAGCTTCCTGAGTGCATGTCATCTGTCATCAAGACCTTTTCAGGTCCCTTAGTCAGTTTCTTCTACCAACCTTGGTCAAAAATTGCTTGACTCACCTAGCTTACAATATTGATTACCTTTAGTACTACTGTTCAAAAAAAATGGATTCTCATGACCTGGGTGGGAGATCTCTGATGGCGAGGACAGGGTCTCATTCGTGTATCTGTTATAGTTGATCCGATGTTGGAACATGTATGTGTGTCAAATGTTGGTTTTCAATGGCTGTGTTCTCAGGTACATTGTAATGTAAGAAACATTTCCCGGGTGAAATAGCAGATGGGAGGACCTGGGAATTGAACCCAGGCAGTGGCAAAGGTTTTATACTGTTTATACAAATGGGAAAAAAAAAAGTCCCATTCTCAATGTTTAGAATAGTCCATCCTTTTATTAAATCTGGTTATTTTACTCAGTGTAGGCTTAATTTTGAGCTGTGGTGTGGGTCAGGAAACTATTTCCCATGGACCAACTCCTACCATCATCTGTCATCTGCTTTTGTAAGTAAAACTTTATTAGAACACAGCCACATGACATTATTTATGTATTGTCATGGCTGCTTACACACCACAACAGCAGAGTCAAGAAGTTGCAACAGAGAACCCATGGCCTGTAAATAGGGTTCCCAGATAAAATACAAGAAGCCTAAGTTAAATTCACAACTCTGATAAACAATGAACGAATTTTTAGTATAAGCATTTCCCAAAGTATTGCATGGGACATACTTACACTAAAAATAAAAGTATTCACTGTTTATCTAAAATTCAAATTTAACTGGACTCTTGTATTTTTATTTGCTGAATCTGGCAACTCTACCTGTAAAGCCTAAAATATTTACTATCTGGCCCTTTACAGAAAAAGTTTGCTGACACCTGAGCTATACTAATAACAACGATGATGATGATAGGAGTAGCAGGATTAAGAACAACACCAATAATAATAGCAGCAACACCTCTTTTATTTGCATAATCAGTGTTAGTGTGTTATCTCGGTTGATCCTCAAAGCATCTACCTTAATGTTGGTAGACACCTGTCTCCTCATTTGGCATGTTCTGATCCACCCGGGCCTACCTACTTTTTTGGGAGGAGGGTTTGTGGCTTATCATTGTTCTTTCCCACAGGCTTATATCACACCATTTAGGCTCTCCCATTCCAGAAACAAATCAAGGCACCCTGTGAACCACTACCGTTGGCTGTATCTCATTCCTTGGTTAACTGACTCCATATGCTTATTATACGTGTCAAATAATTGTAGCGTTATTTCTGGATTATTTTATCTGAGAGTTGTTTTTATACGGCCCATTTTCATGCACTGAATCACCTCCATGCAGACCAGCAGAGGCACCCTGTGGGAAGCCAGCTTTGATATGAACAAGCATTGAATAGGGATGTCCTCAAGGCAGTCTTCCCAACTTTATCTACAGTTGTGATCCAGTCCTCTGGTGGCAAAGCCGTGTAGTAACTGTGCATCATTGTTCACTCGTTTTTCTCCCCAACATATTTGTGAAAATACTTTAATAATAATGTATTGGATAACAACTAGATTTGGTAACTAAGTTTTGCTACTCAGTCTATTTCAAGTGTTTCTGAACTAAGTAAAAGAGTAAAAGTTAAAAAGAAAGTAAAAAAAAAAGTAAATATTTATGCTCCTATATGCGGCAAATATCAAAGAGCTGATCCATGTATCTTTTATTAAAAACACCACTGGGTTGGGGTCTCTAGCGTGCCCCTAATCAATTTTTTACAACCTAACAGATATTTGCTTACATTACAGACAGTAGACTATTACCTTTAAGGAAGAAGGTGATTGGGAGATAAAACGGCTTCAGAATGTGTTTCTGAAGAATCCAGTCTGCTCCTTGGCTTTGGGCAGTGGGAAGCACATTAATTTACCTCTGATATCACAGGCTCTCTGATGTCAACGTGTTAGTCTGTCAGTGCTGTGAATTTGCCTTTTTCAGCTATTGGAAAAGGACTAGAGACTGAAACCTACAGTCTCTTTTCATGTGATAACCTTGACACTGGACTACTGTTTGGTAGGGGGTCTATGTCAGGGAGGGATGCTGACACTGTAGGAAAAATGGTTAAACCCAATAACAAAGTTTGTTTTATGAAAAGTCACACCGTTGGAATTTACTAACTTTTAAAGAAACTTCAACCAAAACGCTAAAACTTCAGAAGTACAAAGATGAACTCATTAAAGTACAATTTCATTACTTTTTCCTTTGTGTAAAAATATTCTTCATGTGAGTTTAAGTGCACTGCTCTTCAAAATCAGCTGTAAAACTTACAAGTGTCAGTCATTCAGATAATTGGAAACATAAATTTAAGGAATGTGCAGCTGTAAAATTAACTACTGGATTCATTTAGAAGACTAGATTTACTAAAGGTAAAATCTTCTGTTTTTCAAAACTCCATGATTATGTTGCAAGGGAAGAAAAAACAATCTTCATCATGTATTTAGTGAATTTTAATGTTACATTTTTTTGTTGTTTAGTCTTTCGTCCTTGAGTATTGAGAAGAGAAACTACCATGTTTATCATACTTATTTTGACCTTAACCTTCTTTTTTTAATGAAAGAGACTTAAAATGTCCCAGCTGGTCAGACTCCCAGTGAGGGGGAGGAGTCAATGGCGAAGCCTTCTTCCTTTGCTAATGTTGAGAAGATGGAGTAAGACCTGAGTGGTTTAAGTGAACTGTGGAAGTAGTCATCTCCTTGTATGCATGAAAAATTTTGAAAGCTGTTTCTGAAGGTTATAATATGATTGTAATTTGCAAAATCACAAGAAGACATGGCACAACAATACACCAACTCAGGGATGGTTTATTTCTTTTAAGATACTGCTCACAATTTGCTTTAATTTACGCTCTGTTGGATTGGTACAAAAGGAGGAATTCCACAGATAGGTAAACTGGGGGAGACTGAAATGTCATAAAACAGAGCTCCTTTTGAGGTTTGGCTTAATTATTAGGGAGTAAAATTTTATTCCAAATTGAAATTCCACTGCAAAGAACTAAAAATATCAAGAATTAGAGTGTATAATCTAAAAAGAAAAAAGAAAAACCACCTTATCTGGTGGAATTTGGTGGTTGGCCCTTACCTTGGCAAGCCAAGTGTTTTGAATTTCCAAAATGGACTCTCTTTCAATATGCTTAAGCCTTATTTGTTGTTGGAGACCTTACTGAAGAATATATCTGATCCATTCACCTGCATTGACATAAACCCACTATAACCTTCTTGGAAAATGTTATATAGTTTGAACTTTTTGCAAGGGAGTTGGTTTAGCTTTTAACATACAATAAGAAGAGTGGAAAGATCCAATATCCACAATTTCTTACATTAAATAGCTGAATTTCTTTTGGCTACAGACATGACCCACCTTGTCTGAATGCCAACCCTCAATGTGCAGGCTAGCAATACCCTAGGACACAAAGAAATCTAATGCAGAAAGCTGTATAATGGGGGTAAGGATCTTAAAGTCCAAAGATTCCTAAAGCGCATATAGGGGCCCTGGAGGGCTCTGAAGGACAGCAGGAAGCCCTCCTCCTCATTAGTCGGCCTCTCAACTTTCATGATTACCAGTCAAAGAAGTGGTTGTGAGAATGACAGATTTCTAGGAAAAGCACAAAATGAGAAGATGCAGGGAGGGGTTTCTGTGATCTTCCTGGGTGAGTGGAGGTCCTGTGGTGTACATGGTTTGGAGTTGAGGAAACCAATTCACATGATTTGGCTTAATTAATTTCAGAGTGCTAGACTATCTCAGATGTATACTCCAGACCCTTAATCTTTCAGAAGTGGATAATTTAGTGTGATACTGTTCCTTTACGTGATAAAACTTAAAATATGGAACTCTGTCTCTTCTTCATGAACTTAGAACAATCCATGTTTGTTTTGGGGAGAATAGCAGATTACTAGAGTCACCTAGCACTGTACGGGGAATTTCTTGGAAATATTGGATAGACAAAAAATTGGAAAAGTGTTAATATTTCAGCCACTCTTGTAGTGATCAAATGTAATTCTCTCCTGATGAGAAAATGGTCTCTATTGTTATTTGAATACAGAAAATAAGAACTCAAAGACATAAATGTGTGTGTGTATATATAATATTTATCTTGATTTGACATAATTGTCTTTTACAAAAGAGAAATATTACCTGAACCTAAAATAAAATTGACTTTTAAAGATATCATACTTACTGAGAACACTTAGTTGATATTAACTAAGAATTGATTACATTTCTTAAATTGTAAGTGAAGTACTTACATTTCTTAAATTGTAAGCTATTTGATAAACAGCTTGTGTTTACATAAGCAGTAGTAGCCTAAACTTAGAATGTTCAAAATGAACAATATTTATAGAATTATGATTTCTCTTCCTACTACTACATTCATTTACTGAATGATTACCATATGCCAGGCACTGTGTTAACTCCTTTATATACAATATTCATTGACTTCTCATATCAGTCCTGTGAGATCATTATTAGACCCATTTTATAGATGCAGAAAGTAAGGTACTTTATTTCTAGGTTGAAAGTGATATTGTCATTTGGAGACTAGAAACTTCATATAGATCCCCCTAATATAATTTTATTATACTGATTTTATATGCATAGTTATAATTTGCATGAATTTGGATGTAACATTGGTCAAACCGTATTGCCAGTATGAACTGCCTTTCCACAAAGCCTGAGATAGAGAGGTCAGGGTGGAAGGCAGTTCCCTGCTACCTCTCAGATTTCTTTAAAAATTCAAATTTGCTTTATGCTCAGTAGTATGAGTGCTCTTTTGTAGACCATAAGTCTTCCAGAACAATTTACATATTATGGAACTGTTAATTAAAGTTGGGGAAAGTGTCACAAATTAAGGAGAAGCCATCCTCGGTTGGAAATGGTAGTAATTCACCATGCTATAACACTAATATCGTTTGACATTTTTTTCTGATTGCCAAAATTCACTTTAGTTTTAAGGGAAATAGTTTTTAGTGCCGTGTGCAGCACTTTCACCAAGAGCATATTGAATTTGGTACATCCACATATTAACAAAGTAGGTTTTAAGCTAAAATTTGAAAAGGTAAAAGCATATTTTAACATGGATTTGGGCATGCATTTTCTTTTTTTTTATATCTTATTATTTTTAAAAATCAGAGTTAAGAGTAGGTACATTTGCTTTGAGGGAGGGAACTCAGATGGTTTTCTTTGCCTTGGTAGGGGGAGGGTGGAGTGTGGTGATAGGTCAGAAAGATTCAGAGGCAAAAGGACTGACTACCCTTTCTTTCTAAAACCGGTGATCTTCCAGGCATTTTAACGGCTTGGAAACAAACAGTTGCTGGTGCCACTTTGTTTTCAAGCAGATTTCATTTTTCGTGGCTCGGGCCAGTGTTTGGAAATAATTCATCAGGAGAAGTTGTCAGGATGAACAATAGACACATTAAAGTCAAACAGCCTTTGACATGTCATAGCTCTGGTGCTTTGAGACTTTTAATTTTGAAATTTAGGAAGATAAGCTAACTGGAAAAACAGTGATCCACAGCCTCAAAAATACTTACTGTCAAGTCCAATTTCCCATTTCTTGTGTCCCATTGGGCACCTATGGGAAGCTCCATTGCACCTTTTAAAGTGAGACTAGGCTTGAATATTTTGATGTCAAACGGCATAAACCAAATTCACCAGTATTACAGTCGCCTAACATCACGTTAGCATCAAAAAGCCTCCTGGTGCCCTCAGTTTTAATAACCACCAGTGCTACTATTATGTAGGTGGAAAAACACTTGAAGATGATAAAAGTATATTTACAAGTATGAGGGTAATGAAAATTATGTCAAGGTGGCTTTTTAGCTTAGTGATTGTGTTTCAATTTGTATATGTTATAACTGTTAAAAAATTTTTTTTTTCTCTAGCAAGCTGCAAACTTTTAAAGACATTAAGCCTGCCAAATTATAGCCACTTATTTCTGCCTGACGTATTTTTCAGCTTAGAACCACAGAGGGACTGCCAAGCCTGTTCCTTTTCATTACCTGTTCTGTGTCTGGCCCAGAGTTTAGATTTTCGAAAATGGAAAAAAGCTGTTTGCAAAATCACAAGGCTCTTGAGCTCTTAGTTTCTTCTTAGTATCAACGTTTATTTATTTAGGTTTGGGCTGGGTTTCAAAAGATTGAAATTGGAAACAGAGAAGGTGACTCTGAACACCATTTATCTGTATATAAGCGAACGTTCGATGTACGTTTAATTTAAAAAATTGCTGTTTCCTACAAGAGGGAGCTATTTTTCACATTGTTACAACATTTTTAGAGGTCACTAGGTGGTCATGTCACCAGCAGGGAGTTTTTGTTTGGCAGGCGGCATTGGCAGTTAGTTACAGATGCCTCCAATGATTCAGTGTTCAAAGGGGCCTGCTTTGCAAGTAACAAATACTTACAACCTGAGAACTGAAGTATAAAAAGTAGTGACAGGGGAAAATGTTTGGAAATGTAAAACAGCATCTTTAGTGGCCAAATTGGGGCGTTCAGGGAGTTGAAGATTACACGTCTACTTTATACTTGGGTTTAGCGTTTACAGAAGCAATAATGTCTTAACTACCGCAGTTGGCCATCACCTTGCTTCTAGTTAGCAAAACTCTTAATCTGTGACTCGTTGGTAACCGTGATTTGGAATAATGTTCAGATTCCTGACAATAATCTTTATTAACCTCATCTCCTGCATTTGCCATCCTGGTGGTTACTCAACCTGAGCCTCTGGGTCATTCCTCATTGTGAGTGCTGGTAATTTAAGTAAGATTAAGTGGGCGGCTAAAAGCACCAATTACTGGGGCTTCTTCTAGGCTTCCATATTTACAGACAAACCAGTATTTCAAATTTGGGATAAGCGAATTATAAGCTGTCTTTATGTGGAAATAAATAAATGAAGTGCAGATGGATCTTCGAGGAAATGGTTGAGGAAAAAAAAGATTAATAGCCAATCACTAGAACTCTGAGCATTTTATTCGTAATTAGTTTTTTAAAAGCTTTAAAATGGAGATAGATTTTTGTCTTCTTATCAGGACAATTGCTGTATCTCCTTCATCCTCCCTTTTTTAAACTAAAAAATAACTTAAAGAAAGCAGCTATCACTTAAGAATGTAATGCAGTTATTGTGCTATATTATTACAATAAATTGATTCAATTTGAGCAAAGAATCGTCACCGCTCACTTGGTGTTGTTTAGTATAGAAAAGCCTGAGAATTTCAGACTTCTTTAACAGGACAAAGAAAGACATTTAGCACCTGTTTCTATTTGCAATTCAAAGAGAAACTACAAATAAATTGATGGGGCTTCGTTTATTTGACCATAGCAGTCCATTGATATTTTCCCTGTTAAAATTTTGTGGTGTTTTTTTTTTTTTTAATCTTTACACAAGAATGGGCAACTGTCACAGCTTCACAGTTGTTTTTTTCTTTGAGTGAATTAAATTTGTGTTCTTAATAGCACTTTGCTACTTCTTTAATCCTTTGCAGAAAGCTTCTTGGCTCTGAAGATCCACTGAAATACTGAGTTTGGATATTCAAAAGAGTCCTGCTAAGTGATTGAAAAAAAAGGAAGCCAAAGTCTAGAGTGGAAATGTTGTCTTGGCTACACTCAATTTTATAATGTGGTTCTTCTTGCACTTATCAGAAAATTCCTTTCCACTGTCCAATTTACATTTGCTTAAGCAAGTGGAAGTGGAATTGTGATACCATGATAAACCCTAGGAACGTATTAAATCTCTAGATACAAATACAGAAAACTGAGAATATTGTTACTCAACATTCCTCTTTTTTATTTTTTTAAATAGTTTTCTCTTTTGGGCTCTAACAGCTGGGAATACTCATATTACTCCCTTGGCAATTGGTGATTTGAACATATTTATCTTGTAGCTGATATTAATAGTAAACTAACAAGCTAACCTAATAATTATAGCAATAATAACTACAGCTTGTGTTCATAATAATAATAACTGCTTGTATCCAAGTAAATGTGCTAAGTGGTTTACATATTTTATCTCATATAATACCCCATGAGAGTAGTAGTATTCTCATCTTATAGATGAAGAAACTGAGATTCACCCAGTTAATTAACTTCCACAAAATCACACAGATGATAGTGGTGCAGAACTAGGATTTGAAGCCAGATCTATGGAATCCCATTCATTCATTCAACAAATATTCATTGACTCTTCAGTGGATTTAAATAATTGATAATTTTTAAAGACTATTTAGAGACAGCATTGTCTTTCCCGTGAATGGATTGTGGTCACTTCTCTAAATAAATCATTAGAGAAGGAAAGCTGCCTTGTGTTTCCTTCAGATAGTCACTTTCCCTCATGGACTTGGGTTTATCCCAGCTGAAACTCCCATCAGCCATTTGGACTGATGACTTTACACCAGCTTAACGGTTTGGCTTAATTGATAGAAGCAGTGCCTAGCTCATAGTGAGTCCATAACAGATACTGCTTGAAATGAATCAATCTACATCATTGCTGTTTGCGCTTTAGGGGCCACAGTTATGTGAGTAGGGACGTTGCTCACCATTTTTGTGAGATTTTGCAGTTTATCAGATGCTTTCCTGTGGGTTATCTCATTTGAACCTCTCAGTGACATTGGGAGTAGGTAACATCATTTTCATTTTACAGGCCCCACAGCTAAGATGCATAATGTTAAGTGACTTGTCCAACACACACAACTAAAATCAGGTGACTCTTTCTATTAGGCCCCTGCTTTCTGTTTTCCATGCCTGCCTCCCAGTAGTACTAGTGGTGGAGGTAGGTTGAAGGTTCAGACTTCTCTCCCCTTTCTTCCTGGGATTGTGACGTCAGGGCCTCTTCAGGAACATCCATGTGATATGCACTGCCCACTGAGTCCTGAAGTGCTGTTTTCACTCACTTCAGGAGTTCTAGCACTGTACACTGTGAATCTCTCTCTTCTCTGTGGATTTGTAGCAGCTTTTGGATTTGTCTTCGATCCACTGGGCATCCTGGGTAATGAAAGGAATGAACAACGAAGCACTAGTTGGGAGCTGTTCTGGGCTGGTCTCACTGACAGCAGCATTGTGACTGACAGATGATCCTCTTATTGAGATTCAGCCAGGTCCTCACAAGATTCAAAGTAATTGGGTTGTCTAGTTTCTCTGTGTCAAGGATATCACAACTCAGAACAATAGTTACACACTGTCTCTTTTATTTTAAGGGCTTATCGAATTAGAGACTGCCTGGGTTCAAATCTCCACTTTGCCATTTATTAGCCATGTGAACTCAGGCAAGCTAATTCATCCCTCTCTGTCTCTATTTCCTTATCTGTCAAATGGGGGAAAGATAGCACCTACCTCTTTAAATTGCTGTGCAGGTTGAATGAGTTAATACACATAAAGAAGTTAGAATAGTATAGTGTATAGTATAGTGTCACAGGACTATAGTGCTTTAGAACAGTGTAGTATTCAGCACAGAAAAAGTGCTGATGAGTGTTAGCAAATATTAGAAAATATTCCCAGTTGTGGGATCTGTGGCATGTCCTCTTGGGTGTATAGCAATCTTGGCAAGATGGTTTCATAATCTTGAAATAGGGCAATGGTGTGCTGCTAAACAATGTCAGTGGGGGGAAAAAAAGCCCTGATTGGTAATACTTGCCAATTTCCACGGTGTAAATACTCCTACCATGGCAAAGGTAAAGACTGACCATGGAGTTGGAAAGAGATGCACATAATTGACTCTCGCTAGCCAATAACAGACAGCTCTAGCCACCCCACTGAAATAGACCCTTCAGGCTGTAAGATCATTAGAGTAATTGCCAATTAGTAATTGCTCCCAAATCATAGCTATCCCTGTTTGTTTATGTGACCCAATTATTTAGGGTGGGTTCCCAGTGATAGGGATCCCAGGTTGTAGTTTATTGATCTGAGTTGGGCTAATCCATTTCCTTTCCAGAAAGGTTGGACATCACTCTTTTTCTATTAAGCCTAAAGGTTGTAGCAGAGTTTTTATATAAACTTCCTAAGAAAGATTTGGGATTTCTTGCTGTGAGGGTCCTGGAGTGACTTTCTCACTGACCTTCCTAAAACTCCCTTGTTAGCTGTTTTTTTTTTTTTTTCTTTGTCTCATCCAAGCATCCCTCTAATACATCCTCTCCTTGTTAAGTTAGCCAGAATCAGTTTCTGCTTCTTATAATCCAAAGAAATCTAACTAAAATACAGTTTCAGTCGCGTCACTCATCCTTTGTTAGCATTCTTTCTCTGGGAGTTGCTCAAGGTGGTCCTGTGTTGTCTGTACCAGTACCTTCAGAGATGAGAATGAGGCAGCCTGTGCTACTGTTGGACATCTGTGACTTAGCCAGAGTTCTTCCTTTTATTGAATTACTATCAGCCTCACCTACCTGTGACTTCATCCTTAGGTCCTAATTCAAATATTAGGACCCCCTGGAACAAGCCTTGTCTGTAGTCACATTAGGAAATATTGGAAGGAATAACTACCATGTTCCTAAGTCGCCCAAGACATTGATTATTCCCACATTCATAGTTTCTATACATATACATATTGCATTAGAAATCCAACAAAATGGACAATGGGAGGGGAAGCAGGTTCGCACTGGACCCTCTGGCCACCTTTAGATGTGGTTTTCCTAAAGACTGATGTTGACCAACTCAATTTCTCTTTCCTTCTATGATCACTGAGGGTCCCCAGAAGGACCTGGACTTTATGCCTGACAAGGCTTATTTGTGAAATAAAAGATTATTCTCCACATATCCTACGGATACGATATCTGAAACAGACTTTTCTGTTGTCAAAGGGGTGGTCACTTAGTAATCACAATTTGAGTTCAACATGACATTTATAAGTTTGTAAGGCAGACTGCTTGGAAGCCTCAGCAACATTTAGGGAAATGTCAAGCACTTTTCAAAAGGAAAGACAAGCGCCCATCTATGTAGAACAATATTTAGATATTCCCCAGATATTCCTCATAGATACCCTCATTAGAATAATGTTCGGCAATCAAATGAATGCTTTCTAGACTTTGGATGTCATGGACCAATAATAAGAAAAAATATTTTTGAAAACAACATAAAGCTTGATAACCTAATTAAGCTATTAAATAAGATTCTTCAGATGTTAACTACTATCATCATCATTGCATAAAAGGGTATTTTAACATCAGAAAGTAGGAAGGACATTACCTAATTTCAGAATAAAAGGCTGCTGTTACTTACAAAGCGGTTGGCAATCTTACTCCCGCAATATTTGTCTGTGTCTTCACGTGTGTGTATGTGAATGAGTGTGCAGGGACTTGTATGTGCATGTGTGAGTGCGTGCATGTATGAAAACTTCAGTACGAGCCAGTACCAGTCTTTGGGTTGGCACTTAGGAATTACTTAGTTTGGCCACACTTTTCCTTGGTGGTACCCTAACATTCCTGGAAGTTGTGCAGCTGGAAATAAGCATAAATAAGCAAGAGAGAAATAATTTTAAATGGCCGAATCCTCTTAGTGTTTCCTCAAAGACTTACCACCATCTGGAAGCCTCTTTTTCCCTTCAGAGCCCTTCCATTCCAGCCTTCCTTCATACTCAGCTGTCACCCCTGCCCTCTCTGAAGGCTACCCCCCATCATCCCGGACCAAAGGGACATTCCTTACTTCCTACAATCAAGCATTTTAGCAAAATAACCAAGTCACACAGACTTGGATTCAAATTCCAGTTCCACCATTTAAAAGCAATGTGGGGGCTTCCCTGGTGGTGCAGTGGTTAAGAATCCACCTGCCAATGCAGGGGACATGGGTTCGAGTCCTGGTCCGGGAAGATCCCACATGCCGTGGAGCAGCTAAGCCCGTGTGCCACAACTACTGAGCCTGCGCTCCAGAGCCCGCGAGCCACAACTACTGAAGCCCGCGTGCCACAACTACAGAAACCCACGCGCCTAGAGCCCATGCTCCGCAGCAAGAGAAGCCACTGCAGTGAGAAGCCCGCACACCACAACGAAGAGTAGCCCCTGCTCGCTGCAACTAGAGAAAGCCCGCGCACAGCAAAGAAGACCCAACTCAGCCAAAAATAAATAAAGGAATAAAAGAAATTTATTTAAAAAAAAATAATGTGACTTTGGGCAATCTACTTAAAACTTACTCAGTGTACTCAACTTTACAATAGGAATAATAATTAATGACATTTTCCTTGGAGGATAATTTGAGAGGATGAAATGAAATAATGTACTTTACTTATGCCTTGTATATCATACAGCAAACACAGTGATAACTATTAATAATCATTTATCCTTCATCCTAACAATGGAGTCATTCATTAATCAACTATTATTTATCTTTTGTGATTTGAGTTTTCATATGCATTTGCTTTCTTTACCAGAAGCGTTTGCAAGTCTTATCCCTTGCTGATCCCTCTTAGCACCTAGCATAGTTTTTTTGTCTGTAGTAAATTCTTTTCAGATATAGATGGAGATTAAGACACTGGCTGACAACATTAGACTGCTCTCTTATGCCACTACCCAAGAGTGTGTTGCCATTCTCAAAGGTGCTTTTTTTTATTGGGCCTCTCATCAATGAGCCTTTGGAAACCCCATTAAGAGTTCTGCAGCCCCATTCTTCTTTGAACTTCTGCCTTAGGTCCTGTGACTTGAAGTTCAAATCTAAAAGAAGGTACTCCATTGCTGCTCAGTGGGGCTGGACAGCCTCAAGGCTGTCCTGGGAGATAGATGATCTGATCTCAAAGCAATCAGTCAACAGGTCAGTATCTCAGGGAGTGGTAATTAGTGTCAGCTTGGGGTCTGGTCACCAGGATGTTTCTCACTAAGTGGTTTTCCAGGTCTGAAAGGGACTGAGCTCTGTCACCTTTCTAGGCTTCTAATCTCCCTCCTCCCCCTCTGATTTGTGTAGCAGTCTCTCTCCTATGGACTGGATTAATTGCCTCTAGTGGTTAGTCTTGGGTATGTGTGAGATTAAGAGTTGGATATTGTGTACAAGCAGCTCATGCAGCTCAATATCAAAAAAACAAACAACCCAATCCAAAAATGGGCAGAAGATCTAAAGAGACATTTCTCCAAAGAAGATACACAGATTGCCAACAAACACATGAAAGGATGCTCAACATCACTAATCATTAGAGAAATGCAAATCAAAACTACAATGAGGTATCACCTCACACCAGTCAGAATGACCATCATCAAAAAATCTAGAAACAATAAATGCTGGAGAGGGTGTGGAGAAAAGGGAACCCTCTTGCACTGTTGGTGAGAATGTAAATTGATACAGCCACTATGGAGAACAGTAAGGAGGTTCCTTAAAAAACTAAAAACAGAACTACCATATGCCCCAGCAATCCCACTATTGGGCATATACCCTGAGGAAATCATAATTCAGAAAGAGTCATGTACCACAATGTTCATTGCAGCACTATTTACAATAGCCAGGACATGGAAGCAACCTAAGTGTCCATCGACAGATGAATGGATAAAGAAGATGTGGTACATATATACAATGGAATATTACTCAGCCATAAAAAGAAATGAAATTGAGTTATTTGTAGTGAGATGATTGGACCCAGAGTCTGTCATACAGAGTGAAGTAAGTCAGAAAGAGAAAAACAAATACTGTATGCTAACACATATATATGGAATCTAAAAAAAAAAAAAAAAAAAGGTTCTGATGAACCTAGGGGCAGGACAGGAATAAAGATGCAGATGTAGAGAATGGACTTGAGGACACGGGGAGGGGGAAGGGTAAGCTGGGACGAAGTGAGAGAGTAGCACTGACATATATACACTACCAAATGTAAAACAGATAGCTGGTGGGAAGCAGCTGCATCACACGGGGAGATCAGCTTGGTGCTTTGTGACCACCTAGAGGGGTGGGATAGGGAGTGTGGGAGGGAGATGCAAGAGGGAGTGGATATGGGCATATATGTATAGCTGATTCTCTTTGTTATACAGCAGAAACTAACACACACTGTAAAGCAATTATACTCCAGTAAAGATGTTTTAAAATAAATAAATAAATAAAAACTACCTTAACAGCAAAAAAAAAAAAAAAGAGTTGGATATTGTGGAGAGGGAAATGCCTCAACCTTTTAAATCTTTGAGAGTAGAAAGTGATAAAGAATGAAAATGGGCACCTATTATAAACAAGCAAACAAAGAAACCAGTAAAGCTGCTTTTATTATGGAAGAAAACTATTAGGTTGAACTACATGAAATTGCTGATATTTGACTGTTTCTGAGCTACAAAAAACAGTTCATATCATTCAGTCTAATAGCTATAAATATAAGATTTTGTGTTTCTATTTATTTGTTTGTTTTTGAGCTTCTGGATTGTAGCTGGATTGCATTGGATACTGAGAATGAAGAGGACCGGATGGGAGGGAGCTTTTGAATCAGCTATCCTAGTATTTGATACACATGGGTGGAGATGCCACGTGGATTCTTATTCCCAGCCTTCAAATTGGTAAAAAGGATTCATGGATATCTTCTTTGCACGGTACTGCTGATGATCTGATATTTGTTCCTAATGGAAGTCGAAGGGTATTTCCTTGTGTTTTGTGGCATCATTGCAGGGTCAGCTCATCTCATGACTGTGTGGAGAGAGAGTCTCTGGGGTCTGCTGTGTGGCAAGCTCCAAGGAAGCAGGGGTTGTGCCTGTTGTGTTCGTCCTTTCATCTCTGGTACCTGGTGTGCAGTGGGCACTCATGTTGAAGGGACTGAAGAACTGGGCTCTGATCATCTGGTTGGTTTATTCTTCCTTGTGTGACCACTAAACAGCCACCCCAGAGGAACACGTTCATTTCAATTGCTTCTGGTTGGACTTCATAATTTCACATCAGAAATGTTCCTGCATCTAGTGATCGCTCCTCCCAGAGTGGAAATTTCACTTCCATGAGCCACAGGGCCACCCATACTGTAAATCTGAGACTGCTTTCTATACCATTGTGTCTTGGGCTGGTTCCCCCCACGATTCTTTCCAGATGTGGAGTGCTTTCAGGTAGTTTACCAGACTCTTTCATTCCTCATCCGCTGTCTGGTTTCATGTTCCCTCACCCTCTGAGAAGGAGCCCTAGTAGTGTCTCACATATTGTATTCATGAATACAGAAATTTCAGGAAACTAACAGATATAAATTCTCATTATTTTTGGACTCACTAGCTGATTTTTGCCACTCTTTGTTCTGCATATCTTTTAAATCAGTTGCTTAGCAATGCAGTAGTTTAGGTGTGTGTGTGTTTATAGTTCTACACTTCTTTAATTTGGGCTCTGAAATGAATTTATGGTCTTTGAATATGTTCTTGCATCTCTTTTTAGTCTAGAGGTTATGGTACATTGGTGAAGCCTTACCAAGAAAATGGCCCTGTGCATTTGCTTTCTCTCCCATTGACACATTCAACAAGTGGTTACTGAGTGTCCTTTAGACAGTTTCAGTCTGTTTTCATGGAGGCATTTTAGCAATTTCTTGCCAGCATAGAACTGCGATGAATTTGGTCTCACTTCTTCCCCTCACTACGTTGAAGTGTGTATTTTTAATCTCTGTCATTTGGACTTTTAAGTTATTTCCAAAAAGACACATCCTCCTAATTTTTAGGTACAAAGCCCCATTGGATTTACAATCTATTTTATTCTGTATGTTCTCTTAGCAAATCTATGGCAAGAACAGAAATGCTGAGACTTTCATTTGTGGGCAACTATGTGTCAATTAAGTTACCTCTTTAAAAAAAAAAGGTAACTAAAACGTACCTATTACCTCTTAATTGACTTCTCAGCAGGCCGAATCCCATATGGAATGATTATTTGATAATTTGATAAGTAATAATTTGATTCTAGGCTTTCATCAAGGAATGAAAAATGTGAGTGGAAAGAGGATTAGAATGTGAAATGTCCTAGCTCCCTCTGCATTGCAGAGCTCTCCTATGGCTAGAGTTCATTTTTTAAAAAATAAGCACCCTTTGTGATGTCTCTTTAGAATATAGATTATAAAGGTGTAACTACTTTGGAAAAAAAGTGGAAAAGGGTAGAATTTATTGCAATGGCCACGAGATGGCAGACCTAAAATCCAGACTTCTCAAAGAGATTTACGTGCCGAATTTCATCTTTGAGGATGCTTTAAAAGTCATCAGCTTTCCAAAGGAAAACTCCTATTGGTTATCCTGAATTGTTGTTCAGTTCCGTGGCAGGCACAGCAAGGGAGAACAGATTCAAGTTGATGGGAATCTGTTTAGCCCTCCTTTTTATCACGTATCACCTTCCTGCCCCTCCTAGAAGCCTGCTTTTTACCTGGCCGCTACGGTCATCCACAGCACACGTAAACATATCACTCCATGTTTCCTTCTCCCAACACAGGAGCACAGCTGCCTTTTTCCTTCCCATGGATAGGAGCTCTCTCAAAGAAGCTGCTTCCAACAAATTCAATTTTTTTGTATTTCTCTCTACAAAGATCTGCTCCACAGAACCTTAATTCGATTTTCTTCAAATGTTGCATTAACGAAATTCTGGAATGTGCCCCCTTCTGCTTATATCCCTCTTAGAGCAATGACATGACAATCTGCTTTGTTTTTCATTATAGTATAGCCTATGGGAATATTCTGTTCCATGTAAACATAAACAAAAGGAGGTTTGACTTAACACAAAAATTTCAAATTAAGAAGGGAAGTATGTAGTTCAAGATACAGGAGGGCGATTTGCTGCTCTGTGCAAAGGCTCACTAACAAATCTCAGTAGCCTTAAATATAGAGTAGAGGGAAAATTAAAATATACTATCTTTTGGGATAGTTACATAATACACACATGCATACACACATATACATCTTACCAATAAGAAAAAAATAATTGATCAGTTGCCCTGGGGGCCAAGCCTTGAAGTCAACCAAAAAGTTAATGTGATGAGGCAAGTCTCTTGACAGTAACTGATCATCCATGGACAATAGGTTTAGTTTAGGTAGATGCTGGCAAAGCTCTGGCCCACAGTGAAGTCCAGATGTATTTAGTTTTCTTATTATCAATCATTAATAACCTTTCCAGGGAGTCTAGTTGGGTGTATTTTATATAGAAAGCTACCTTGGCAGAGTTAAATGCTCAACATAGACGCCTTCTCAGCACTGAATGGGAATAACAAGAATGAATGAGCATCATAGAACATTACATTGACACAGGGTATTCGCTTGGGTCAGGGAGCCCTTTCATTTCACTTGCCCTCACTGCCTTCCAAATTTACCAGTTTTTTTAAAGATTTGGTCTTTTCTTTAATGAAAGAATTTTTTGTTGTTGTTTTGAAGTTGTGTGACTTTGGTTAGATTTTGCACTTGACCTTGCCGTTTAAAAAGTCACTTTTCAGAATACTTTTCCATTTCGCACACTGCATGAATCACATCTTGCCCACCTTTGTGTGGCCTTTCCTATCAGTTCAGACGGGATGATATTGAACAGTCAGACCGGGCTGGTCTTGGATGCAACTCTTCTATGACGGACATATTCTTCTCCACATTCAAGCTCTATTTTCTCCTTTAAGTTTGTTTGCAAAACAAACATCAGTTCATGAAAGTCAAATGGGCAGCTTAACAGAAACCAATTTCAGAGGCTTCTCTGAGAGTCTGTCTTGAAAATAAGAGACCCATTGGCATATTTAGATATGTTTTCTACAAAGAGGACCCCAGTAGAAATTAATGCAAAACTTTTGAGTCTTTACATTTGGTGGTGTCTATATTATGTAATAATAAGTAATTGCTAACATTTGCATGGTCCTGTCCGACACTGGACAGAATCTCTACTTGCATAATCGCGTTTAATTCTTACAACAGTCTGAGAGAGTTACTGTTATCCTTCTTAGTTCATTATGAGGAAATTGAAGTTTCAGATGCATAAAGTAACTTGTGCGGGGGCACAGAAACAAAAGATATTGCTGAGATTCAAACCCAGGTATATTCAATTCCAAAACTAAAGCACTAAGTATCTTCTCTTCTAAAGGACTTCAGTGATATTTGTATGGGTAAGTTTTAAAAAATCAAAATAGACTAAGGTAATCAAAAGAAGTATTTTCTTATTTTTCCCCTCCCTCCCTCCCTCTCTCTTTCTCCCTCTCTCTCTCTCTCTCTCTCTCTCTCTCTCTCTCTCTCTCTCTCTTTCTCTGGATCAGGCACACAGTAGTCAATAATACTTCACACATGTCCTTGCCAAGACCTGGACAGAGGTCCCTCCCATCCCTTATTGCCTTTTTATCAATCTCCAAAGGGCTGGGAATGGAGAAAGCGATTTAGGATGAGGGCAGTACCTCTTCCTGGCACTCATCCTCCTTTGGCCTCAGGCCTTTTCCACATGGGAAAATCAGCTGGCCTCAGACTCACCAATATCCCTTTGTAGCAGGATGCCAAGAGGTGCCGACATCTTTGTATCCTGAAGCACATGATGTTGGCTCTTTAGAGCTTCCTGGACTGATTACACTTCGAGGAGCTCAAGGATGAGGCAGCTGCCTCCCTGGGTCACGCCCTGAGATAGTAGTGGGGTAGAAGCCGGTGCACGGAGCAGAGAACTTCCACAAGACTCATGGTCCCTTAAGTCGTGTGCTATTAAGTTTCAAAGACAAAATTCTCTGTAATTGGAGTAAACGATTTCTTGAGGTCAGTTTTAGGTGGGCGACAGAGAGCAAACCACATTAAGGAGTCTGGGCTGCCAAAGCCTGGCCTTTACAAATCTGGTCTGTTCTTTGTCCTTGCTGAAACTCACATTGTTCAAATATATCTCACCCTGTGGGCCCACCTCATGCAAGCTGCTTCACTTTCTGCGTGGGCCTTCTGTATACACAGTACATCATTCTGCTGGTGGGTAGTGTTGATATTAATTGATATCAAAAGGCTTTTCTTTCTCAAGATGCCGTTTGAAAATACAGCTTTTAAAATTTAGGCAAATGAGCATCTATCTCCAGGGTTGATCATAGCAAACCTCACCCACCCTCACGCCAGGGGTAAGAGAGAGGCTGTTTTGAACAGGGTCTTTCGTCACCGTCTGTCTTAAGTCACCTCCTACTGAACTTATGGTTGAAGATTCAGGGTCGTGAGGGAAAGAAAACAGTAATTAACTGGGAAAAGTTGATTGAGCGGAATTTTTTCCCCCACATTATGATTAGAACATGACTGTGGGCTGAGCACCATACATAATATAGGTTTTCCCTTGAAATTATCCAAACATGTTTTAATGGAATGCCTTTTTTAAGCATCTGCTTTTGTAATTGAATGTGTTCCTAAAGATGGGTCAGCTAACTAAAGCAAGAGCCCACAGGAAAAACTGTGTTAATGCTTCTCCCCCAATCTAATTTATGACAGTTCCTAATTGGCCCGCCTCATTTACAACTCCTAAAATTAATTTTAGACCCTCTCTCAGAGCCCAAGTCATCATTAATAGAACGACAGCAACAGGGAGTGAAATAGAAATGTTTATAAAGCTCCCTTTTAAATTGACTGTGATAAGTGACGTAGGGATGTATGACCATCAGAGGATTCTGGAACTCTCTTTGTGAAGGCTAGCCACAGGCAACTCTCGAAAGAAGGCATTTATCTTGGCAGGAGATGCCCTTCAGTCCTCTTTTGTTTTATTCCCTTGAGGATTTTTTTTCAGGGTGGCTAAAACCATTTTTTTGGTGTTTTATTAGCTGTATCTTGACTACCTCCTACAAACTGAATGACAGCTTAGGGTTATTAAATGTGTTCTTGCACATATTTTTATCCATTGTTAACCCTGACTAAATGCATGCAAGGGCACAGAATCCCCCCCTTTTTTCCTCCATTGTTGCCCATATTTGTTAAAGAAATTATTCCCCTTGACGTTTGTTTAGGCTGCACTTTGATAAAATGCTGTCTATGGTCCACTTTCTTAGCTTGGCATTCAGCAGACTCTTATAGATTTATTTCTCTTTGCATTATCTTATCTTCCTTTCTAGCGTATTTGGGCTTCCTTTTCATATTTTAAGTTACGTTTTGGGGCATAGACAGATTACCTTAGTAATTGTATACTGCAGCATTGCAGTGTTCTAAAGATAATTCTGCAAGCCTTTGGCATATACTTAACCCCACTAACTATCTAAAGATGAGTATATATGTTCCTTTTTATGTTGTCTGTGAATAAATAAAACGGACAGATTAAGTGCTGAAAGTGACTTCAGGCTTATAGAAACTTTCTTCAGGTTGATGGGACAGTGACAATTTCTGAAGGAATGTAAATCTGGCCTTGAATCTAAAAGGTGGCTTACTTGATGAGGAAATTAATGAGGATTTTTCTTTGTGTTTCCAATTTATAGCCAAGTGTATATACTCTTTATACTTGAGCCTTTTTAAAAAAGATGTAGATGTAAAGGAGGCTTTACAGAAATGCAAATACTTCAGTTTTCTCAGTTTTGAAAGGCTGAGTCAAAAAAAAAAAAAAAACAAACCCAGAAACATTTAATTTAAGCTTCCTAGTTTATTTCAGTGTCTGCTATTTTCTAAAAACAGTGAAGTATTTGTTATTAAGTGCTTTAAGATGTATCAGCGCATTGGCTTATGGAAATTGTAAAAGTTTAGAAGCTAATGTAGGGCTAGCAGCTGAACTTATTCTTAGAGAAAACTTATGCTTAGTATCCCTCACCCTCAAAAAAAAAACTCCTGACTTTCAAAGTAAGGTTCATGAAAATCCATAACCGTGCAGAATTAGCTCATAATGATTTAAACTATTTGTTTAAAAGTATCAGATTAATAAAAAGTTACTTTAAACTCATTTTGTAAAGATTTTTGCTTAAAAAGAAAAAAACAAATGTAATGGCTCTGTCAGCCCAGAATTAAGAATTTGCTTTGCCTGGCATCCCTGTACAAATAGGCAATGGCTAGATATAACCTCAACATATTCAGAACATCTCTCCAAATATCCTAAAGTGTGAAATGTTCATATCTCTCTAGTTTTACATACTTCAAAAAAATCTTCTGCCAATTACTCTTCGATTTAAGTAGACTGGAATTACTGGAATGTAGATTTCAATCAAGGTATTTTAGAAGAAATTATCATTAGTTTAAGACCAGTATTTAAATGAGGGTTTCCAAATACGTATAATCCTTGTTACACTAATTTTATTCAGAGTTCTATCATTATATAATACCAGTACTTATAAAACAGATTCGTTAGCCAAAAGCAAACAAACAAGCAATACAATAAAGAAAAGGTTACAAAGAACAAAATTGTTATTTTGTATGGATATGAGTATTGATGAGTGGTTTTAAATACACTTTTATAAAAATGATTTTAAATATACTTGAGGTTCAATAATTAAGAATAATTAGATTTGGGGCTATAGATAGTGACAATATCTATAGAGAATTAGGAATTAATATGTTTTTCTTTGATCAAGAGAAAACTGGGAATTATAAATTAATTTATTGGGACTTTTGATGGTATTATAAGAGGAGCAATGCATGTTAACTACATGAAAAGCCCAAGTTATAGAATTGTAGGAGAAAAGGAGTTTAGAAGGGTCATTCTTTAGGTTGATGATGACTTTTAACAGTTACTGAAGCTATCTCATTCTGAATTTTGACCTGGAAGAGGAAAATGGGTTTAAAAGGGTCATGGAACATAGGAATATAAAAGTGGACATAGGGAGCCTGGTTAGGATATTATTGTAATTATCCACGTGGGAGATGATGTGGATTGTACCAGATGTGTATGTATGTGAAAATGTGTGTGTGCACCTACCTGTGTGTAAAGAATGAGAAGGACAGAGAGAACATACATACCTTGATGGGAAAATGAGGAAATTTCAGGTATGCCAAGTATTTGAAGCATGTACCTGCAGTTTATTTGGCGACTGAAAAGCTTCATTTATAATTTTTTAATGTTTACTCTTATGATATTTTGTGGGAGGGAAGGATAACACAGAAAGGTATAAGGAGAAAAAGTGTAAAAACTAGCCTATCCATTCCACCACCATTAGATAATGACTCTTAACATTTTAGTGTATTTCCCTCTCATTTTTTTTTTCTATGCATATGGTTTTATGTTTGGGGGATATTATTGTGTGTACATTTGCAAGTCAAAAACTGTGAAAATCCATAACCGTGCAGAATTAGCTCATAATGATTTAAACTATTTGTTTAAAAGTATCAGATTAATAAAAAGTTATTTTAAACTCATTTTGTAAAGATTTTTGCTTAAAAAAAAAGGATCTGACATTTTCCCTATTGGCACTGCTAACAGGCTAGCCTGCCTCAGTTTCATGGGCGCAGGCAGAAGACCAGAGGCTTTTGGGTCAGAGGCAATGGCTTTATTGCTCAAGGTTCAGAGAATAGCATCAGCATGTTTATGTCCATACCCCTTTCCCCAAGTCCCGTGGAGGCAAGGCAGGTGGGCCAGATGAATAGCTGTATATGCAATGGGTTTCATTAAAGGAGAGCAACCCTGAGCTTAGGGAACTTGAATCTTTTATAATGGGCAGTAACATGTCTGCCTTTTGGTCTGGAAGGAGACACTATTGTACATGGCAGTAAGCATGTTTACCCTTTGATCCTAAGGGAGACACTACATCTATCTCCCAAGGCTATTCACTCTACAAACATCCTTGAAAAACTGTGAGAATAGAAGATAATATCTTTGCTCATAAAATGTGCAGAAATATGAGACTCATAGAGTCTCTCAACAAACATAAATCTTTTCATATATCATTACTTTTTTTTCATCAACATTTTAAATGGCTGCATATAGCTGTAAAGAGTGAATCGTTGGGATATAGCAAAATGTACTATCAACTTCCAATTTTCCAAATAATGATCTTTTAGGTTGTTTCCATTTTAAAAACTTGGAAATTTCTATTTGGGGCAGAGTGGCAAAAAATAATGCAATCACTTTGGGTGTGTTGTAGCTAAGTTGGAGTAGATAGCAGTTGGGTTCTCCCTGATTTGAAGTCCGTGCAGCCTTTTCACCTTGGCCTTATGTGTAAGTATGCAGTGGCTATGAATGGCCAACATGTCTGTTGTCTCAAGATGTTATCCAGAGGAAGACAGGCTCTGTGAAGCCGAATATTAATGCTGTTATTTGTAGTCCAGCCTGCACTGGTTTTCTTCTGGAAAGTGGAGATATTTCCTGACATTTCTGCTGCTCACATCTGACTGAGCCTCAGACAGAAGCTCCTACTGCCTGGCATGAGCAGGGCCCAGGAAAGTCCATACAAATCCCTATAGTGGAAAGGGAAAAAAATCTGAGATCCAAATAATGACCATCTTGTCCAAACATCTGGAGAGGGCCTGGTCTGGTGATGGGGATTAAAGAAAGGCAAAACAGCATCATGACCAGGTTTTAGTCCTAGGACTTGTGTGCAAGAAAGTACCCAATATGGAGGCTTTCCTGGGTCTCTAGGGTCTTCTAAATTATCTAGAATATTGCTGAAGTGACACAAGTGGTTGAGACAAGTCCTCCTCAGAGGAAAGGAGGACTAAATGAAACATAGCAGGAGAGCCATTTCTTAGTCAATAATGGTCTCAGAAAATTCCAGGTTAAAATTTGTGACAGATGTTGACAGAAAATTGCACTGTAAAATGGGAGCAAGAAACTGTAATACTTTTCTGAGTGAGCAATGATCAATGATTAAACAGCAGTCAAAGCATTGTAATTTTTTTAAGTGAGAGGAAGAGTTATTCAGTGGTGTCTTCCACAGTTTTTAGAAAGTATAAAGGGAACTTACTTATTTCTTGAAGAAACATTTTTTTTAACATCTTTATTGGAGTATAATTGCTTTACAATGGTGTGTTAGTTTCTGCTCTATAACAAAGTGAATCAGTTATACATATACATATGTCCCCATATCTCTTCCCTCTTGCATCTCCCTCCCTCCCACCCTCCCTATCCCACCCCTCTAGGTGGTCACAAAGCACCGAGCTAATCTCCCTGTGCTATGCGGGTGCTTCCCACTAGCTATCTATTTTACATTTGGTAGTGTATATATGTCCATGCCACTCTCTCACTTTGTCCCAGCTTACCCTTCCCCCTCCCCATATCCTCAAGTCCATTCTCTAGTAGGTCTGCATCTTCATTCCCATCTTGCCCCTAGGTTTGAAGAAACATTTTTGACATCTGCTTTATGCTTAATGCTCTTCTAGAAGCTGGAGAATTGGTGGTGCACAAGACAAATGAGGTTCCAATTCATGGAGTGTCAAGTCTAGAAAACAAACAAACAATAAGTATCTTAAGATCCTTTCAAATAGTAAAGAGTTCCATGAAAAAACAGTGTAACGTGACAGGCCAGTGGCTTGGGTTCAAGGTGGAAGCTGGGAAGACACTGCTAGGGATAGTGGCTGGAGAGGGCTTTTCTGAGCTGAGACATGAAGGGTGCCATTTGTGGCAAAGGTATTCCAGTCAGAGGGAATGGCAGAGGCAAAGCTTATGAGGTGAGAACAAGTGTAACATTTTCAGGGACTAGAAAAGAGATCAGGAACGAAATGTGCTAGAGGCTAGTGATTGAGGAGGGAGGAAGGGAACAAGATGACCTCAGGGAGGTGCTCAGGGCCAGTTGGTGTAACAAGTTGCAGGCATCAGTAAAGGGTCTGAATTTGAAGTTTAATGGGTGATGGAATGGACTTTTCATGCAACAGAATGGTGGAATCTGGATTTATATTGTTTTTAAAGACTACTTTGGTCTCTGTACCAGGGCGGCAAGTGGTTACCAGAGCTACACCAGTGGTTACTGGTGGTTGGGAGAAGTTTATAGGAAGGGAATGAAGGATGACTTCTAATTAGGGGGCCTGGGCTACTTAGTGGATGGTGCAGTAATTACTGAGATAAGGAAGACTGAGAAATGAGAGTGGTTTTTGGTGGAATGGCATGGGAGCGTTACTAATTTTGTTGAAAATTGAAAGGAGACCCTAGTAAATATCTCTGCATGCCTTTCTTCCAAAGAAAACCTTGCATGATAAAAATAATACTTGATATTGCAGTTGCTGCCCAATTTTGTTGAGTCATCTTGGGGTACCTGGAACCTTACCTGGCAGATGGATGGCTGGCTGGATGGATGGAAGGATTGACAGATGGATGAATTGTTGAATGACTGGATGGATAAATGGGTAGATGTCTTAGAAAGGAATGGGCAGATTGACTCCCTCCATTTCTCATATGCAGCTGTGTCTGTGAAACCATCAAAAGATGCGTGTTTCAGAGGACACAGTGTGTTGGTCTCAGGGATTCTGACCCAAACTACTTTGTACATTCTGAGAGTCAAGGAGGTAGTTTTTCTTAAACACTATCCATAGGTCCTCCCCATGAGACAACACTTCATGGCTCATTTCAACTATAAATGCTGATTTTTTTTCACTTTATAAAAATCATCACAATAATCTTTATTTTACCAGACAGGAAGCGCTGCTGGCGGCAATCAGTGAAAAAGATGCAAACATTGCCTTGCTGGAACTGTCTGCCTCCAAAAAGAAAAAGACACAGGAAGAAGTGATGGCCCTCAAGCGGGAAAAAGATCGACTTGTGCATCAGTTAAAGCAGCAGGTGGGGCCTTTTGCACGAATGGTGTGTTTTGCTGGGTTTGGGGTTTTGAGTGCTTTCTCTGGGTTTAGCTACTCTTCATTTTGCCATGTCCATCCTGCAGGCTCACGCAGCTAAAACCAGGTAGGAGTGAAATGGCCCAAGTTGTCGCTGGAACAACATTTTATTGCTTTTCTGTGTTTTTGTGCATGTGCCTGGGCTTGTGTGGTTTGCAACCAGTGCTGTTTTCCTTTCTTTTGTATTAGCATCATCTCCCCAGAAGTAGCTCTCAGCTCTCTTCCTTCCAGTGGACTTTCTATGACTTCTGACTAAATCCTAGAAAGGACTAATTAAATTCTGGGCACCTTCTTTCCCATTGGACTTGTTACCTTCTGTCTTGCTCACTTTCTGGGCCCAATAATAACTCCCATCATCCAGTTCTTTCGATTTCTTTCTCACCATTCTTCCAACTTTGATTCTTCACCTATTTCCCAGGACTTTCCGGCCAAGGACCCTTTCCCACCCCCTATGCTTGGAGACCTCCTCAGCCATTATTTAGTCAAATATTTTTCTATTACCTGTTTACCCCGTTAACCTGTTTTTCCCTCCTCTCTAGGCCACTATACTTCTTCTGAGGGAAAAGGAAGAAGAGACAAAATCCTAACTTGTGCAGAAAGTTCTTTGCCTTCTGGAGGGTTTTCTAGTAGTGACTTAAATGGAAATATATATACCTGAAGCCTATTGCAAAGTCATCCCTGAAATCTTCAGGCATTATTTCTCCTCCATATCTAACTTGAGGGCTTTTGGAATCAATAGTTAAAGATATTCAGTTGGATTCTAGCTTCATTATGAAACCCACTCAGCAGATAACGGCTCAATGGTCTGTGGTCTCACAAGGTGGCCGCCACATCTTAGCTGGGGCCACCTGTGAACGCCACGTGGTACCATGTGTGGAGTGCATCCATATTGATTTCAGCCCCAGGACTGGCTCTCTGCCTGCTAGGGAGATCTGGGCTGAGCACAGTGTGCAAGGTGAATGGAAAGGAAGCCCGAAAGGAAAAGCTCTCTCCCCTCACAACTGGGGCAACTTTTTCCCTCCTCAGGAAGGAAAAGCCATCCTTTGGCCCTGAACCAGAGTCTTATTCTCATGGGGCTGCCTTGCTGTGTGAGAGAGAGAGAGAGAGAGAAAGAGAGAGAGCACGAGAGCGAGCACTGCCACGCCTGGGTGCCCTCTCCTGCAGAGGGAAGGTCCCAGTCACTGCCAGACATTGGGGTCATTCCACAGAGCAGCATGCCTTGCTAGTGCTGGCCCCGGGGGTCGGGGGCCGCTTACATCTGACCTCTTTGTTTGGGGCTGTGCATCTTCTACACTAGTTTTTCCACCCACTGGGCCACAGAAAGTCAAGTCGGGGCTCCTTCTTTGCTTTCTCTTAATTCCTTCCCTGTGCGCCCTGTGCTCTCCCCTCCTGCACCTAACCATTGTAGCTTTCTCCCACAGGTTTATAGACCTAGGAAACAGCCCCCGAGCTCGAATATACCATGCACTTGTGATGCTGGCTACAGCCCAGATATTACGGCCAAGTACCACGGGTCCAGCTACGATGCATACATGATCCAAAGGTCTCAGGTCAGTCAGCTGCTAAGGAGATACTCTCCCCCACCATTGCGGATGGGGGTGCATAAGACCTACATCACATCTTGACCTTCACCTCTTTTGATGATTTCCAGTATTCAGTGGCCATAAAGTCTGGAACCATAAATGATAGCACTATATCTTGATTTGTAATGCAGTTTCATTATTTTGTATTTGCCAGTGGTTCTAGTTTTGATGGCCACCCTACAGGGGCAGCTCTTCTGAAATAGCCTGGCACTGCTGTAAAGACAAGATTGCCAGAGGCCTTACTGTCAGGCACATTGGATTAAATTTTTCTTTTTGTCTCGTAGATAGTTTCCTCCCCAAATCTCCCTCTACCCTTCCCAATAAGGAATTTTTTTTTAAGGCTGCTTTTTTTCTTTCTCAGCATCATGAAAATGCACTCCTGGATTCCAGGAAGGATTGAGTGTAGCCCTTCAATTTGCTCCTGGGAAACTGTACAAAGCCTTCATTATTCACGACAGGCTTGGTTTTGGGTATCATGGGGCACATTTGGGAAACCCCAGCCATGCACAGTTAGTCTCCCGCCTGGGCTAAAGCAGGGTCTGAAGGGCTGTTGTGGAAAAAGAGGCAGCAAAGGAGGAGGATGGGCTTCTTTCCGTGACTTAGGTTTGAAATTCTTCCCCACACCCTACTGGCCACAGAGCAAGAAAGAATGTGAATTTATGTATCCTTGTTGTAAATGATAATGATTCTAAAAATAATGAGTAATTTGCTTATAAAAGCATGCCCTTTGTAACTGAGGGTTTACTTTGTGCCAGAATGTGAATCCAGTGTCCCTGGGGGGTTTTGTCCCACAGTCCTCACAGCAGCCCTGTGATGTGAGTGTCAAGATTACCTCCTCTTTCTGGGGGCCATAGCTGAGACTCAGAGTGTGGAATAACCAGCCCAACACACACAGTTTGTAAGTGATAGAGCTCAGGTTTTGTATAGTCCACCTGCGTCCACACATACCCCACCATGTTCAGGAAGTAATTCAGAGTTGCAAGCAGATGGGTATTCCAGAAATTGTGAGGGCCCCTTATCTTTGTATACCTGAAGTAGATGCCAGAAACCCATTTAAGAATGTTCTCCAGCCACTCACAAAGAGTAGGTTCTGCCTAGAGCTCTTGAGCTTAGGATGTTTGATCACATCACCAACTACTAATACTTCTAAGCTCTCAGCATGTGCCAGGTATGGGTCAGAGGGCTTTACATACATTAACTCATCAACTCCCACCAAAGCAGAAGGGCTGATGCTCTTATAGAGAAGGAACCAGAGGTCCAGAGAGGTTGGGTGCCCTGCTCAGGCTTCACAGCTGGACACACCATGATACTTAAACAGATTTTTTTGCCACACAACCTTAAATGGATTTTGTAGATGCCATCTGGAGTTGCACTGTTTAGGTTGAATTTTGTTTCTAGCACTTGTTAGCTGAGTGATCATGAGCAACATATTGAACCTCCCTGAGCCTCAGTTTGCTCATCTGTAAATTGGGCTAATAACATAATTCAAAGGGTTGTTTGTGAGGTGTAATGTATACAAAGTGATTTGCACATGCCTGGCACACCAATGTGCTATATATCTGTGAGCTGCTATTACTACTACTACTACTGCTACTGCTAATTGATTTTATCACCACCAGCCCTCAGAGATAGTTTGATTTTAATTTCAATTTCATCTTTGCTGTTTTTCACATGCCTTGGAGTCGCAGCTTGTTGAGAACATACCGTTGAACTGTGGGAGAAAGAGCAGACAGTTGTTGGCACTAAAGCCTTCCTGGTCCCCCCACCACTAAAGCCCAAGCACTTGGGGAGTGGGGAGCAGACATGTTAGGAGTTCTAGACCCTAGTTCCCAGCCTGCACTGAACAGGCTCCCAGCACTTATTAAGTTTGTTTGGTTTGTGTATGCAGCCCACATGGACGTCCATCAGAGAGGACATCCCCAGGAGGGTGAGTCCCAGACCTCAGTGGTCATCACCTGCATGTCTGATTTGGGAGAGCAGAGCTCTTTTAGGCACCCAGGCTAATGGGAGGGGAAGGTCATAGGTCTGGGTGTTCACCTGCCCAATGTTCTGCAAGGATTTTGAGGCAGATGGGCTCATGAGAGGTGTTACCCTCTTGAGGCTGCCTTTTGAGCTCATTTCATGCAGGTCTCTCTGGCCACATCATTCCCAGTGACTGAACTCGAGTAGCTCATTCAACAATCCCCATAGCTATTGCACTTTGGCAAGCACATAATAGGCACTCGATAAATATTTCTTGTGTGAATGATTGCATGACTTCCATAAGCCAGGTCTATACCAAGTGTTTTATATATACATAGGTTTACAAACGTTATCTCATTTTGTCTTCATAATCAACCAATTACCCAACATATGGCATACCTACCATGTGCCAGGCTCTCTGACAGGTGCTGGGGATTCAGCCACAACAGATATTTTACACACAGTATCCACAATCCCTTCCTCATGGACCTTACTTGTTAAATTAGAGGGGGTAGAGAGAAAGGTAATAAACCATAAACATAATAAGTAAGTTACATGATAGAAAAAAGAAAAATATAGACCAGCATAACAACAACAGGAATGCCAGGGTAGGACTGAGGGGCTGATGACACTGTAAAATAGGGTAGACAGGATGGGCCTCACTGGGAAGAAGACGTGAGCAAAATTTGAAGGAGGTGAGAGAGTGAGCTCTGTGGATATTTAGGGGAAGGATGTTCTGGCAGAGGAAACAGCCCGTGCAAAACCCTTAAGGGAAGAGAGTGCTGGTGTGTCTGGGAATAGCAGGGAGGGCAGTGAGGCTGGAGTGAATAAGAAGGTGAACCATCAGAGCAGTAGTGGGCTAGGGTAGGCTGTGCAGGACCTGCTAAGAGTGGTATATTCTGGAGCAGAAATTATCCGAAGTTAGGAAGCAGAATACACCAAGCGTGTAGCGTCAGAACAGGCAGGACTCCCTCCAGTACCACCCAGAGTGCCCTGTTTAAGGTTGCTCTAATTGAGCCCACTCTCCAAATCCCCTGGCTCCAGGCTTGAAGGAGTCCCAGTGCTTAGCTTGCATTTTTTAAAAAAGCATTGGTGGGTGAGAGGGAGATGGCAAGAGGGAGGAGATATGGGGATATATGTATATGTATAGCAAATTCACTTTGTTATACAGCAGCAACTAACACACCATTGTAAAGCAATTATACTCCAATAGAGATGTTAAAAAAATAAATAAAAATTTAAAAAAATAAAAAGCATTGGCACTCCATTGGAGCCACAGAGAACTAATGCCAGAATTTGCTTGTTATGGCTATTGAGATTTTCAAACAGAATAGGAACAGGGCCCTTTGACAAAATGCCCTCCCTGACTTCCTGGCAGTCTCAGTAACATATCATTGGAGTCCAAATCCTGCCCTTTCCTTGCTACGAGGAGGTAGGCAGGTGGACAGTGGTGACCACCTCCATGCCATTGGCCTGCTCAGGGTGGTGGCTATGCCTTGGAGAACTGCAGCCAGAGTCCAGGCCAGGCCAGAGGTTCTCAAACCTCAGTGGGCAGAAGCACGATCTTTTCTAAAGATGTCTCATGAAATGCTCATCACTCTCTGGCTCTCACTGCTGAAAAATCTTCCCTGGCTTTCCTTGCTGGTGGGATAAAGACAAATTCAAGCCAACGTGCTCTCTGCCTTATACATGCAATTCCCTTTGCCTGGAACACATTTCCCTCTTTTCCTCACCTAGTTAACACCTACTGGTTCAATTCAATCTCAGTCCAATATCACTATTTCAGGGAGGCCTCTGGGACTTTCTCAACTGGGTCAAATCCCCAATTTGGCACTCTTGTAGCACATGTACATCATTTAATTGCATTGGAACAGATGCAATTCTGCATTTGTTTTGGTGATTACTTGAATAGAAACTATCTGCCCTGCTAGTTAATGAACTCCATGAGGACTGAGAATGTGGCCTCATGACTTTTTTTCTGCTGACCATTTGTCTCCAGGCCTAACACAATTGCTAGCACATGGTAGGCATTCAGCAAATATTAGTTGACTGTATAAATAAATGAGTGAGTGAATTGCCAGGTCAGCTTATTAAAAGAAGAGACTTCTTTGATCCATCGTTACATTAGACAAGACTTAGCCTCGTAATTCTTCTGATATTCCAGGAAGCCACCACCAACTTAAAGGAGTTGGTAGAAGACATGGAGACCTGCTTGCTGAATAATGACCACAAAATTGGTGCCATGTTCTTTCTTGCCACGTTGCAAGACACTTTGCAGAGATGACTTTTACCATACTAGAATTATTTGCAATGGTGTCCATTTTGAACCTTTCCTTCCAGTCTCTTTGCTGTATTCTAGTTCAGATCCCTTCCAATTTTGGAGGTTCTTCTTGAATTAAATGCCACTGAGTTTCCAGATGTGGCAGAGATTGCTTGCAGTTATAAAGGGAGTCCCGCCATTTCTTCCCTGAAAACGTCTGAGCGTCTTGTAAATTAATTTGCCTAGAAATACCTAAACTCCCATTAAACACCCATCAAGAGAGCCAGAGAAGATGATATGAAATCAGTTCAGAAATTCCAACTATGCTTAACAACAAAAGAATCTTTATGACTCTCTTCAGGTGTTAACATCTGAGTTGATTCTAGGCTGAGCGCTGTATAAATGTAAGAGAGCAGTACAAATTAACTTTCTGTTACTTGTTGCTTACAAGAAGATAAAGGATTAATCATAGTTTGGTAGTAGACATATAAGTCTATCCAATTTTTGTGTTCTTCCCAATTCCATTTCTTCACAAGCACACACCCCTGACACTTTTATTCTACCTCTTCTTAAAAAAATCTTCCTTCCAGATTTTTGCAATATTGGGAGAGGGACTCAATTGGGAATTAGTTAAGGGTTTTTTTGTTTTGTTTTGTTTTTTTAATTTTCTTGTTCTTTCTCTAGGGATGGTAGTTCTAAAAAATATTATTAAAATTTACCATCTTTCCTTCTTCTGTGTCTTGGATCCAATCCCCCCAACTCTTTTCCTCCACCCTTGAAGAAAGGACTGACATCAAAATAATTAATTCTGAAATCATTGGATTTTCCTGCTGCTAAAGGGTTTTGAAGGAAGCTTAAAACTAAATCTTACCCCCTAAGCCTTATTCCCAAACGCTCCCTTGTGTGCTGAAGTAGTGAAATGTACATCCTTGATGAAAATGCCTGTTTAAAATGAGGGCCAGACACTATTGTTTAGTTAAAATTAGAACCAGCTTATTTCTCAGAACCAGTTAGAATACTTTTGTGATCAGAGATAAATTGTGCTTGGTTTTCTTTTCCCCTTCCTACCAGTGCTGGCATTGCTTTTGGTTACCCACTGGTCAGTTGGGAACAGGAAGGCGTTAAGACCAGGAGACTAGTCTACTGTTTCTCTATGTTTTCCCCTAGAGCTTGCAGAGAAGTCCTATGTCCAGGTTAACATTCTGGAGGCTGTGCCAGGTCTGCACAGTATAACTGATTTGGGTATGTCTCCCCCTCCCCTATCGTGTCTAGACCATCATAGGATTGTCTCTAAGAATTAGTCAAACAGGTATGGCCAAGAGTGGGAGAAGGCAGACTCTGCCCTGGGAAGTATTCAGGAGAGCTGGTTGTAAGGATGAGATTCTAGCCAAAATTGGATCTCAGCAGAGGTAGAACCATCCTGTCAAGGAAAGCAGGAAGCACCTGAGTGGGATGGTTGACCAGGCATTTCTTTCCCCCTCTACTTGGGGCCACACCTGGTTGTGCTCCCCATTTACACTTCCATTACATGCTATGCAGATGACTTTTAATTACCCTTTATGGTTTAGGAGGTGAGCACAATTGAACAGCAGTGAAGGAACTTCATGCAATAGGGTTCCCATAGCCTCATGTTGTGGTTGGATGAGTGCCAGAAAAGCTTGATTTGATCCCAGAATTGTAATGCATCACAGGCTTGCCCCAGATCAAATTGCTGAAATGCAAACGCATTGGTTTTCACTGTAGACTCACTTTGGGTTAAGCTGTTCATGACCCACTGGTAGAATCTAGCCACTTCTCTATTTATCATTGACTTCAATGCCAAGGGTCTTTACAGTATGTTCTAGAGAACCCCTTTCTAAAAAAGAAATACCTAGATCTCTCCTCGGCAGGCCAAGGGCAGGGCATCCTCAGAGAGGTAAAACCTGAACTCCTTGGTGTTACTGAAAACAGTATACTCTTAGTGTCCAAGTGATTGGCCAGGATACTACTCTGCTCTCTTAGCCTGGAGACACTTCTTACTCTGGGCAGCTGGTGCCTCAATCCCAATACTCAGGGAATCCATTTGGTTTGCCAGTTACAACACAAACTAGCACTCAAAGATTGTGGAGGCAAAGTGTTTTCTCTGTGATTCCATATGTTTCTCAAATCCCTGTTAGAAATGCACCTTCCCAAAGCATCAGGCGGACTCTGATGGACCACTTTTCTGAGTCTCTCATTTGAAGGAAGCCATGTTTTAAAAACCATTTAATAAATAAATAAATTAATTAGTTAATTAAACCATTTTAGTTCCCTTCCCTAAACATTCATGGAGCACCTTTGGTGGTGCTGTGTGGGGCACTCTTGGGCTATAGAAGGAGATGTTGATACTGACTTTGTCCTTGAGCCTTGGGTTTTTTATCGTCTCTACCACCTGTAAGGCAGATATTAGCTCAAGAAACAGATGACAGAGCAAATTGCTATTTTTTGGTGCAGAAGTGTTACCAATGTGCAAAAGTCTTTGCTTGCTAGAGGGGGCAGAAATAGGCATTCCTATGGATGTTATAATTGACACTCCGTAGCCCATCTTTTGTGACAAATGACTATCCAACCATGATACTTTAAGTTTTCAAGGATCCTAGTGTAAGTATTGCTACTCTTAGAAAAACTTGCTCTTTGCTTTTGGAGTATACCTTTTTAAGTAGAAAAACTTGAAAAGACCAACTTTACCACTTCATTCCCCCACTTTTAGAAATACGTAAAGGGGGAGATGGGTCTGACTTGTAAGTTTTAGAGTGATTTGCCAGCTTTGTTTCAGTCTTTTGAAGCACCCCCTGCAGTATCTAGCCGTTGGCACAGTACATCAGAATAACAGGCTTAGCTGAAGGTGACCAAAACAGAGAAGAGTATACAAATGCCAAGAAGATCTCTCACGTGCTGTCTTTCTCTTTTTTTTTTAATTCAAATTTCACATCTGCGCTCTATTTTTAAACAGTTATTCTTTAAGTGATAACGCATGTTTTACCAAGCCTCTTATTGGATTAGACATGTTTGAAATCCCCTCAGCTTTAACCTGTTCATTCCTGCCTCCAAGAACATTCAGATAGTGTATATGGGGGAGAGTTTCCAAGATGTCAGCCTCCAGGGAGCCATTGTATTTTGGGGAGGGAGGGATCCAGCGGTTATGCTGTGTAGATTTTGGGGGGACCTTAGACTGACATTGCTTTAAGGGGAATCAAGTGTGGGTGTAATGTGTGCAGCATTCTTGCTATTCATCATAGTTTTTCTACTCACATTTTAGAGTAGGAGGAGCTAACAGTTTTTGAGCTCTTACTGTATACCTGGCACTGGGCTAGGAATTTTGAATATATTATCTCATTTAATTCTCATAACAGCTCTGAAAACCAGTTGCTATTAATCCCATTTTGGAGATGAGGAAACTATGGTCCAGGAACTAGGCAAAGATGCCACGGCTAGTGAGGGGTCTCATTCCAAAACTCTTTCATGGTCTTCCCAACAGATGTCCCCAAGTTGGTGCTATACCTCTTAGGTCATAGCCCCCCTGACCTGGGGCTAAAAAGGAACATAAAAAGCAGGCTTTATTCTGTGACCCTGAGCACCACTCCCAGCCTCTCCTGCAGCCCCAGCCAGCTCCTGCCCTGACCCCGGGGTCACATGTGCAGGCTGGGGAGGGCGATTTATCTCTTCCTGCATCACCAGGCGTCACCTACTGCCAAGGGGAGAAAGGGCTGCGGGCTTGATCAAGTGTGTTGCATTTTCTGCTTTCCCGCATGAAATGTTGACATTTGCCTCTTGGAGCCTTTGTGTTTCATTCTCAAGATATCTGCTTGAAAGCCTTTGTCCCTTTAGTTTTCCAGTTTCTTCTTCATCATTTAACATACAAAAACAGGTTCCTCCTGGTCTCTTTCTCTCTCTCTCCCTCCTTTCCTTTCCTTCCTCTCATCATATAATTAAAAGTCCTTTCAGGTTGTCTTCACCTTATCATTTCAATTGAATTGAAAAAAGATCCGACTTCCTGCTCTTGTGTCTTCCTGATGCTGAATTTCAGAATGAAAGAAAAGTCCTTCCCCTGCCCCTTTTTTGCTTCATACTACCCCTTGAATAACTGTGTTTAAATCATGCTGATTTTGTCATTGATCTGCATTGTTGTACGGACTGAGTTTACCCTTTCCTGGCTTCAGAATTTCTTCTTTTTTGGCTTTTTCAAGTAATTAACAGGAAAAGGATTTTTCACCCTCCTCTCTCCTGATTACGGAAACACAGTTATCAAACTCAGAATTTAACATTTCCAGTAGTTTCTCTTTACTCTTACTCAACTCCATATTCTTTTTGGGAAGTGCCACTTTCTTTTGTTATCCTCTGCCACATGCAGAGGTAAAAGTTCCAGAATCCCCCATGTTTACTGTTTTTTTTCAATGTAGCACTATATTAAAAAGTAATAAGGACTATATACACTATTGATACTATGTACACAATAGATAACTAATGAGAACCTACTGTATAGCACAAGGAACTCTACTCAGTGCTCTGTGGTTACCTAAATGGGAAGGAAATCCAAAAAAGAGGTGATATATGTATATGTATAGCTGATTCACTTTGCTGTACAGTAGAAACTAACACAACATTGTAAAGCAACTATACTCTAATAAAATTTTTTTTAAAAAGTAATAAGGACTTAATTTTGTAACCATCCTTATTATGTAAATGATACTTTTCATAGTTGAAAGCATATAAATAAATGTTTTATTGTAAAAAAATAATGTATTCTCATTATAGAAACTTAGAAAATGTAAATAAAAACTAAAATCACCCATAATCCTGCCACTCAGAAATAACTGCCATTAAGATTTATACTTTCCTACATTCCATTGTCTACATACATATTTGAACAAAGACATGACATACTACATAATAAAGCTTCTTTAGCTTTATAAATGTTTGATATTGTGTGCATTTTCCGATGTCCTTAAAAGTCTTCAAACACATACATCTTGGTTCTATGATTTCCATCATTGCCATAATTAATTTTGTCATTCTCCTATTGTTGGGATTTCAATCGTTTCTAGTTTTTCACTTTTATAATCACACTTGGTGAACATTTCAATACATAAGTCTTTTTTTCTGTTATTTTCCTTAAGATTAATGCCCCAAAGTTGAAATATTGGAGTTATGGGTATTTTAAGGATTTTAGAGAATTAAACAATAGCTCTCTTCTACAAAGTAGTTGACATTTGAAAATTTTTACATAAATGTCAACTGTTTGTGTTAAGTTTGTTTCTAATAACATGCCAGTCTCATAGATTTGGGAAAGAATATCGCTATTCTAGGACAACTGGTAGGTAAACTTAGAGAGCAAGAGGCAAAGGCAGATTTTTACGACTTCTAAGGGGAGTAGTCATGGGACAAAATGGGCAGTTCATTCAGCAAATCTTTATTGAGCATCTACTATATGCCAGATACTGTTCTGGACATTGGGGGTACCATAGGGAACAAAACACAAAAATCCCTGCCCCGAGAGAACTTGTATTCTAGTGGAGGACACAAATAAGAAACAAAATAAAGACATCAAATATATAGCATGTTAATTGACAATAAACGCTATGAAGAAAAATGAAGATGATGTTCTGTGAGGTGTCTGGGGGTGATTTTGAATAGGGCATTCCCAGGATGCCTCCTTGAGAAAGGGACAGGTGAGCAAAGACTTGCAGGGAGGTGGGAGTAGGCCATGTGGAGTACTGTGCAGGGAGGCAGTGGTCAGTGGGGACAAACTGCAGCCAGGAGAGTTGGAATCTGTTCTTCTCAGGTCAGATCCCAAGTGCAGTTGCTGAGTTGACAAGGTGGGGGAGCCAGAACCCCACAACACCAGTGTTTAGATGAGATAAATTTTTTTAAAAAATCAGCACACAACCAAAACCCCATTCTCTTATCTTTGCCCTGATATGGCCATTTGGAAATGCCCAATGGACACAGCCAGCAAATCTTTACTCAGATGATCTTTGCACAGTGGAATTGTGCAAGGAGTTTACAAGTTCAGATTGGACAGAGAGGCGGTCCATTTCAGAAAACAGTGACGATTGACTGAACAGCAGTGGCAACTCAGAAGGTCTCAGTCCAGGCTGGTTCTTATGCCCCCAGAAACCTCCGATTAACCAATCATCTTGAGGCTGGTTTAGTTCCTCTCTCTCATGGCTCAGCGGTCCTAGAATTACAAACAGCTCAGAAGCCAACCAGAAACCCTACTGCTCTGGGCTACCTTGGGTGTGCCAAAGCCCCTTTGGGTGCTAGGGTAGGAAGCAGGTGTGTGGGTCACAAGGTCAGGCAGAGTTTCTGTTGTCAGTCTTCTTGGGTTTGGGGGCCAGATACTCTCTAAGATATCTGACTCAGCAGCCATCCAGAAAGTATGATGTTAAATCTTTAATCTTTAAACAAAACAAGGGAGCCCATCTCACCAGGTGGGCTGCCAGGAACCTAGCCCTGGCAGGTAATAGAAGGTGCAGGGTCTGGGAATGAACCTGGGGGTCAGAGTTTTAGCCCAGCTCTGACCCCCAACACACTGACAACCTTGGGCAGCTCGTTTTGCTTCTCTCTCACAGGCTCGGCTTCCCCATCTGTAAGGTGAAGGGATTAAACTAACAGACCTCTTAGCTCTTCACAGTTTTGATAGTCAGAAACTATTCCAGCACATTCATATATATAGTACATTGAGTACTTGATCTATACCAAGGACTTTGCAGATGCACAGGAAAGTGACAGTATTTGCTTTGATGGAGCCTGCAGTTGAGTAGGGGAGATACATTATTGAGTAAGATATTAACACAGCTATTATTTCTTGAAGAAATGATATTCTAGGCACAGCATTGTACTTTTGTTGTTTTATTACAATCCTCACAAAAACTCAATGAGGTAATACCATCATTGTCTCCACTTTGCAAATGGAGAAACCAAGTCACAGAGTTAGTGAGCGCATCTACCTTAGGGGTAACAGAGTTAACCCCTTTGTTTTCCATTGCAACACAGTTGCCATCTTTCCCACCAAGGAATGTTTGAGAATTCTAGATTTCAAAGATGACAGAGAAGAAGGAAGGCTCTGAATTTTGCTCATTTGGCTTGCGTAATCCCGACTCATCTTCACTTATTAGTTGTATGATGGTGAGCAGGTCAACTTACCTTCCTGTGAAATGGGTATGTTGTTTGCTGTCTAACTCACAGAGAAGCATTGTCATGAAGCATCTTCTCTGGGGAGAGGTCTTTAAAAACGCTGAGGGCTGCACAGATGTGCAGGATGTTGATCTCAGTTCTGAGGTGCAAAGACAGGGCTATGTTTTTTTTCCCCACAGGGTAGCACTGCGCTTTGAGGAATGATGGTCCCAAACAGTCTCTGGTGACAATCCATTGACACAGACCCACTCCACATGACTTGTTCCCTTGACCAAAGAAGAAAGAACTTGAGTGACAATGTTCATAAATAGGCCTCTGTCTTCTGCTTTTCTGGGAGCCAGACCGTGATTTATCCTTAAAGAAAAACAAATAGTGCAGAAGGTGCAGACATTGCCTTGAAAGAACCCAGTTCAGTGTGGGTTCAGACATCTTCCTTCCAGGAAAGAGTATCCAGATCTCCCAGCCCCGGTCTTGCTTGTCCAGGCTCCTGCGAGGTCTGCTGGGGCCAGGGTCTTCTGAGGCTTCTTGAGATGAGGTCGGGCTTCCAGGGAGAGCCTCTGTTTTCCCGAGCTTTCTAGTGATGCAATCCTTGGTGAGGCAGGGAAACAAAAAGCTGATATTTTGGAGGGGGAAGAGCCATCTCTGGGGGATTATTTTTTATGAACCAAAGACACTTAAGTGTTGCCGATATATCTTAATAGCAGATACTCTGAGCAAATGTCCCAGTTGCCTCTTTGTACTTTTTGGCAAGTATGGATGAGAAATGGAATGGAGCAGACCCAGTCAGAGCTGGCTAGCCCAACGTGTAGAAGTCTTAATCTTCCTCCCTCCAGATATGTAACTTAGAAATGTTTCCAAAGTTTTCCAAGTTGCAGGTGGACACCCAGCTTTGGCAAGATGCAAAGCAGGTTCCATCACTAGGTTTTCCGCTTCCAAAAAAATTATGTTGGGCTTGAGGGGAGAGACACCTGAATCTTCCCTAGGTAGTTAGTTCTTTAAGCTCAGTTACCGTGTTCTGGTTCTAAAGGTACTATTTCTGTATAAAGAAACCTTCTTTAATCACGCGAAGAGCCCTCCTGCTTGTTGTACACATGATTGGGATTCTCAGAGGACACTGCAGGACTAGCCTGCATATCCTCCTCCATCAGGGCTGGAACAAGACCACGCGGAACCCAGCGCCTTAGAAGTTGGAGTATAAATTATGTTAAGGCCTTGTTGAATGTTGTAACATTTACTAATCCTTATTAGATATGGATAAATTCTCATGGCTTAATTTGGCATGTGGAGCCAGTTGTTCAGATTGTCTTTGCGGACTGGAAAGGAAATGCAACTTTAGTGTAATTTTTCTTTTGTTTCTTTAGAAGGGGACATAATTTTTTATTGTTAGCTGGTGGAAACTTTGGTGAATTGTGGCCAACTGTAGCTCACCCCCACAGGGAGAAAGCATCAGACTTTAGCTGAGAACATATTCTTTGAAACAAACCAGAATATTTGATTTTTGAAATATCTTCCCACTTTAAAAACATGCTGTCCAACAAATATTAATGTTCTGACCCAGACCAAGAGAATTGAGGAAGTAGAAAGCTATAATTTCTCTCTGAGGAAAATTTTAGAGTGATGTGTGATGCTTTAGTTTAATAATAACTCCACTGAGCATGGAAATAATCTATGAGGATACAGGTACAGCCACAAGAATTCACAGAGCATCCTTCTCACTCTTGGTTCTTACTTTCTCCAAAGTGGAAGGAGCTAGGTGTTGGCTAGGTGTCAGGCATTTCGTATTCCTTTACTAGGTCACCCGCATATACATGACCTTGGGCACCTACTGTCACTTTGCTTCCATATCTGGAATTTGGTAAAAAAAATATACGTGATGAAAGTTCTCCCTTTTTTCTGCCAAACAGTTTTTTTTTCTTAATTGGAGTATAATTGCTTTACAGTGCTGTGTTAGTTTCTGTTGTACAACGAAGTGAATCAGCTATATGTATACATATATCCCCTCCCTCTTGGACCTCCTTCCCACCCGCCCCCCATCCCACCCATCTAGGTCATCACAGAGCACCAAGCTGAGCTTCCTGTGCTATACAGCAGGTTCCCACTAGCTATCTGTTTTACACATGGTAGTGTATATATGTCAATCCTAATCTCCCGATTAATTCCACACTTCCCTTCCCCCACTGTGCCCACCCGTCTGTTCTCTACATCTGTGTCTCTATTCCTGCCCTGCCAATAGGTTCCACATATATGCGTTAATATACAATATTTGTTTTTCTCTTCCTGATTTACTTCACTCTGTTTGACAGACTGTAGGTCCATCTACATCTCTACAAATGACCCGATTTTGTTCCTTTTTATGGCTAAGTAATATTCCATTGTATATATGTACCACATCTTCTTTATCTATTCATCTGTTGGTGGACATTTAGGTTGCTTCCATGTCCTGGCTATTGTAAATAGTGCTGCGTTGAACATTGGGGTGCCTGTGTCTTTTTGAATCATGGTTTTCTCAGGATATATGCCCAGTAGTGGGATTGCTGGGTCATATTGAAAATCATTGCATATTTTAAATTGCTTGGATTGAAATCTATTGTCTTGTTCTTTATTCTTTTTTTTTAGCATCTCACATAGTTTGGTGGTCAGTCAAGCATGCTCAGTAATCACCTTTAGGGGACTCAAATCTTGTCAATTTTGACGAGTTTGATCAAGTTTGGGGGTTATTGAATCAGTTGGTATTATAGCTGCAAAATTATTTAAGTGAGATTCTTGCTCTGTTTGTAATTACAGGTTTGTTCTGACAGATCTGTTTTGCAGATTTTTATGAGCAGGAATTCTCTTGGGCAAATCCACCATGATTCTCAGTGTGGTTAGGGTAGGCGATTTTCCACCCCTGGAGTGGTTTTTCAGAAGAGTGGTCATGTAAAAAAGACCATTTCTGTCCTCTTAGCAACACCCAATTTTCAGCTTCTGCTGAGAGCAGGATCCAAAATTATCCTATCTCCTTATGAAATTCTGTTGAAAAATGTTAGTCCCTGTACACTGTGCACAAAAGCCAAATTACTTTTGGAATGTTCTGTGGAACTCTGGGAATTCAGATAGGGATCAAGGAAACAGCACAACATCTTTTCCCCTCCTTTGCTCAATCTGTTGATTGATTTGTAGGCAATTACTCTCCTTACCTTGAACCCTCTGAAGTAAAGTCTTGGGTCTAAATTCTATTGCTTTTTGTTGATTCCTTTATTTGTTTGTTTTTTAAGTATTATATTTTGTTCCCAAAGTCAGAGAATGCAGAGAAAAGTTCTGGGAAAACAGAGGGCTCATTCTCCATTTAAAGCAGTATTCTGCTAAAAATTTGCCAGGAAGTTAAGGTGTTTCTCAGATCTTTTACACTGCTGAAATGTAAATCAAAGAAAGAGCTTCTGGAACAAACCAAACAAAAACCACACACTTATTCAGGGACAAAGTCAGAATGTGCTCATGCTGGTTTTTATACTCAACAACGCCAAGATCTTTATGGCATATAAGCTTCCCAAAACTTCACAGAGGCATCCCTAAAGAAGTGAGAAAACTTGAAAAAGAGGAAGAAAGGATTCTTTCCTGATTATTCTTCAGTAGTAGCATACCAAGAACAAATAGTGAAAAATACTGGACCTTTTCTAAGTTATTCCCAGCTTGGAACTTCTGCAAGTCTTAATGCTGTGCCCCATAGTCTCATAGATAAAGAAGGAAGGTCACAAATTAGAGTGGAAAATAAAAGGAATTTCTGGTTCTCTGTAATGTTTCTGGCTGTCTCAGGCATAATTCTCAAAAAGAATTTATGTGTGTCTTAAAGTTTAAAATAGTTGCATTAACTGCAGCAGCAGTTCCTAAACCTGGCTCTCTTTTGACATGGACATTTGAGATTCTTCCCCACCTTCACCAAATACCAACTGGAGGGCCAGCCCAATGACCTACACCCTCAGATGTTTCAGAGGAAGGATGCTAAAAGCTGATGGATCTGACTGACAGACCAGCATTTGGGAGGCATTGAGCTACTAAAGGAGACCAGCAACCCTTACTCCCCTGAAGGTGGGAATCCTTGGGTCACCAAATGCTCACTCTCTCTTTATAGATATCCTTGCAAATTCAGCTACTGTAAACGTAAAATGAATCGAAAGGTTTGGGCTGGCTTTTGGCTGCAATTGTGACCAGAAGAGGTGGAACTGGGGGCTGATACAAGACCATGTAACAGGAGTGAGGGTGGGAGTGGAAATAAGTCTGTCAGCACAGGGCACACAATGATAATGGGTAAGAGAGGCAGTTGATCAACAGAGTTTACTCAGCACAAAGAGAATCTGAGCCTTGTTCCAGACATTCTAGGGCTATAAAAAGGAATCAGAAGCCACAGACTGAACTCAGGTACCTAGAGCACCTCTCTTGATATCTAGCAGCCTAGGCTGACGATGCCATTTGCACAGAATCAGAGAGGTTGAGTAACTTGCTGGTAGTTAAACAGCTATTACGTGACTTAACTTTGACCATTTAATCCAGGCCTTCTGACTCTACTTCTAGTTTTCTTTACTCTCCAGGATACTTCCAGTTGTGGAAATTGTCTTAACAGGGTACATTTGAGCCTGGATGTGACCTGGTTTTGTAGGGAGGAGTCGCTCCTGACAAGGGAAGCACCAGGGTAGAGATGAATGGGTGTGGACATGGGATTAGAGATAGAGCATCCTTGGGGAGAGTATCTGTGGAGGAAGCTGGAAAGAGGTCACTTGTTCAGGAGGAAAGAGAGAGGTTGGCCTTGCCCGGCAGCTGAACTGTTTCTATCTGATAAACAAGATGATAGGGAACTACTCTGTATTCTTCAGGGAGAGTAAGATATGAAAACTGTCAACATGAAGCAAGTTTGAAACCAGCATTTTTGATTAATGATAAAATGGCTTCTGAGATTAGATTGCTGGGTCATTTTTGCCCATGAGATCTTGCCCTGCATTTGATGAAGCTTGGGCACCTCCCAGGCCATGGTCTTGTTTTCTGCATGCTTCAGAGTAGTTGGTCAGTAATGATTTGAGTCTTTCATTAATGCATCCTCACCCCCACCGTATTAAGGATAAAATAATAGCTTCCTTCAATTAAACAGCCCATGAGACATGGACATTCGGTCTTTTCTGTGAAGCACAGATGTCAAATAGTGTCCTATAAAGTTTCAGGACCTGAGAGGAGATCCTTGGGCCTTTAACCTTAAAATTCCAGAACTAAGGACCGTATTTTGCTACCAGTTTCCATCTCGAGTTTGTTCCTAAATGATCATTATGGTGCATGATTCTTTTCATGGTTTATTTCCCAAAATAAGGGGGAAAGAGAGAGAAAGGGGCGAGGTGGGGGCGGAGATAGAGAGTGACTACCGTTTGATTTTGGGTGCTGTTTTTTGTTGTTGTTGATTGAGTAGGACCTGGCCTGAAATGTCCTCAGGCACATGCTATTTCTGAGCTGTAATTATGCTTTTTAACCCACTCCTTTATGTCTGGGTCCTTAATATCCAAGCTCCTATATAATTATCAAGTTCAGTGTGTGGGAATGAGACAAATATTTTTTGCATGACTTTAGCCTATACATTACTGCAATGCCATGTTATTACAAGACATTTCCTAAACTCAGAGCTCTACTATTAACTCTCTCAACTTGAAAAGACCCAGCAAAGAGATACTCCCAATCTTTGGCCCATGATGCAAAACTCAGACGGACACTGACTTGATCCAGATGAGGGCCCTAGGGCTCTTGGGGGAGGATTTGAATTTGGCACTAGTGCATTGGTCCTGAGCCTGACAGGGACTTGGGAACCCTTCCTTTTCCATCCAACTGTATTGCATAGCTACAGCCAGGACATTCATTCCAATTGTGAAGGACATGCATTCTTTAATATATGATAGGGGCCAGGTTTGTTCGCTGTCTCTCCTGGAGGAAGTTTACTGTGCTAGTTTGCTAGACTAGAGAGAGATGGTTAAGAGTAATCAGAATTTTAAAGGACCAGGCTGAAAGGAGGGGAGCTGTGGCCTGTTCTGGTTTTTGAAGTTCACCAAAATAGAAGACAGCAGGAGTCTAAGTTCCCCAAGGTCAGTCTCAGGAATCTCTTCCCCTAAACTAAAATTATTTTGATACCATTCCCCCCTAATCTGAGAAACAACTTATATATCAGCATTTTTGTATACGGAGCACAGAAAATTTTTTATTCTTTCATTTATTATTTCCTGTCATTTATTAGACATTCAAATAATATAGAAAGAAATAAAGGAGGAAGTCAACTCCCTGAAATTCAAGCACCTAACAATAACCGTCAGTATTTTGTGCTCATCTTTCTGGACTTTTCTCACATATGCAAGTATGTATGTGTGTATCCATATACACACATTCATATATGAACATGTTGTTTTACCACCTGCTTCACCGTCCATTCAACTATATTTTGTGATACTCTTTCCTTCTGATGAATATAAATATACGTCACTCTTGAATGGCTTCTAAAGATTCTACTATATGAATAATGAATATTCAGTAATTTGATGATGTATGGGTATTTTGTTTACTTCTCATTAATTGCTCCTGTGATCAACATCCAGTGAATATCCTTTTATCCTTTTCATTCCTGTGTATCTGTCCAACTTTCTTTTCAAGAGACTTTTAGACCCCAGGCTGTGCATATTTTGAATTTTAATAGATAGTGCCAAGTTGCCCTTGAAAATGTTTATACCAATTTACAATCCTGCCAACAGTGTACGAAAGTGCCTAAAGAATAGGGAAATTAACTTTCCCTTTTCTTAAGCTTTTCTAAATTTTACCCACCTCCTGAACATTACCACTAAGCGCTGAAGAGAAAAATGTGTTTATGAACTACTGTAGGTTTGATATTGATCCACACCCAGATTCCAGAACAAGTTATTCAGTCGGTGGTTTATGAAACTTGGAATAAATTTGATAATCTCTAACCTTTATTTGTTCACTAAGATTAGGTATTGCTAAACTCACATTGTTTTTTGGAAGGTTAATACAAAGGCAGGATTTCAGCTAAGCATTCAACACAAATGTGTGTGTGTGTGTGTGTGTGTGTGTGTGTGTGTGTGTGTGTGTGTACTTGTTACCAGATGATTAAACAACTCAACCCTAGGCAGGTTGGTTAGGGAATCCTGTCATGTCAGCAGGGAGGTTGCCAGAGGTGCCCAACTGTCACCATCGTATACAGCCTTTGATAATACACTTTTTGAAAGCTTGATGCCTCAAAGCTGGGAAGGTTAGCTAAAACGGTGGAAGACATGATTAGAATTGACAAATATCTTAGCAAGTTTAGTTAAGATAAATGTAAAGCAAATATTCAGTAATGAAAACAATGAAGTTTATATTTAGAATTAAAATTCAGGTGTGTGTGTGTATGTGTGTGTGTGTATGAATGGCAGGGAAACTGCCACCAGGATATGAGTTTAATCAATTGCAGATTTGAATATTAGTCATCATTGTACAGCAGATGCTAAGAAATCAATGAAATGTAAGAATGTATTGATTGTTTTAAAATAGTGTTTAGCACAGGTAAGGACACATGTGAAGACTTGGATTCAGACTCTGTTCAGGGAATTATTCTCTAAGAGGAGCGCTGTCACATTGTAATAACCCCATGTATGCTAGGGTACAGAGAGGGGACTAAAAGAAGTGGAAGCTGACTGGCTGAGAGGGCAAAGAATGGTCAGGCTACGTAAGCTAGAGATAAAGGGCATAACTGTATTTAAATGTCTAAAGACCTGGGTCCCCTCCAAAAGGCAGAATTAGGAAACTGCAACCAAAAAGCTCAAAATATGTACGGAGGAGGAGGAACATCCCATTTAAGCCATTTAATAAATTGTGTCATTAGGTACGGAGTTTCCCATCTCTAATGGTAACGCATCCCCCAGGGCTGCTATGCAGGGAATTCCTGTTTGAGGAAAGAGGGTTATATTAATTCTTTCCAGCAACACATGCATGATGAGTGGCATTTACATACCCAGCACTCTCCCACGGGTGGGCTAGACTTTGAAAAAACCCTAAGTCTTTCGCAGAGGAGTAAAGGACTGTATTGGCTGCTAACGCTAGGACTCCTGCTAATGGTCCACCAGTAACCACTAGCTGCTAGAGCTGTGGCGCAGAGGGAAGGGGACTGACTCTTTTTGCATTCCAAAACACCAACCAGCTAATATTTCCCCCTTTTCTCTCCTGCTTAAGTGAACATGTCAGATGGTAATGTGTTTGAATGATTGGGTTCCAAGGTATCCTCAAGTCTAGTCTGTCTGTGCATATTTCCTTCTCCTCCCATAGCCTGTTCTTATGCACTTTCTTCCCTTTTGTAGTTAGGCTCTTCCCTTCCTGAAAGCAGCTCCCACAAATTTCCTTTATATATACAATTATTCTCACAACCAATAAGAAAGTGTCCCCAACAACCCCCCAAAAAGTGGACAAAAGGACATGAAAAGGAGGCTCCTCTGATAGTGAAATAGAAATGGCCAATAAATTAATGAAAAGATGCTCAGCCTCAAATTATAATAAGGGAAATATGAATGAGATACAGTTTTTCATGTATTAGACTTTTGAAGATTAAAGGGTTTGAAGAGATTCTGTGTTGGCACAGTGTAGGCAAAGAGGTGCAGACTGGAAGTTGACCAACATTTTTGAAGGGGAATTTGGTAATATCTTTCAAAGTTTAAAATGTGTATACTTTATTCTAGGGATCTCTACTGAATCTCTCTTTTCCTAGTACATTACAGAAACAGATATTACACATTTCAGCATCCATTCTTGTTGAGAACAAGCACATGAGGACAGGCAAAGCTGTTCTTTTGGAAGAGTATTCTTTCAGGCATTGTTGGAATAATGAAAAAGTGGAAATGACCCAAATGTTCATCACTCATTCAACTAATATTTACTGGTGCTGACTATGTGCCTGGCAGTGTTTTAGGCGCTTGGGATAAATCTTTGAACAAAATAAACAAAGATTTCTGCCCGCTGTTTGAGTGCATCAATAGAGGACTGCATAGAATGGAATCATACATAACCTTTAAAAATGAGGTATTTCTACATGATCTTGACATGGAAGGATGGCCAAGACATCTTGGACATTTTATTTTTAAAGGGTGTGCATATTTCCTTGCTTGCATTATGCACAAAAATGTTCTGGAAAGACTGGCAAAAATCCTTAAAAGTGGGAGTGGATATTGGGGTAGGAGAAGGGGGAATTTAAAAAAATAAACTACTTTATACTATTTAATTGTTCATATCTAGCATGTTTGATTCCTATAATAGAAAAGTATAGATGTTATATAAAAAGAAGAAATTAGAAAGCTAAATCAGTAGTTCTGCTAGAAAACTAAGGCTCATATTTCAAAGAAGATGGAAAATTCCTTAACCTATCTGTAGGCATTGAGACCAAAGTGATAAGGTGTTTGATGCTGTTCAGACTGCAAGAATGGAAATTAATACCATAGTACTTTGGAATGCAAAATGAAAGACATGAGATGGGCCTGTGGTATTCCTGGTCATGGGCACGGTGGACTTGTCTACACGTGCAAATCAAATGGGAAGGCAGCCAGGGGCAGGGGAAGGGCCTGGGGTCAGCAGTCAAGTATTCTGGGGCTTTCTCCTGGGTTTGTGATTGACTAATGTTCAACCTCCTGGAGACTCATTCTCCCCTTCTGTAAAATAGTGAACTTGGAGTCACTGATTTAAGGTGTGGTCTAGCCTAACTTTACATGAATCTGGATTATTCTGGCAAGTCCTCATTTGTAGGAGAGAGATTTGAGATAGCTGCTGAAATCTCAACTTTCCAGTTACCCACGTCCACCTAGTGCTTTGAAGAAACTTTAGTTATGTAGTACTTTAGTATCTGTTTTTGTTTAGATTCAAGTTTAAATAATTTGGATTTTTTGTAGTTATGCTATTTCAACTCCAGGGTCATGGAAGACCAGGCTTTTTGGAGTCAACCTTAAACTGATAACTAAGAGAAATTGATTTTCAAAATGTATTCTTTTTTTTTTTAATAGATCTTTATTGGAGTATAATTGCTTCACAATACTGTGTTAGTTTCTGCTGTATAACAAAGTGAATCAGCTATACATATACATATATCTCCATATGCCTTCCCTCTTGAGCCTCCCTCCCACCCTCCCTATCCCACCCCTCTAGGTGGTCACAAAACACAGAGCTGATCTCCCTGTGCTATGCGGCTGCTTCCCACTAGCTATCTATTTTATATTCGGTAGTGTATATATGTCAATGCCACTCTCACTTTGCCCCAGCTTCCCCCTCCCCTCCCCACTGTGTCCTCAAGTCCATTCTGTACGTCTGCATGTTTACTCCTGCCCTGCCACGAGGTTCAGCAGTACCATATTTTTTTTTTTTTAGATTCCATATATATGCGTTAGCATACGGTATTTGTTTTTCTCTTTCTGACTTACTTCACTCTGTATGACAGACTCTAACCTAAATGTCCATCGACAGATGAATGGATAGAGATGTGGCACATATATACAGTGGAATATTAGCTGTAAAAAGAAACGAAATTGAGTTATTTGTAGTGAGGTGGATGGACCTAGAGCCTGTCAAAATATATTTTGATGAATTAATTTGATGTGTTGGGACACACACACACACACACACACACACCAAAAGACAACATGAGTCAACACCCTAGGCATTTCCAGATGAAATTAGAATGTAATTTCATCCTTTCTGGAAACTGGCTTGCTTTCAGATCCAAAAACCCAGAAGTTCCACTTTGTCTCTTCTTTGGGGGTAAGATTTCATAGGAGAAGAGGTGATGGTTTTAAATGAGTTTTCATTCTTGTGTGCTGGGGGAATATCAGCCTGGAGGAGGATGTGAGGGGACCTGCGAATGACATGCCTGTGTTGTTTGTGTGTCTCTGGGAAGGTCTATGGAGACCTAGCCAGAGTGGAACATGTGACTCAGACTCTCCTTCCATGTGAACTAAATTGGTCCTAGTTAGGGTAAATTCAGAGTATCCCATATAAAACTAGTAAGGGTACTGAAATCCAAACGGAGGGAGGACAGCACAGCAAGCAACTCAATGAGAAGATAAACGCCAGAGGGAATGTTTCATAGATTTGGTATTTGGGACACTCCACTGCCATTTCTCTCTTCCCATTTGTTTTTCAACTGATTGGAAAACTACTAATGAGCATGTTTACATCTTCTCCAGTTGTTTTACCCAAGTGTGAGACCAGCTGGGGAGAGGGGTTTGTTCCCTGTCCAAAGCCCTAGCTGTCTCTCCCTCTGTCTTCCTCTCACCCTCCGGCTGCCAGACCCCCTCTGCCCTGCCAAACCCCTCCTGGCTGTCTCACCAGCCCTCTCCCTGGGGTTCTCTCTGTGTTCAGCACTGGCCAGCAGCCCCACCACATGTTTTGCATTGCTCACACCCTCCCTTCTCTACCCGCTTTGTTGTCATTTGTTTTGTTTTGAAGGGAGTGAGGTGCAGAGGAGGTCTTGGGTTTGTGCCCTTCCACTCAGCTTCGGAACTGAAGCCGGCCAGGACTGCATTTGCTCCCATTTCTGCGCTGAGCTCAAAAGCCCCTGTAGGAGAACGTCCTTCTGTACTCTCACAGTTCTTCAGGATGCATCTGCTCCCTCTGAGCTGCTCTGAATTTCTAGCGTCTGCTCTCTGTAACCCAAGTCATTCTCAGTTGCTTTGTTCTTTCCTGCTGAGGAGGGTGTCTGAAGTTTCTGTCATTTTGAAAACCGCCTTCGCAAGGTTTTCCATGTCCTATGACATAATTTCTGTGAATTCTCTGTTGGATGTGGTTGTTATAATTTATTCAAATACATTTTATAGCAAACGCATAACTATGAAAAAACCCCACTTACTCCCTGTGAATCATCTTGCATATCTCCAGGTGTGTGGACTCTTCTTTTCTTAGCCCTCCCTGTGTAAGACTCTCCGTCCCTCCCTGAAGCACTGCTGGGTTGCTCATCCATCACGTTGCCCTCAGAGTAGTCATTCGAGCTGTCAGTTTCCAGTCTGTGGGCCAGTTCTGTTAGGCCATACCCTAAGATAGTTTCTAAAATTCATTAGTTGAGGAGATGATTTGGTGATGCCAGTTCTGCCTAGGCCAGTGATAATAAATATTTGTTGGATGTATGAATTAAATGAAGACCTTTACTTCCCTTGTCAGCACAGTTTAACTTTTTTATTTTTATTTTTATTTTTTCTGTGTCAAACATATTTAATCAACTATAAGTGCAGTATTACATATAAAATTTCACTGGGTCTTGATTCAGAAGTATTGGGTTCTGGTCAGTTCAGCTCTCTGGGTTTTTTTGTTGTTTTTTTTTTAACGTCTTTATTGGAGTATAATTGCTTTACAGTGTTGTGTTAGTTTCTGCTGTATAACAAAGTGAATCAGCTATATGCATATGTATATCCCCATATCCCCTCCCTCTTGCATCTCCCTCCCACCCTCCTTATCCCACCCCTCTAGGTGGTCACAAAGCACCGAGCTGATCTCCCTGTGCTATGCCGCTGCTTCCCACTAGCTATCTACTTTACACTTGGTAGTATATATAAGTCCATGCCACTCTCTCACTTCGTCCCAGCTTACCCTTCCCCCTCCCCGTGTCCTCAAGTCCATTCTCTATGTCTGTGTCTTTATTCCTGTCCTGCCCCCTAGGTTCATCAGAACCATTCTTTTTAGATTCCGTATATATGTGTTAGCATATGGTATTTGTTTTTCTCTTTCTGACTTACTTCACTCTGTATGACAGACTCTAGGTCCACCCACCTCATTACAAATAACTCAATTTCGTTTCTTTTTATGTCTCAGTAATATTCCATTGTATATCTATGTGCCACATCTTCTTTATCCGTTCATCTGTCGATGGACACTTAGGTTGCTTCCATGTCCTGGCTATTGTAAATAGAGCTGCAATGAACATTGTGGTACATGACTCTTTTTGAATTATGGTTTTCTCAGGGTATATCCCCAGTAGTAGGATTGCTGGGTCATATGGTAGTTCTGTTTTTAGTTTTTTAAGGAACCTCCATACTGTTCTCCATAGTGGCTGTACCAATTTACATTCCCACCAACAGAGCAAGAGGGTCCCCTTTTCTCCACACCCTCTCCAGCATTTATTGTTTGTAGGTTTTTTGATGATGGCCATTCTGACCTGTGTGAGGTGATACCTCATTGTAGTTTTGATTTGCATTTCTCTAATGATTAGTGATGTTGAGCATCCTTTCATGTGTTTGTTGGCAATCTGTATATCTTGTTTGGAGAAATATCTCTTTCTGTCTTCTGCCCATTTTTGGATTGGGCTGTTTGTGTTTTTGATACTGAGCTGCATCAGCTGCTTGTAAATTTTGGAGATTAATCCTTTGTCAGTTGCTTCATTTGCAAATATTTTCTCCCATTCTGAGGGTTGTCTTTTCATCTTGTTTATGGTTTCCTTTCAGCACAGTTTTAGAGTCTGAATTCTAATGTCTGCACACAGCCTTCTCGTTTTTCTTTCCTCCTTTCTTTTCTTTTTTTCTTCCTTTCTTCCTTCCTTCTTCCCTCCCTCCCTCCCTCCCTTCCTTCCTTTTTTCCCAGCCTCCCTTTTTTCTTTCTTTTTTTTTTTCTTTTTAGTTAAAAAATTGGGATTTGATTTTGAAGCTCACTTTCTATAGAAACTCGTAACAGACCATGCACAGAATATGTCCTTAGTTAGTAGGAGAGTCTGGGGTTTTTTCAGAGACCCTCTATTGACTCTCTGAGTTGAAACAGTTTAGACTCAACATAAAATATGCCTTGTTTACCCAGGCTCTTCATGCTCTGCATACTGTTACAGTCCTTGAAGAGCTTGTCAGTGACAAGTAAGATAAATGAATGAAGAGGACTTTACAAGTGTTTAAAAGCTAAGTATAGCATGTGCTGTCCACTACTTAATTAAACAGACCTGCGCTAAACTAAGTAACCTTGTGGTGGAAACTTCTAGGGCCTTCCCTTTCTGCAAGACCCCCACCACCTCCAACAGTGCTCAGGATGTTAGAAATTTCTTGGTTGTCTGCAGTTGCTAATGTGTTAGCCTAGGTTTGAAACCATCGTATTGGTTAAAGCATTAAAAATTAGTGTGGATTGTGGATAATGACTTTTGAATTTATATTAGGGCTTGGTCAGTAATATGGACTACCTTGGGGCTCGATCAAGATTTTATAATGTGTCTGAGTTTCATCCTTTTCACAGAGAACTTTAAAAAAAAAAAAAATGAGCTGCTTCTCTCATCAGCTCTGATTGGGGTCAATGTCCAGTGAGTCAGAGCCCATTTCCAACTCAATCTTAATTTTTATAATAAAGGGGTCAGTCTTTATGAATCTGAGCAGTAGGGTAGAGTGGTTACTTAGGAAGCTCTGGCATCATAATCCCAAATCTATCATTTGTATGAACTTGGGTAAGTTTCTTAGTCTTTCTCAGTTTCTTTCTTTCTTTCTAAATACTACCACTGCTATTATTTATTTTACTTTGACTTTCCCTTTTTACCCATGCATTACAAAGGCATTTTTCTCAAACTTATCCCACAATCTCAGCTCGCAATATTGTTGCAAAGAAGGCAAATAGAGCTGTCATACTGGTAAGCCTCAGTTTTTTTATCTGTAAAGTGGGGATAATAGCAGTCTCTAGTAGGGCTGATAGTAAGGTCATATGCATTTGAGTTGCTCTTGGTTCTTATGGGCTTCTGCCCCTGTGATAGCAGCCATTGAAGATTTTGAATATGCCCCTCCCCCGGCAGCCTACATCAGAGCATTGGTGTGACTGACTAGAAGAGATGACAACAGCAAAGTGCTGTGCTTGGCACACAGCAAGGGCTAGGAAAGCCTAGTTATTATCACTGATATTCATGGGAGGCTCTGTCTCACAGTGCCAGCCTTCTTTCTGCTACTGTTAAGGATACTAATCTCTACATCATTAGAAAAGTACATAGAACTCTTTCTCTATAAATAATTCTGCCCCCATGGGCTGCATTGGGTGATAGCAGAACAGAGGTGGTGATATTCTCAGCTATAATTGCTGCCCATAACCCTTTGGGGAATTCCTCAGGTTCCTAAGGTGACAGCAGGAAGTACTTTATCTGAATAATCTCCCTCCCTTGCTTTTAGAAGGGAAAAGAAAAGAAAAACTACAAAAAAAGTGCAATAAGGAAAAAGAACAGGTCATCTATTCATGTGGAGTTTGGTTCATGCTAAAACATTCTTTCCTCTCTTGCCCATTTTATAGTTACAGGAACTGAGGCTCATGGAAGAGTGATTCAGTTTGAGTCACAGAGTGAATATTTGGCAGAAACAGTGTTCGTGCTAGGCCTCTGTTACTTGCCTAAGAAAGGTGAGAGATCTATCTCCCTAGGTAATGAGAAATCTCAGAGCTGTCCAGGAAAAGGCCTGGTAGTCACAGAAATGTTAGTCCTGTGCAGATCTTAGACTTTTGCTGAGATTCCCACAAAAACAGACACAGAGACAGGGATTTGGTGCAGGTAGTTTATTTGGGAGGTGATCCCAAGAAGCATGGTGAGAAAATTGAGAAGTGATACAGGGAAGTGAGAGGCAGATAAAGATGTATTAATGGGTGGTTTCCCAATGTAGTCAACCAGGGCTGCACCCTGCTGGGGACCTACTGAGAGATTCTGGAACACACCATAGTATGGTCCCACTAAGGGACTGGGATACTGGTTATTTATCCATCACCTCCCTCCCTCATAGATTGAGGGTTTTTCTAAGGGCATGAACTGCCCAGCTCTTTTGTCTGTCCTGTTCCCTGGCGAAACCTGACCAGAGGAAGACCTCACGCAGAGAGAGGTACAGGGGCTTGAGGTGGGCAGATAGCAGCACATCCAGGACTGCCCATTCAGTCTACAAGTGACCTCCAGGGTGGAACAAGAGGGTATGGGAGGGGCACTGACTTCCCTATAACAATTAAAAATAAAATAAAATAAGGGTACTTAATGAGTAGGTACAAAAATAGCAGCCAAACCGTCCATGGTGACTACTAATTTTCTGTCTATAAATAAGGACTAAAGGAAAATGGCTTCAGCAAAGTTGGGAGGGAGAGTCTCATCAATGTCCTGTTTGGCTGCAGATGGATGGCAGGAAGGACTGATGAGCTAAATGAGTCGGAGGAGGTCAGAGCAGTTTTCAAGGCAGGACTGATGCTGCAGCAGTAGATTGTATGGATATTTGTAAATACATAGATGTCCAGAGCCCGGCCCATTTTCCCAGAGATGTCATAGTTTGACATGTGTGAGCATATGGCTATGGCTCTTCTTAAATTCTTTCCAGAATGCCCCAAGCAGATAAGTTCTGAGAAATAAGATAGGAATTATCATCTCAAATATTTTTCCTGCTCTCCGCACATCCAATAAAGGAATGAGGAAAGCACCTCCCCAACACACACACATACACACACATGTCATGTTTTGGGTTCCAATTCCCCTCTTGACCTATTTTTCCTCTCATGGTGATTAGAGAGTGAGTTTACCATGGAATCTCCCCAGTCCACTCTTCCTTATACCCATGTCCACACCAACTTTCAAATCTTGGCTCAAGGGACATCTGACCCATGGAGCCTTATTGATGTCACAGCCCTTAGCTAGAGGGGATTTCCCCTGCCTCCAGACACTCATGTAAACCAAGCCTTTCTCCTTGTTTTTCTTCTCATATTGTGTTATAGTCCATCCTCTAATTCCTCATATATTTATCTTTGCTTTGTTGCATGCATCTGGCCTGTGACCTTACCCTTCATACACTACCGTAGGACTCTGGAGTCAGAAACCTCGGTTTAAGTCCTGTTCCTCTACTCACCAGCTGAGTGATCATGGGCTTGGTTTCCTCATCTGTAAAAGACAGATCGTAAGAATAGCTATCTCAGGATTCAATGAATGCATTCTGCTCAGACACTTAGCCTGGCACATAATTGTTCTAGTCTTTATGGTTGCAGGAGTTTCGTAAGTGTTGAATGAATTTCTGTGCAATGTCCACAGTAGAAGGTGTCCCTCCAGTGATTCGTACTTACTCCCATAAGGGTCCCTAATGCAGCATATTCCCCTAATAGTTTCTTCACCCTCCTGCTTCATTTTGTCCTGCAAGAGTGACCCAACCACTGGAACCCAGACCCCACTCAATTATGATTCATTGCCGTGTGGGCCTGGTGGATGTTCAGGAAATCCCTTCCCTTTTCACTGTTCAGTTGTTGTCTGGTTTTTTCATCTTTAGCTCAGAGACAAGAACTGTTGACCTTGCTCTAACTTCACAAAAACATGACCAGAAGAAGAGTTCTGGACTATTTCGGATTTCCCTGGCAGGAAAGAGGGAGAAATAAAACCTGAGAGAAGAAAGTGTAATTGCTATTGTATGGTATTATCTCCATATCCCATAGCAACAAATCTTATTATATATTTTTTCTTATTTAAACCATAGTCATGAAGGTTTTATTGTTAACTTGATCCAGATGACTGATCAAAGCATAGTTCATTATTGCCACCTTGCTAAAATATTTTTAAAGGCAGCTTTAATGTTACACTTTTATAGCTACATATTGCTATTAAGGTATTGAGTCTATTACTAGTCAATCAAGGATTTTCATTTTATTTCAAGAGCTCCTTGGATAAACTCTTCAGAAATGTCAAGAGAGATGGAGTGTATGACACCTTTTCACAGATGGTGTTCATCAGGGATTTTAGTTAATGGATACAGTTTCAGTTTTCCACGGTTGACTTTTGGTGCTGATGAAAGTATTATAAAGATTCCTGCTCTTCCAAACGCTAGAAGATAGGAAGGAAATGAACCCCGTAACACTCCCACACTCTTTATTCTTAATGATGTAAGTACCCAAAGACAGGGAGTATTTCAGTAGGTCCATTTTATTCAAGAACAGAATATTTCTCAAACAAGAACAATTTGACTTTTGTAACAGCTCCGAAACTATACATTTATCCTGCTCTCTCACTCCCAAGAACAACAACAACCAAAAACAAATGCACAATAGGGAAGGTTAAACTATCACATGAAGAGTTACATACTCACCTGGCTCATCATAGATGCTAATTGTGTATTTTTTCCTTTCATCCGTTCAGAAGTGGGCTGTTCATGCCTTCGTACATTTACACATTTATTCCACATACATTTACTTGCTACTTATATACCAGACTCTGTGCTGGGTGGTGAGTCCAAGGGTAATTCACACCTAGTGCTTCCCTCAAGAGAATTTCAACCTAGTGGCGGACAAAGCCCAGAAAGCACGTGACTATTTACCAATTCATTGACATAAGTGCTATGATGGAAGCGGGTGGGGGTAGGTACAGAATTCTGAGAGAGGCAGTAGAGGGGCACTTAATCCCTTCTGGGGTGGACTTACTGAAAGTGGTTCTGGAGGTGATGGTGTTGAAGCTAAGACCAGAAGAACTAATGAGTATAACCCAGGTAAAGGGGGAGAGGATAAAAGGCATGACAGGGCCAGAGATCAGCCTGTCCCAGGGCAGGGAGGGGAGGATAGGCAGCCGAGAGGTGGACAGCAGTTACCTCACAAGAGCTTCACAAGCTACGGAGGAGATGGGGCTCTTTCCTGAGGGCAGTGGGGAGCCTCTGAGGAATCTAAAGCCAGGTAGTAACAGAGGTCTGATGTCACTCTTGACTACAGATTGTGTTCAATGTGAGGCAAGAGTGTAGCAGGAGAACTGTTAGGAACCTATTGCCCCAGAGAAATAAGGTGGCGCCTGGAGGAAAGAGGAAGTAGAAAATGAAATCTGATGAGATTTGTCTCAGCAGTCATGACATAATACAGTAAAACCAATATAACACAGTTAGCCAAAGGTGAACATGTCAGATCAGCAGTTTGGTAAACTCTGAAAAGGAAATAAAAATGGGCTTCAGTGAATTACTAAATGAGGCCATGAGTTGCCAAGTGCAGAGCTGTGGAAAGCTATCTAGTTCCAACACTATATTAGCTTTCCTGGGATTTCAGTTATGACTGACCAGAGGATTTGCTGTGTAAGGCTTTGTGGTGGGCACCTTGTATATCTATCTGATGGCTACAGGGCTGTGAACCATCACCTGGTAAACGTGTCTGGAAATAATTGAGCAAATAGTATCCTTGTTCCAATCCTTCTTAAAATTTTCTGCAGTTTTTCTTCCATCCACCTTTAGGGAATGTTATTCATGGCTTCCTATCCTTCTAGACCATTCTTGGTGTGTTAGGAAATGAATATAATTGGGTGGAGATGAGGATAGGTAGTGTAGAACGAAAAAATTTTTTAAGAGATCCATTTCCAATTTGACAATTAAATGGGCAGGATTGGCCAAACTTTTCTACGGAAGGGAAAACTAGCAACCAGCCTGTAAGAAGTCGGTCATAGTTTAGGGGACGTGCTACAAGCAAGATAAATAAAAATGGTCTAAAATATCAGGCTAAACTCTCATTTTTCATCTCCATTTCACACTCTTCTCTTCCAGCCCAGACTAATCAAAAGAAGCCTCTTCCGCTCACAATTGCTCTGTGTACATTTCCCCCAGATCTGGTATTCACATGAACAACATGGTTTATTTATATTTCAGCACCAAATTGGAAAGATGACATCATTCATTTACAGTCTTTATCCCATGACATGCCTATTCTCCAACACCTCATTTCAGCAGACACATTTAGGACTGCATATAGCATCTTGTTTAGCTTGTACATTCTTTTATGGGATACAGTTCAAAGGTAGGGAACTTTAAGCTTGTCGCTGGTAAGAAAATAATCTCATAAAATCACAGGAGCTTCCCCAAAGGATAAGGGCATTATGATGTTTACAATAGCAGAGTTATTATTTGTTCATTTAGGCTTCATCATTCATTCTTGGGCGAGTCCCTTCCTTCTTGACCATAGCAGATCTTACAGCTCCCTTCAGACTTTCAGAATTCTATTAGAAGAAACAATTCCAGATTTATTAGTTCATGAGTTCAAAAGTATAGGCTCCTGACACTACTGGAATTTTAGGTGTAAACGCTGAATTTCACAATCTCGTGTACAAGAGATTCCCGGTTAGGGGAATCTCAGCACTTGGTCGGCAACAGCTCCACTGACCTGCTCTTTCTCACAAGATGTAACTTGTCCATTGGGTCTTCTGACACTTTAAGTGGACAAGTGAAGGATGGAAATGCTATCAGCTGCCAAAGGTTGCCTGAGATTTTTTAATTAGATTTTTAGGTGGCTCTTTCCCTCTACTTTTATTGTTTTTACCCATACACACGCATGTTTTTACGTCCACTCTGGGGCCTTTCAAATACCGTACACATTTTAAAAAAATGGAGTGAGTAAAGCATGAGACATCCTCTGTCACATAGAATTGCTATGTGAGGTGTTTCCAAAACTTAACAGAACTGAAGCATTTATGAGAAGGCTATTTCTACCTGTTCGGCTGTTTGCCTTTTTTGCTAGCAACACGGCTAAGAGAAAAGCCTAGGGATTGAGAATTGGAAGGCCCGGAAAATCTCCATGTTCTATGTCAAGAAAGAGACTCTGGGGGCTGAAATCTATGCCTTGATTTCCTAGCTATAAATGAAGATAGTAATAATTCCTCCCAGGAAAGTTTTGAGGTTAAGTTAGATCATACATGAAAAATACTATAAGAGTAGACTGCTAGGTCCAGAATTATTATCAGAGTATTATCTATATTACATAGTAAAATTCCAACTGGCTGGAGGCTCTGCCAGCCTCTGACTTCCAGCTCTCTTAAAGTGCTGATGGCTTGGTGTCATGAGCCACCAGTGGTATTGTTATGGCAACTCATGAGATGTCCTCAACTCTTAGTGACCTTCCCTGGCTAAGGACAGTCATGCAGCTCGCCTCTAGAATGGCAGCATCGCTCAAAATTATGGCCCCTTCTTTCTTTCAGTCACTGTTTGCAACAGCATGCATAATGTTATCTACATCTACTTGGCCCTGTGTTAGATTCTGGAGAGAGGCAGATGAAAGAAACAGCCTCAAGTTTACTGACAAATGGACAGATAAATCGGTGGTTGGAGAGGGGTGGTAAGCAGGAGGCACACGTCACCTGCTCTCAAGGGTGGGGTCAGGAAAAGGCCAGACGCAGAAGTTAGAGGCAAGGGAAGGTGGCTGGGGGAGGTGTCACAGGCAAAGGCAACAACATGTATTAAGAAGGAGAAGTGTCTTCCAGTAAACAACGGCAACAATAATAGTAATAGTAGCATGACTTTTATTTCAAGCCCATTATGTGCCAGATCCTGGACTGACTTGAAGTCCATCGTATCATTTTCTCCTTAGAACAACCCCAGGGAAGGGGGTACTATTGCTCCCATTTTGAAGTTGAGGAAACTGGGGCCTAGAAATAGTTAACTCTCAGGACACCACGTAACCAGCAAAGAGGTGGGGCAACACTTGACCCCAGACGGCCTCATCTCCAAACCCACACTTGTCGTCTCTACATTTCCTGGCTTTCTGAGCTGGATATCTTTATCTGCCTTTTTCCATGGTCTTTAGGCAGTTTTCTAGATTCTGTGACCCTGTTAGGTCGATTGATCGTTGGTCTCTTTCTTGCCCCACATAATAAAACAGTACAATTCTATGGCCCTTGGGGTTTAACTATGACACCTAGTTGTCTCATGTGACAAACATAACAGGGAGTAAAGCTCTTTTCCATCAACTTCTCTTTTTTTTGCTTAATTTCTTCCAAGAACAATATCAGTTAAAATGTCCATAGAGTGCCCTTTCCCTAGAAGTCATCATGGTAACAAACCATCCCCATCAGTATTTTTGCATTTGGCAGCTTTTAAGTGGATTTCTCTGCCTTGTCTTGCAAGGCCACTGTTTGTCTGTAGTTCTCTGTCTCCATCCAGGCCTTTTCCATCTTGTCATCCAGGGCTTCCCTCTCTTGCTTGCTCTAGAGTGTAGGATGTGACCATTGACAGTATGTGATTGCAGGCTTACTCCGGATCTCTGTGATCGCTTGATAACATAAAACAAAGCACTTTCGTATGTGTCCATTTATTGCCTTTTAAATCTCGTGGGGGAAGTACACTTATGTCTCTGAATGGAGATCCAGCAACATAGTGGCTTCAAGGATGTGACAAAACCTCTTTCGCCAAAGCTCATGGCATGGTGCATTCTTTGTTAAGTTTCAATGTAACTAAAAATGAGAACTGTTCCTAAAAAAGGAACAAAGGGAGCCCTATAGGTGCTGTAATTATGCCCTGAGTCTCTTTGGCTGGTGTTCTAGCTCCTGATGGAATCTTCCCTGGTTTTTGTTCTGTGCAGACCCAGAACAGAATGAAGCTGATGGCGGACAGCTATGATGAGGACCACCACCACCACCACCACCACCACCACCACCACCACCGATCTCCTGGGAGGTCGCAACATTCCAATCACAGGCCCTCTCCTGACCAGGTCAGTTTCATTGCCGCTTACCTCCAAGACCCCTTTTACCCTTTGGATATTTTAAGATAAAATAAATAATCCTCAAGAAATAATAAACAGCATAAAGTGATACGTTCTTTGAACTGAAACTAATAGCTTTGGTATTTATTTCCATCACTCAAGGAATCTAAATGTTTTCCTTTCTCCTTCCTCTTTAAGGTTTTGTCTGTTCTTGTTTATGTTATGCATTTTCTTTCCTCCTCTCCTTTCTTCTTTCATAGATATGTAGTCTGTTGCTGGCTCAGTATCTAATGGTGACTTACTCTGGAATGTCTCTTTCAGAGTTTTAAGAGAAAGCATTTTGTTTCCATGAGCTTGGCAATCAGAGAAGCCTTGAGTTTGGTGAGGACAGTCCTAGAAAATTCCTTAGTGATGCAAATTAAAAGTGGGGTAAAACAACATGAAAAGAAATCAGTTTCGCTTGCATTTTAGCCAGTGAAGTCAAGGGGTCCAGTTTATTTGATTTGGACCCTATCTTCTCCCTTAACTAAGTAAAGAAGTGAAGAGATGGATTGACAAAAACACAGCCCTCTTGTGGTTTTCAACGATATTCACATTCACCCACCACATGCAAAAACTATTTATGTTTAGCATTAAAACTCTTGAAGGTAAATTTTGTGGAAATTATGAAATTAAATGCAAACTAGCAGGATAATATAGTCAATATTGACAGTAATTCCTCCTTTATTGTACTATGACCTTTTTTTTAAAGTAGTTTACCTTATACAATAAATTTTAAGAGGGATGGGGTCATAGGTAATAGAATGGAATCATCTGGGTAAATGTGAATGCCTTTGTTCTATATTTCTAAATATGTGACGGAAGGGTTTATTTGAATTACCTGTGTGAGTAGGGGTTTACCTGTTTGTTGGAGGAAGGGGTGCTTATTGTACTCCTAAAATTTTTTTTTCAGATGGCTCTGTTTCCTTTTTACCTCATGTCACTCCATCCCATAGGAGAAGTTAAGATTCCAAGTCTCCAAGGTGTTTTCCCAGTAGTACAACTCCAGGGGGCACCTTTTATATAGTACACAACATAAAATATACCCCCTGGAGCTGTGCAGTGAGGTAGCTCCAATCGGAGGGCTCCTCGCCCCCAGCTTGGCCCTATCCTTGTACTGGGAAACATTTGCCCTCGGAGACCTCAACCCTGGAGAAGATGTCCACACAGGACATCTTAGTTTCTGAAGCCAAGTGCAGAAAGGCACCAGTTTATGTCATTAGCTCTCAAAAATGGTTCTCAGTTTGGAGATCAGCAAAATGGAGAGAGAGATTAACTTTATGTCATTATCTCGTATGTCTGTGGTTTGGGTCTGATTTGGTTTTATTTATTCAGTTCTCATCCCTCACAACCACCACCACCTGCCCACACTCACCTGCCCCAGTATACCTGGCATCCTGCTAACTAATCCATTCTCACTCTTGATCCCTGCCCTTTGCTCCTTGACCTTCTGCCATGAGGTGTAAGTGTAAGGCTTTATGGATGCTAGAAGGCCACCCTGGAATTTCCCCCAGAGAAACAGGAACAGAGAACACTATAGGGACGGAAAGAAGGTTTGGAAGCAAATTGGGGAAGTAGTTTGCACGAGCACCTGCTGAGATAACAGTCTTGTTTCATCACGGAGACACATACACTAATGTGTCCTGCTAGAAACACGGCACCAGTTCAAATTTACCTTCCTTGTGAATGATATTTTTTTACAAAAGTTAGTCTCCGGATACCTTTCCAGAGATCTTTAATTATTAGACTAGAGTACTTGCCTGTTTGGTTGACCCTCTTAAGTTTGTCTACAGACACTAGAGGTTGTCATGGGGCAGAAATAATTGCTCAGGGGTGGTGCCCTCCACAGAAGAATTAGCATTTCTTGAGGAATGTCTGACTAACATACGTGGTCAGGACCTCTGGTACACATTTCTCATTGGAGCTGTTAGGAAGGTGGTGATGACCCTCCGCTTTCACATTCTCCATCTCAGTAACTATGTAAGCAAGCCATGAACATAGAGGCAGAGAGCCTCATCCTCTTCTACAGATGAAAAATCCAGGCCCTGAGAGCAGGGGGTCCTCAACTGACTAGAGTCCTGCTGCTGGGTCTTTGCTCATTCACCCGATACTTGGAGCACATGTTCCACGCCGGCCACTTTGCTGGGCTTGGGGAAGAGGATGATGGGTAATACCCCTGTATTCAAGGGGTTTGCTGTCTGGTTTAGAGCAAAAGTCTGATGTCTCATTCAGTTCTGTTCAGGATCTTGTCAATCAGAACAAGACAGATAACAGGTAGTTATAACTTAATTAGGGGGCCCATGACTTAGGAACTGCAGTGGGGTTCACTGTGAAAGTGAAATACCCTTAATCAGAAGGATAGCTTTGTGGTTTTAAACTGGAGTCAGCTAGGCTGTAAAGTTCCCTTGGTGCACTTTTTCAATCAGAGAAGGAGGCTTAAGTTAGGAGCCCTGGTAGGAATAGGCTGACTCCAATGATGGAGATGGCAAGATCCCCTGGGCTGGTTGCCCTTTCTGACTAGGTATCCCAGGTCTTGGACAGTGATGCCTTCCCCTATACAGGATTTTGAGATTCATATTCACCAACTCATCTATCAATATGTGCACTGTTATAAATCTAAGTAAGTCCCAGACTGTAACAGTTATTGAACAGCTGGAAAGTCTTTCCCAGTTGATTGCAAAAGCTACACATAATTGTGTAAGTATATATACTAATATGTATGGAGTGGAACTACTTCTTTGGAGAAAGTGACAGCTTTATATCAGTATGTGACAACATTAGAGTCTGAATAACGGATTGATTTGGATGAGATTTAAACTAAACGCTCTTGATGTTAATTGAACTGACTTAAAGGGGAAAGGTCTCTTCCAGGGATTCCTGATTCCCTTCCCATGAATCTTCCAGCCCTGACCTTCCTGTGGTCATGAGGCTGACCAACTATATCTTCTAGAAGAGGGGCTACAAAATGTTGACATTGCCTTTTGAGCTTTATTAAGAGGTCAGATACATGTGAAAATGAAGAAATATAAAAAATCAGCCACTTTTCTACTTTTCCAGAGAAACTCATTTTTCCTTAGGAAATTCAATTTAAGTATTGCCAGGTACTTGCAGAGTTAGATTCTTTTTCCGTTTCTTCCCTATCCCTCTCTCCTTTGCTATGATTTTGCTTTCTTGGGAGAAACTGAATCCAAGGGTTATAAGTCTAGACTGGGATTTCCCAAAGTAACGTTTGGAACATTAGTCCCATGAGGAAAGTCTTGAAATAAAGATTTGGTGGGCAAAGAATTTTGGGAAAGTGCTGTGTATTATGACACGATCTTGGAGAGTCTTGGTACAATTAACAGATCAAAGGATCTATAAAGCCGTATAAGAAAGAAAGCTCTCCAATTTTATTTAACCCAGCATCTCCCAGATTTATTTGATCATGGAATTTTTTTTCTTCTTCTTCTTTTCTAGTAACATCTGTGCTCTGAGAAATACTGTTCTCAGAGTATCAGGTGAAGAAAGAGACTACCCAGTTTGAAACAGGGCTGATCCAGTTTCCACCAGTGTTTTTCACCAGAAGGTGAAGTTTTGAGGCAAATTTTCCTTATGCTTTGCATAGCAGAAAATGAGAGTGTTCATTTCTTAGGATAACTTTTTTTCAGACTCTAACATCTGAGAATGAGTTATCCCACCAAAAAAATCAATAGATTGGAATTAAGGGAGCCATTACAAGAATGAGGACCCAGGAAAATGAGAATAATCATAAATACATGGCTCTTCAGAGATTGAAAATGAGTGTCATAAGGGGAAGAGAATATGGAGAACATGTAAGAGAAGTCAGTGGGGTGTGGCAGTCCAACAGCCTAGACCCCCTACCCAAGAAAGGAACAGTTAATATTTGGTGGCCTGTGACCCCCAGGATAGCCACAGTCATTGAATATGTTCAAGCAGAACATTCAGAGAAACACCAGTAATGCCTTAGGAAATCCTTCAAACCAAGAAGTGGGCACAGAGGCAGACAACAAATATTTCCAATGACACAAGCTACTGGTGAGCTTTGAGAAATAATTAAGACCAAAGAATAAATAGTACATGCTGGAGACTCATTAGTGATTTTATTTTATTGAAGTTACCGAGTCTGACTGATTTTAGAAAAGCTCAGTGGAAATGCAACTTCTCCTAAATGCCCTCTGTACCTGTCATTGTCACTCTCTGTCATTTTCTTTATAAGTAGCATCTTTCCTTGTCTTACCGTGATGCCAAGAGTTTTTACTTATTTTTCTAGGCATCGTATGCTTTTTATAGTCATATTTCATTAATCTCCTTCCAGTGGCTCCCAAGTATGGACTAATAACCCCATGGATAAGAAAAGTATGGCATCAGGGTGAACACCACACTTCAGCCAACTCAAAATGCCAGGCTTGTTCAGACTGCCCTTTGGCTTCCAGGACTCACACTTCTGTCCTTGGGTCTTGAGTTGGATGTTGGGTCTTTAAGGACCTGGATCTTACTGCTTTTTTGTGTGCAAAATGCACCTCTGTTTGGTAAAGCATCTGCGGTTCTGATTCTAATTTGTGGGGGCCTAACTGGCAAAAACGTAAACATTCTTTTTGGACTGGAAACCCCAGAATATATGGCCACTTTCCAAGCCTAGAGCTTCCCTCTCCTCTCTCTCCCTCTTTCTTTGAATGGAAATTCTCACTCACAGGGGTTGGAAAGATCAAGGCATTTTGAGCACCTTGAAGACTTTCAGATCCCAACTGAAATTTAAATTTCACATTTTACTTATAGAAATCTTACTTCTAAAGGAGGGCTGCGGAGTCCAGGAGCATGGAGGCATAAGACTTATTAAATTGATTAAGGAAATTTGGGGTCGTATCTTATGTCATATTCATACTCTTGGTTACATATTGCAAAGCACAGTCACACTTGTCTGGCCCACAGTAGGCACTTGATAAATGTCTGTTGAATGAGTTGTTCTCGTAGTACCTTTGGGAAATAGGGCAGATGGGAGTATCCCCATTGTACAGATAAAGACACTGGAGCTTAGAGAGGCTGTTAATTTTTCAGAGTCACACACCTGAAAATCAACAGGCCCAAGAGGAGGGCCTGAGTCTCTGAGTGCTGTACCCTGTGGGCAAACCTCCTTGGATGTCAGTATGGATATATTTATGTAACCACATGTATTAAATATGGTTGCATGGCTACAATATCGACTTCCTCTAGAATGCAAATGTGTGTTTTCCCTTTCCTGTCCAACTGTAGCAAATTTTCTCTTATTTTGATTTATTTTCCAAATTTGAATTAAAATGTCATCCCATCAGTTCTCTTCCCATTTGCCCCAGCCTTCATCGACATTATTTCCATTCTTCTGTTTGTGACCATTCATTTCATTCTCCCCCATTTCCCCTTGCCCCTTACTCTTCTCTATTCCTGCTGTCACTGTGCCAGTGAAAATGTGGCTTCTTACGACTCTCCCACTGCCCTAGAGTCACCAGAGTGAGATCCTCAAGGAGTAGAGAGCCTGGCACAGGGAAGGAGGGCAATTGCTCTAGGTTACAGCGGGCCCTTGGCAGTGGATTGCCAGGATCCACATTCTGTTGCTTACTCATTCATGAGCCTCTGTACACACAAGGCCTGGGACAGGTCAGGCCCCCAGAGCAAAGTAGAGGATGCTTCACTTGGCCCAGGGCTGCCATCAGATCAGCCAGGGCTATTGGAGTACTTTCAGATAGTGACCTTATTGTGGCAGAAGCTGGGTTTTCTATTTTGCATCCTCAGCTTTAGGGTGTCCACTCTGCTAATCTATTCCTAGAAATTTGATTGCCCTAATCCTAAATATTACCCACTCCACTTGGCAATTTCCAGAATCTGCCTGCAGATGTAAATAGTGATCTTTGGTCCATTCTCTGTTGCTCCTGTTTACTGTGTGGTCCCAGCATGTGTTGGCTCTCAGATGAAACATGAGTTTGTACCACTGGACACATTTCAGAGCACTGAATGTCCACTTCCATTTTCTGCTGAAAATTCCTATAGAATTCTGCTTGAGACACATGTTATTTTCCCATAAGCCATCAAATAACTTGTTCACTAGAGAACCCAGACCTAACTTTGGCTTTCTTTTCAAACTAGTGGTCATGAGACAGATATACAGATCGTATTTTAAGATATAATGAAATTATCCCAGTGATTCTCGCCATGCCGACTGCACCTGTGCTCTCTTCAAAGCAGCTGCAACGCTCGCCACGTTGGTTTTGAGATTTCTGGTCTCGAAACATGTCCCCTCTACCCTTTTCTTTCAGGCAAAAAAACCCATAAGGTAGAGTTAGTTCCGAAAATAAAAACAAGGTTCCTGCTCTCTCTCCTTCCCACCTCTGTCCATGCTGCATACTCCTGAGCTCCCAGATTGAATTAGTCAGTGTCCTGCAGAGCATTCGCATAGGAGGAGAACTTCCAGCCATCAGGTCCTCATGGAGGTGTGGTTGGAGGCAGGTGACATTTCCAAGCCCCATGTGTTTCTTGGCCCCAGATCTGTCTTGTAACCGCACCCACCCCCCTGCTTTTCTCTTCTTCCTCTTCCTCTTCCTCTTCCTCCCAGGGCCTTGAATTTTATGTTTGGTTAACAGGAGTTGGTGGAGTCTCACTGTCCACCCAGGGAAGGAAGAAGTCACAGCAGTTCCTCCCTGGGCCCTGTTACTTCTCAGAAAGCCAACTCAAGGCCCTGGGATTCCCCACTTGCCCTCTTTGTGAAATGCTGGTTGGGATTCTGTGATCGATGTCCTGCTTTCCTTGCACTTTCACCAACAGATTAGCCCAAGTGCAGCCCTTTGAATTCTAACAAACAGACGAGGGGTTTAACTTGCTCCATTGCCCCCCAGAAGATGGATTCTGTATATAGAGTTGTTATTCCTAGCTTTTGCTTAGGGAAGGAAAAAAAAAGAATTTATCTTATGTTTTGAGGTTAAATGAATGTGGGATAAATGTATACATAGTGTCCTGTGTGTATATATGTATGTATAGCTATATGTCAGACGAACTGAGGACTTTTCCACATATGGAAGAATTTCTCAAGATCATGTTTAACTAGAAATTTCTCTCCCTAACTTCCCCTGAGTGCATGTTTGAATATACATTGTATATACATATATGTATGTATGTGTAAATACATTTTCATGTTTCCTACATAGAAGAAAAATTAACTACCACATATCAGAACTTACTATAGTTTCAGAACAAACAAAAAAATTTTTGTTCCCCATGACAGTAACCTAATAAGAAAAGTTACATGTCTTAGGGTTTTAATATCAGTTTCCCATCCAAGCTAGTATGTCTGAAGCTTGACTGAACAAGAGACGATAGAGGTTTTTTGCATTGCAAATCTAATTTCATGGACCACCTCTTGGAAGAAGCCTTTGGGTTTTGGCTTCAAGTAGGGATGAAGCCTTCAAATTCAAAAACCCATGAAGAAACCTCTTGTTGGGCTGATGTTTATTGGATGGGATAAGGGTTCAGAGATTTCAACTGTTCCCACTCTTGGGCCAGTCCTCTGAGAATTGGAGTCAAAGATATCCTGGAATGCATTTTGAACTAAATCTTGTGAGCCACTTGCCTCTTTTCTTTTTGTAAACAATAAATTAATTTTCAAAAATCAAAATATAATTGACCTTTACCATTGTATTAATTTTAGTTATACAACATAATGATTTGCTATACGGTTATACTGTGAAATGATTACCAGAATAAGTTTAGTTAACATCCTTCAGCACACATAATTGCCAATTTGTTTTTCTTGTGCTCACTTGCCCCTTTTCTGATGCTCCTTTTATCACAAGTAGATTGGAAGATGCTGTATTTAAAACTCAACAGATTTTTTTTTAAGTACATGAAGTAGAAAGATAGCTCAGATGTCGTTTTTCTCTTTATCCCTCAAAGACTAACAAAAATCCCTAAAGCTACTAAAACACAAACCAGAGGAATATGTGGTTTCTCACCATTGGGAAATAATGGTGGCAGTTTATTTGTTTGCTTGTTTTTAAGAGCAGAAGCTCTGGAATGACCCTGTCATGGCTGTGTGTGAGGCCACAGGTAAGGAAGGAAATGAGGACAAGTGTCTGAACTGTTGAGGGAGGTATTTAACTGCTCCTTCCTCTCCTAGCAGTTATGTGCTCACCCAACCATTACAGCCACAGGAGAGGAAGCAGGGCGGGGCTGCTACAGCCCTTAGGCAGCTGGCTTTGCAGAAGAGCAGGTTATTGCCAGAGCTCTTTAATCTGGGTGTGATGTTAATTCCTTACATGTAAGCACATGAGGGCACGATTTGATAAACCCTGCCAGGTAGGGTCTTCATGTCTGGGAAGAAGGCAGAGCTGCTTAATGCATCAGGATCTTCCTCTTAGAAAAGGATTTTTCCTTAAAGGAGATTTGAGCCCATTGAAGATTTCAGTCTTACTCTATTTTGGGTAGAGCTGTTTTTCTCCCCTTCCCCTGATTCCTCTTAGTTTTAAACCTTGTTTGCAGTATTAGGGTTTCATTAAGAGATTTGTTGCAGCATCTTTTGAGTCAGCAGGGGTTTTTCAGACACAGTCTACCCTCCCCAGCTTGTAGACGTAACTCATCTTGGCAACATGGAAGCATTGATTCCTTTTCAACTTGCTGCTTTAATCCAGTCACATTTGTCTAAGAGGCAGCTCTTCAGCTCCCCCTTTGAAAGGGGGTGGCCAACCTTGAAAGGTCTGGAAGCAGGGAAATCCATTTTCTATTGCTAAACACCGTTGCCTCTCCTTTTTTCTTGAACTGATGTAATAAGGACCGTGTTGGTCTTCCATACCCCAGGCACTTGCAGCACTCAGGAGATAGGAAACCACAGAAAAGAGAACTGGAAACATTCTTTAAACATTACTGCACACACACAGATTCTGAAAACTACCTTATTTATGGAACAATAGCATTTTAAAAATTGTTTCAGCATCTATATATTAATGAACTGAATAAACCCTAGCTTTGAACAGCCCAGAGATGTTAAAATAACTAAGGATAGTTATTTTACACTATCAGATCCTTTTTACATACACCCTTTTGCCTGTGGTCTTAGGGCAGTATCAAGTAATTTGTTATAATAGTGAGTGACAAACTATCAAATGCTACCAACAGGGATGGTGTGCCCAGTTATATTGTATATGTCTGTAATGTCTACAAGGTAGTTTAATTTACATTCTCCAGTTTAATTCACACAGCAACCCTATGAAGTGTCAGGGTCTTCTGATCCCATTTTCTTTTTGAGGCAACTGAGGAAGTGAAAAGTCAAGAGGCTAGGGGATTTGGTTGCCCACTAGCCAGGAAACAGCAGAACTAGAATCGTGTAAAAAAACACAATTTTCACTCTGTTTAACAAAGCCAAGCGTTAATGACTGATGGATGAGGGAGTGAAAATAAAGCCTGTCTCCACCCCACCCCTTTTTTATGGCTATCTGGCAGTGGCTCAGCTTTTAGCAGATGTTGACTTTGGGCTCCAAAAAAATATTGTTGGCCAAAGTACAGCCTTCCAGCATTTCCATCTTCAGCTGGGTATCTTGTATCTTTCAGCTGGGAGAGCTGGCACCATGCACTAGAGATTGGTTTGTCAGAATTACTTTTGCTTGAAGGAAATAGAAAACTAGTTTCTTCAAGTCACCTTATAATGATAGTCCAAAAAATTGAGAAAGTGCCTAAAGATGCCACATTAGAAGTGAAGGAGAATGCCCCACAAAGAAGACTGAGATGGCTGCCTGCCTCAGGGGGTCCCTGTGAGGTGGACTTGCTGAAAACCAACCAGGCTGCACCGGCTTGCAGCCTCTGCCTCTCCCTTGAGAAACAACCCCATGTGTCTTTTAAAACATGGATATCGCCCATCATCTTGCCCCTTAGCCAGTGGCGTTCAGCTTTCTCCAACTCAGGTTAGAAGAATAAATCAGGAGTGCCGCTAGCACAATGAGAAGGGGACGGAACCATTCTGGGGAGAAACAAGTAAACGCCATCTTGGCAGCCCTAAGGAACTCTGGAATCCACACAGCCTTCTCTCTCAGTGGAGTGGAGTCATTCAGAAAAGCAAGGACCGATCCTTATATACTTACTCATTTGAAAATACATGTTAAATTCCCACATATGCTGTGAGGCAGTGTGAAGGGAGTGGAGGTGCTGCCTTTTCCCTCAGGGACCTTGAAATTTGCTGGGGTGCTGCTGATAGGCCCTGTAAGGGACAGCCGCTGTGTGCATGTGAGGTTCTCTGTCTTCCAAGAGCCAGAGAGACCCCACCTAAGTTGTACCATCCAGCTCCAACCAGGACCTTCAACAGCTTGCAAAAGGGCAGTGCAAAGTCCTAAGGACTTCAGAGCTGAGCTAAGCAGAACCATCGGATGTTTTCTGGGGCCAAAATGAGGCTTCTTCCTGTGGCTTCAAAGTTCACATGTCAGGACAGTGTACCTTTGTGGTCAGACAGACTGAAATTTGATCCCGGCTCCACAGCTCCTGGCCAGGTGTCCTTTAGCAAGCTACCTCATCTTTCTCCCTGAGCCTGCCTTTCCCTGTCTGCACAAAGAGCCTCCCCATAACTGTGTCTTGGTGAGACTTAGTGAAGAAACTTGGAAAGCCATCACACTCTCTCTAACCTGGAGCTGGTGCTAATACCCCCTGGCTCATTTCTAGCCCAGGTCAGAAGTAAATTAACATTTATACTTAAACAGAACACAAAGCAGGTATCTGAATCTAGATAGGACTTTTCTATTCTTTGGGAGAACTTGTCTGCAAATGGGTCACACAGGCTGTAACAAATACAAATCATGTAAGAGTTTACAGCCATTCCTGACCTTATCACCTGAACAGAGACATCCATTTATGGGCTAAGCATTCTAGGAGGCAGGAGAAGTGGAAGAAACAAATGGGAGGTTTCCAGAGGGAAGGTTTGGACTTGACCCTGAGAGAAAACACATTAGTGCCCTGACAAGGCTCAAGGCTTGAGGCTCAATACCCTCGTTTCCAGGTTCACGCCCACTGCTTTCCTTTACACATGCTTTCTTTTGCCAATTCTGGCCAAGCCTGCAGTTTGGAAATGCCAAGAGGAGTTGCTTTGCTCGAACCCGGGCACAGAGCACATCATAAATCCCGTGCTATGGTCCTGCTTTTGTGGCTTGCGTGGCCAAAGTTTGCAGAGTTCTGGGGCTTGAAGTTTGCAGAAAGTGTCAGAGAAGCCATGAACTATAGTAGGAGTAGGGGTGGGTCTGGTGACTGTCCACGCCACACCCTGTAAGTAACCAGGACAGTCTCCCTGCGTTTTCCACAAGGAGGCCAGGTTGAACTTCCTGGCAGAGACAGCTGGCTGAATTCTTACAGAGGCAGTAGGCTGATTTGAAAGTGATGCTTCCATAATTTCATTCTCATTTCCAGCCAGGACAAGTGTGACAGTAAGGTCCCCATTAGGAACCTAGTGCTTCGATTTCAGGAAAAAAGCCAGCTATCAACTCAAAGAAAATTGCAGATGTTTAAAAAAAAAAAAATCCCGTGATGGGCCGGGGCTTGCCTGCTGGCTATATCTAATACTTCAAAATAAAGACCAATTAAAGGTTTACACTGGGCCGTTTATCATGTCATATTATGGAGTTCCTTCCCAGACCTTCTTTGCTGGGGCTAATAAATGTCCCCCACAATGGCAAGTCTCCTGTCTTGTCAGTGATGACTCAATCACTTTGCCCTTAGATCTTGTCATCAACATAGCCCCATGAGCAGCCCATCCGGTGAGGGATTTTGTTTTATCTCAGTACTTAGAGAACCCTATCAGAGCGCAGCATCTGGGACTGCAGGATTTCCGTCATGGCTTCATATCATCTCTGGAGCAGTAGATACATCCTGAGTTTATTTGATAGTTAAGCCTCCCCCCTCGTCAATATCTGCTGTGTTTTGTGGTCACTATGCTCTGGGCTTCAGCCCACCTTGGTTGTTCCATCCCCAGATGCTGTGGACAAAAGCAGGCGGATGACGGATGGACTAGGGAGGCTTTCTTCCCATCCAGATATTTTGGCAACTCCTGGCATAGCAATCACTCCCAGAGAACACACAAGGGAGCAAACACCAGGCAACATCCAGAAACCCGACTGCAAAGTCGATTTGAAAACAGAAAAACAAGGGAAGGAAACAGACTCTCCCAGGCCTGATAGATACATTTTAAAACTCCAAGAATTTCTAAATAACTTGGCATGAATTTAGGGATCAAGTGACATTTATCTGTTTCTTATTTTTTGGTCTCCAGATTTACATTTCTGTGCAGTAAGGTTGCTGAGGAAATTAACATTTGCATACAAAGATGCAGGCAGTGCAGGAGTCAAACAGCTGCGAACGTTTGGAAATGCTTGGAGCTCCGTCTCTGATTAGCTCCTGCATTTTTGTTTTTTATTCCCCAAGCGGACACTCACTCTGACCCAGATCACTTGGTGATTAGGGTCAATTCATGTTTAAACTTTGAAGATTAGAGAGAACAGAAATGGCCACCACTTCCCTTTCTATTTTCTTTTAAAAACTTTAAACTTTAGAAACTAAAACCTTGAAAGAAATGCGTAATATTCTGAGTTCACTGAAGGAATTTATCCACATTTCTGCCATGTTAAATGTTAGCAAAGTTTATATTGGACTGTCATATTTCTTTATTTTATTCACCAGCATATAAGACGTCGATCTCAACATCTGGCTTTTAATAACCCTCGACATCTGGGAGCTCCTTTTTATTCCTATGGTGGACGAGGCACAGTAGTGATATTGGCAGTGTATATTTTCAAGCTACAACTCCTGTCTGCTTCAATCATAATTAATTACCACTTTTTAATATATTTAATTTGCTAAAAGTGATTTGCATTAGACCACATTTCAGTGTTAAGAAAATAGTGGTAGATTTTGGTGGCAATGGCTTTCTTTCCTGTTTATTTCTTCTTTTTTAAAATTTAAATCATCTATGAATGGATCTGAAACAAACTGAATCTATACATGCTGTTGGGTTTTAAATACAAAATGAAATAAACTGCTCTGTAAGGAGAGTGATTTTACAGCCATTTAGAAGCAGTCAGCAGGGGCTGTGGGCTGCATTTTAGGGAAAACCTTCTATTTTGTTCTGTGACTCTGAGCCTGGAGTTTTCCTGTAGCCATGACTTTGGGGGTCAGGAACCTTATAATGAAGGCTAGGACCTCCATCCAGAGATATATACTTACACACATACCTACAACATTCTGCATTGAATTACAAGGGGTTGCTAGACCCTTTGAAATCCATTTGTGGATGCCTGAGGGTCCCATGCTGTAGACTTTCCTTCTTAATTAGCATAAAAAAGGACATCAACTTTGCTTTTCTCCAGGAACTGAGAGGAAGTTTAATGAATGTAAAAATCCATATTTCTCAAGTTATGTAGGGAAAAGGGAAGTTTATTGCCAGGAGCAATTACTAAACTGTGTAGTGATAAATAAACACAGGTAAATTTTACATGAGAAGACCCAGCTAAGATGATCAATTGTACCTTATTTTTTGCCAGAATATTACTATCCAAACTGTCAGTACAAATTCATACTGAGTTGTCCAATTCAGACTCTGTGCAAATCACTTGATTGACTCAAATCAGTGGGGCATTGTTAATTCTTTGTGGGCCACAGACCCTTTTGGCAGTCTGGTGAACTCCTTTTATCAGAATAATATTTTTAAATGCACAAAATAAAAATTACAGAAATACAAAGGGAAGAAATTATCTGAAAACTCATTTCAAAGACCACAGATCTAAATTCTTGAGTAGATGAAAATTACCTTGACCTGTCGGCAATATTAGGTTGAACTGTATGAAATTGCTGTTTTCTAGATCAAAAATGGTCAAATATAGACATTTTCATATTATTCAACCTAATATTACAACAACTTAAGCCATAAGGATACATATGATGAGAAAATGTTCCAAGTTATTGTTTTTCCTGTTCCAGGTTTTCAAAACAAAAAGCAAATCATGGGAAAACCTGGTTTCGTCAGGGATTTGTTAAAAGACACAGCTCCCAAATTATGTGTGAGACCAGGATATGAACCACGCAGTTTTCTACACTTTGTTTCTATCCTTGCAATAAACAATGAGAATTCTTGTTCAAAACAGGACCTTGTGTTGGTGGATATACTTCTGTCTGCAAAGATTCAATTTCCCTACCTATCGGCTTCTTCACTAAGCGAGGAAAATGTCCTGAACCATTCTGGAAACGTTTTCAACAAGAATTCAGACCAAATAAGTTTCCATTTATCCACAGTTGGACACAATTTTAAGTTAAACAAAACTTCCTTTCTACAAGCATTTTACTGAATTGAAAGTTTACTCTCTTTGCTTTGAAACTTATTTGATTGCAATTGTATAATCATTCCATGCAAATGTATAATCATTCCATGGCGGGCACATCCTCTTTTATGCTGAGAGCAAAATAGAACCTGACAAATCAAGAAGATCACAGCATGTTTGAGCCTTTGTGAAATAACCAATGTGAATTATCGCATGCTACAGGAGTTTGTTCCACCCAAGTCGACGGAGTTTTTTTTTTTTTTTTTTTTAATTCTTCTTCAGCCTTTATTGATACTTTAAGCTTAAGAGAAATTAAGGGTATTTGGTTACTATAATTACTTCTCTGCTTACTTAAAAGGTTTAATCTACTCCTTAGGCATATGCAATTCAGATTGCATGCTTTCCAAAAAAATAATCATCTGCTAATGTAGACTAATTTTAATCTTCTAATCCAATCTTGACACAGACTCAGAGCTGGGTGGGTGGAATGTTTTTGTGTAGGGGTTGCCATAGATACAAAACTCAGTTATGTATTTGACAAGTCAGTGATGTGGCACTTAAGTTACTGTGGATTTTTTTTTTCCCTTGCTCTTTAAGATTAAAAAACAAAGTGAAGATCAGTGTGCCTTTGTAGTGCATCACAGTGTAACTAACCTTCTCTTCTTTCATTCCGGTGTTCCCCTCCTCTCCGTGCACCTCCTTACCCTGGGCCGGCCGCAGGATGACGAGGAGGGCATATGGGCATAGCCGGGCCTGTAAACCAAAGTTCCAGTTTTGTTTTGAGGGGTGAGAAACCATCTTTTATATCATTTTTCTTTTAAAAATTGCATTCTAGTGTGGTATGGTATGTGTGCTCAATTGTGTTTGCTGATGTTTGTGAGTGTGCCCTATGTTTGCTTCTGTGTTTTGTGACCACCCCCAAGAGCTCCCTCCTTCCTGCTCCCCCTCCCTGCAACCACATTATTGTGCTGCCTTGTTGGGGCTGGGTTGAGCACGAGTCGAATGTTTTTATGTTATTTAAAATGTAAACTATGCCCTGGTTAGGATTTATCCACACTTTTTAAGGCATGATTGTGGACTCAGAAATTGTCACGATTCTCCAGTCGTGGTTTTCAGCCAACTGCTTGCTTTTACCAGATATGCCAGTATGGTGTGACTCTCACGTCCTTCTGGTTGTGTCACATGTTTCACAAGGAATAAGGGAAATAAAACTGTTTATCTTCATGGAGCTGAAACTATCATCTCTAAGAAGCCCATTTAATGGATTGTACTCTCTTCTATGGCAGTTCTGAAGAAAACACAAGGATCAAGGCATAGTAATGGTGCATGGGTAACTGTAGCTCTTTAAGTGAATTAGAATAGAAATATTAATATTGGCAGGTATCATGAGTGGTATTATATCTGTTGTTTTTTGACAGTTGAGCTTCTGTGGAGTTTTACATTATGTTTCATGCATTGAATTTTTCAGAGGGTTTTGCTCTGTTAAAGGCTGATTTTTAGCTATTAAGAACCCACTCTTTATTTCTGGGCTATCTGCATTATAATTGAATAGTGGTGTGTGTAATTGCTGTGTGTTATAAAATGGAACACTGAACTCTAGGGACTTTTGCTGCTGGGAATCACATCTCTTCAGGATACTGCAGGCTGTATAACACCAAGTTGCAACACTCTGGAGTTGAATATACCTATGGTGATGTAGAATATGCTGTTGAAGTTGGTGACATTGTATATGCCATTGTGTTCAGAACAAGAAATGTTCTGTGTGCCACAGTCAAAAAGTACTCAATGTGCCGTTCTTTTTCTGGGACAAATGTGAAATGTCCTAGGTCTGTGATTAGAGAGGCAGTTCTTTGGGATAACTCAACAGGTGTGCCCTTCTCCAAGTCTTGCCTTCATATTCCGTAACAGTGGTGCTTCACACGAATTTTAAAACAGTAACTGGTGTGTTTTGCCTGTGGGTGACAGTTTCATTGATGTGTTTCACTGCTCACTTGAACCTGTTGTATGTCCCACCAGTGAGTCAGACTGCTTTCTCTGGTCCTTTAGGGAACACACAGGAGTTTGATTTTCCTTTACAACATCTTCCCACATAGTAAAAATGTAACACTTCCTGGACCCATTTGCCGCCAGTAGAACCTGCTTCCTGGTCACATCAGACTATCGCCTCTCTTCTCCCTTTCCTGGGTAAAGTGGAAAACAACACTGGAATTAACTCTTCCAGAAGCAAAGTGGTTCCAAAGGGAAGCTTATCAATATGGGGAGGTAGGGAAACCAGAGAAATTCCTAAGATTCTGTCTGAGAGACTCCCTATCTAGGAAAAACTTTAAGAGAAACATTGCATTTACTCATACAGAAAAGCTAATAAATATGTAAATTGACCTGAAACAACTTTAAATGAGAAGTAAAGATTTCATAATGTTATAGAGTGACCATGTGAAACCTGCCCACAACGTGCGTGGAATAGGTAGGCAAAGGAAGGTTCTACGAGTTTGGGGTTGCCTAGAGACGTGTAAGTCCTTCTTGGGGCTCTTTTTTGGAGCTACTTCTGCTATCATAAGTGTTAGGACACTGGGCTGCATTTGTGTCTCCTCCTGAATAATAAAAATTTTTATTGCTCTTTCACAAGATTCTTGACACCCGCCCTGCCATCCCCTCAGATAGGAACCTTGTCGTCTTCAGGGGGGAACTGGTGCCAAGGCCCATAGACAGCCTTGCTTTGCTCAAGGTAGATGGAGACAATGGTGTTAAATCCCCATCCTCCTTATTCTTTCATGAAATTTCCCCAAACGCCATGTACCCCAGAAAACAAATGTCTTCTGAAAATTAGTCAATATATAATCCTGCTTTATATGCTGTAATAAATTTTATAGGCTTCTGAGGAAAACTACTTATCTTTCTTTATGACTCCTTTAAACAAGTTTGCTCAGATATCCTCAGGCTTTTAAAACCATATCTTAAGGATTTAAATAATGAGATACTGGGGGAACCTTCTCTTGCTGAACAGCCGTTGCATGTTTTGAGTCGCATTACAATCTGTGGGGCCCAAGGAGACATTAAATTTATAACTAAAGATGGATAATAGTGGCACATTAAAAATTAACTGTTTTGAATATTTTGATTTATGGCCCTTATAAAAGAAACATTACAAGAAGTTATTTTACTAGGCATCAGTAATATGCTTATAATAGCAACAGAAGGCCCTGACTTGAATCTAGTGTTTTGGTGCTGAAATGAATCATAATTTAGGAAAAGTTGCTCCAAAAATTACAACAAATTGGAATTAACATAACAAACCTGACAGCTCCTCCCCTTTTTGGCACCTCTAGATACTAGCCCAGGCATGATTTATTTGTCTCACTGTGATCTTTCAAGGGTGGTGTTTTCTGAGAGCAAAGTGGGCTGGAAGAAGTTTGCTTTTCTAAAGAGTTTTGACAGCCCCTAGAGCTAGTCGTTCCCCCCATAAACCTCACGCCCCAGCCCAGCATTATCAGCATGTGACCTGTGTAGTCCACAGAACCCTGAGCTTGGTTTAATGCTCTACTGTCACTGTCTTAAAACTGTGAATAATTTTTGAACGAGGCACGCCGCAGTTCATTTTGCCCTGTGCCCCACAAATTATGTAGTCCGTGCTGCTTAGATCCACCATATATTCCTATACTCTGCCTCCAACTCCTCTCCAGTCCCCCTCCCTGTTGGCTCATCCCCACTCCTATTTTCCTATGGCTGGAATTTACCTTTGGCCTACCTTATTTTTCTGGTTTTCTTGCAGAGACCCCATAGGGTCACATTTCCAGCAATTTGTTGCCCTCATGGGCATCAGTGAAATGTGTATTCAACCCCTGTCCCCTTGCCTACCCCACCCCCCAGTTTGATTGTGAAAATGTGCTCTTGGAGCCCTTCTGCATTTTCTGTCTTGCTTTGAAAATACAGGAAAAGCAGCTGCTTAATTCTCCGTTACTTTCCTTCAGGAAAATCCACTTGATGTGGCAATCATTTGTGTCAGCAAATAACTCTGCATTTCCACTGAATGAAGGTGCTTTCCTTGGACCCCCAAGAGGCACTTTGGTTTGTGAATATTCAGTGAGGTGGGATAGTGAGGGACCTTGCGAGATCTAGTGCCACATCTGCCTTGACATTTGAATGTTTGAGCTTTTCCTGTGAACTCTCGTAACTGAGCAGACATGGAACACAAGATCATTTTTGTTTCTTAAACCACTAGAAAGGAATAAGTCTTTCTACATTGAAAACATATGCAAATGTTTAGGACCTGATTCGTAAAAATACAGATGTGGGCATTAACAAGTTTTGGCCCAGGGCCATGATGCTAGTCGATGTGTCCTGTCAAAATGAAGAATTGTCGCTCTGTGCCACCAGCACGTGGATAGTGAGTGTGTGTATGAGTCACAGAGCACATAGACTTGAGGAGGGGGTTTTGCACACACAGAAACAGTGCTCGAAGGCCCATGGAACCCCCTGGCATGCCTCCTCTCAGGAAGAATGAGGAAGGAGGTATTTTATTGTGGCTGGGAAGTTTCTACGTTTCGTGCCTTCTCTTAGCAGAGAAGGTCTGGGCACAAGGTCTGTGCTCATCCTGCTCTCCCTGTGCTCAGCCTCCTCAGCTGAAGTCTTGATGTCTCTGCAAAGTGGAGGCTTTCTTTTACATCAACTGTACCAGGATACCAACTAGTGTTTTTGATTCAACCCACATCTCCTATGACTGAGGATCTGATACATCTCCTCCTTGTGCCATTGGCTCCTAAGAATTTTCCTTCATTCATTCATTCATTTATCCATTCATTCAGTCATTTTTCACTTATTCATCTGTTCTTTCATTAAAAAGTTAAATTCTTGGTTAGGTGCTGAGAAAATAGTGATGCGTAAGATAGACACGGTTGCTACCCTGTTGGTCTTACAATCTGGTTTAGGGAAACAGACCATAAGAATATAAATATATGAATGGAAACCTTATACATTTTGATCATTGCTTTGATGGAAACTGGGAAGATATTGAGATTAACAAGAGGAACCTACTTTAGCAAAGGGCCGAAGGTGGGAAAGAGCTTTACGGGCTGAAGGAGCTTAAAACCATAACTCTGGGTAGCAAATAAGACAGTAAGATGAAGATGAAGAAGTGGGAAGGGGCCAGATCATATAGGGCCTTTTAGGCCAAGGTAGGGAGTTTGGGTTTTAGCCTAAGAAAAGTGAAAAAAAATGAAAAGAAAATTAGAGGATCTTAAGCAGGGGCATGACATGATTCGATTTATGTTGTAGAACAATCCAGGCTGCTGTGTGGAGGTTGAACTGTCGTGGCAGGAAGAGCAGAAGTAGGGGCTGTTCCATCATTTGTGAAAAAATTAATGGTGCTGAGCCAGGGGAGCAGTGGGGGAGATTAAGACAAGTGGATAAGTTGGAGATGAGACTAGGAAGTGAAGTCAGCAGGACTTTGATGAAGAGTTAAGAGAGAGGATTAAATCAAGAACTTCCAGATTTCTACCTTGGGTGTCAATGCTGAGACACACCATTACTGGAGGCTGAAGGCTGAGTAGGAGTCCTGTTCTGTTCTGTTTTCCCCAGATGTCCAGTCAGACTGGCCAAGGAAAGGCAGACTTTTGATCCCCTGTTTTCCGTTTGCCTGTATATCAGCAGGGGAATCTTTGGCCTCTCATTGCAGTGACGTGTAGGCTGTCAAGTTTAAAGCATAGCTGGAGTCCAAGTTCCAGAGTGTGTGTCTCCTTTGACTCTTAAAGAAAAGGAGAGAATTGAATATCAAAGACTGCGAAGAAAAATCAGCAGTCATAGAATAGGGAGACATGTGGGCACAGTGGTCTACAGAAAAACCGAGCTCCCAAAGTTGTAGAAGGATGAAAAGGAGGAAGATGCCATTGGTTCTTGCAGTTTTTCCTAAGATCCTCAGTCATCAAGAATTCTGTCAGTTAAGGAAAACCTTGTGAGATTTTGGCTCCTATCTTAAAATTCCGAGTATATTATTTCCTGCAGAAGAAGCTTTCGGTAACCAGTTTTCAGGAGTTAGGGTGAGAAGTAACTAGAAGTAGCTACTAGATGTTTCAGAACCACCATTGACAAGGACTCTGCCTACTTCCAACTGCAGAATTAATTCCTGGGTGAAATGAAATGTTTTTGCTTTATTTCTTCCCCCTTTACCTTCTTTTTTTGGCTTCTCTGCTCCTCTGGAAGATATCTATATATTTAGATCTTCTATTCAGGCTTGTAAAGCTGTTCTTCAGAGCTACAGCTTGAATGTCCTACCCCAAGTTCTTTCAATCAATAATTCATTCCAAAAAAAAAATATTTCTTGGGGCTTCCCTGGTGGCGCAGTGGTTAAGAACCTGCCTGCCAATGCAGGGGACACGGGTTCGAGCCCTGGTCTGGGAAGATCCCACATGCCACGGAGCAACTAGGCCCGTGAGCCACAACTACTGAGCCTGCGCATCTGGAGCCTGTGCTCCGCAACGGGAGAGGCTGCGACCCTGAGAGGCCTGCGCACCTCAATGAAGAGTGGCCCCCACTTGCCATAACTAGAGAAAGCCCTCACACAGAAATGAAGACCCAACACAGCCAAAAATAAATATAATAAATAAATAACTTTAAAAAAAATTTATCTCAGTACTGGAGTTGAGGCAGTGAAGAAAGTACAGTTCCTATCCTAGAGGAATTTAGAGTAGTACACAGATTCTTAAGCTGGTGTTCATGAACCCCCAAGGGTCTGCAAACCCCTGGACATGGTTAACAGACTTTGATGTGGGTATGTGCGCATCCCCCAAGGAGAGAGAGTATCTGTGATCTTCAGCAGATACTCATAGGGGCCAGTGACTCAGAAAAGGTGAAGAACCGCTAATCTATGAGAAACTGGGTGACAGTGTGGCAGTGTGGCTCATAGTGTGGTCTCTGGATTCAAACCAGTCTGGGTTTGGACTGGGCTGAATCCAGAGACTGTTTGGCTGGGTGGCCTTGGGCAAGTGTTGTTCCCTCTCCGCTCTTCGATTTCCTCATTTGGAGAAGGTTATACACACCTTCCAGGGCTGTTGTGAGGATTAGATGAGATGAGGTGAATGAGATGCCTAGCCATGTCTGGTGCACGGTGAGGCCAGTCCTCATGAGAATATCACTGTTATTATTGCAACTGTGCTCAGAAGAGTGGACTCTATATGCCAACTGAAGAAAGTAGTTGATACTGTGGGATGGGTGACTTTGGGGGGTAAGAGAAAAGACAGAAGAAAGGAAAATCAAAAGGCGAAATCTGTTTTTATGACCAAAGCTATACGAGCCAGCTACACATTTTCTAGCAGATCTTAAAGCATCGTTACCCTAAAAACACACCCTGTTTAGTTACTTTTGATTATAATGGCACCTAGGTCTAGCAAAGGAAGGTTTGATTGCTGGAGACTCTGGATTAGTCCATGTCTAGCAGAGTGTCTCTTTCAGCTCGAAGAAAAATCGAGTGAATAATATGAAAAGCCAACAAATATTTGATGACCAATTGTGAGCTGATAAATTGAAAGAGAGAAAAGGGTGTTGATGTTGCAGTCCACCATTTTCTGCTCTCAAGTATGATGGACTTGGTTGGGGACAGGGGGAGAAGCTTTTAAGCAGAATCGAGCGCAGCAAATAAGTTCTTATGGGTTTTTCTGGAGCTTGTAAGGGTTACCTGGCAAAGCAATGTATGTTGGCTTGGATATGACCACACTCTAAGGACCTGAAATCTGGCTGAGAAATCATAAACAAACAGTGGTGATAAATGACTGTGGGCCAGAGGCGGGAGGCGTCTAGCGGAGTGTTGCTGCATTACATTACATCCTTCCTGTGCCAGGGCTGGCTCACAGGGAGCTCTTCAGCCTCTCCCACCCCTTTGTCATTTGCTGTAGAGTGTGGTATTGGTCTGGTCTTGTTTAACCTTTTTTATTAATGATCTGTAAAGGAGAGAAAAGAGCATGTGGAGGAAGGTCGCAGATGACACTAATTTGGGATGTGTTGGAAACACTAGGGAGGTCAGAGAAATCACACAAATGGCCCAAAGAAGGTTAGGATCATGAAGGGAAAGTAACAAATCTTGGAGAAGTTCAGATACTCACATCTGGTGAAAATTAATCTGAGACACAGATATCAATGGGTGGGAGGGGTATGGAAACTGAACACTAAAAGAAAAATAATAAGCTGAGTGGACATTGGGAAATCCAGCCACGGGTGAGAACACAGAGAGAGGAGCCAATGGCATTTAGCACTGTCCGGACATTAGCAGGTGCCAGAGAGACGTGCATCACCATTTGTGACAATCGTGCCCATACATTGTCTTATACTTGAGACATCAAAATGTTACACACCCTCTCTTCCAGAAGATCACCCATAGGTCTCATTCCTAGACTTGTAGACCGAGAGTAGACACTGCTTTGGGGAGCCGTCCAGTTGGTGGGCAATGTTAATAAGCTGGACCAGAATTTTCTTGGTGATTCAGGGAGAGGAACCCCAGTCCCATCTCCTTCCAGTCATCTCCACATCCCCAACAAAATGGAAAACCAGACAACATCCAAAACAAGAGTATATACTTATGGTCACCACTGGGTGTTTCAACCAGAATGGTTGAAATATTCCTTTCTGTCACTGAGTCATCAATTGACTAGAAGCCATTGACCATGCCCAGATGGGTCTTAACTCCATCCTCAGGCCTTCCCCATATATGCCTTCCCAGAGGAACATGATCTCTGAAGGAAGCGTGCGGGCCCACTAGGCTATCAGATGATCTCATGAAACAGATACTACGGATCCATTTTGCCTGGGTGGCCACAAGGTCCCTTCCCCATGAACATGTCTATCAGAGACATTGGGATGGTAATGCATTCCCTCTAGCTTTGTTTTCCAGAAAATATAATGCAAATGCTAAGAATAACAGCATAAAGCAACGGAAACTTCTCTCCTGCCAGGCCCTTGTCTAAACTGCCCCCATCTCTCCCATGCAGATCCTGCCCTCATAAACACTAGGCCACACTTGCCTTCCCTGTCACAGACCTGTTCCCATGGTAACAAAATCACTGAGATGCTGAATCTGCATAAGGAGGAGGCCTGCTGTTTCTTTCAGCTTCAGGGAGCTTTCCACAGGCTAAGGATCAGCCTGGCTCATTTGCTACCCCACTGTGTGTCCTAATAAGTCTGGCCCCTCCTGTTATGTCTGTGTCAGTGGTCACAGGTCCTTAGTGCCTCAGTCACTGTGTATATGTGCGGAGTGGTGGAAACAGAGCTCCCGGAAGGATGTAGAAGAGTTTGTTATCATCTTTTTGAGAAAAGACCATTGCTTCATGAAACCTATTAAACTCAGAATAAAAAGACAAATATCGATATGTGGCTGAAGACCCCTCTGGCATACATTGTACCTTCGTCCTTCAGAGGAAAACGTAGGATGAGGCTCTGAAACAAAAACTACAAAGATCACTTTCTCTGGAAAACTCTAAGCTCCTTACAGCCACTGCTTTATTTTCGCCATTTATTACTTTTATGTTCATTGCAAAAAACAGAAAATTTAATGAGGAATCAGGAAAAAAGTTCTTAAAGTCCTCATTCAGAGAAAGTACCATCTTAAAGCACATTTTCCCTATCAGATATGGTCATGTAAATATATAACTGACAGAGACAAATCCGACTTTGCGTAGTCTTTGGTGCTAAGTGGTTGGTAGCACCCAGGCTCTGGAGTCAGACAGACCCAGTTCAAATACTGGTTCCACCACTCTTAAGTGTTGCTTTAAGCCTTTAAAGTAGCAAAGGCTATATGGTGGTTGTTATTTACTCAGTGCCACAGGATTGATTTTCCACATTGACAAATTGAAATCGGTTTATCATTTTGATTTCTGCCCTTCATCAGGCAGTGGGAAGAGCCTCTGCAGGCTGGGGTGGGCATACTACAGCCCTCTGGGGAGCAGGGGGGGGAGTTATACTGCCCAATGCATTGGTTCTTGGCAGGGGAATGAGGCTTCATTGTTCTGCACTCAGGTGGCAGCCCGCGTAGCCCGGGTGCCCGTAGCTGCCCTGAGTCAGCATGTGGTGGGGTTAGCAGCCCTGCTTGTTCCCCAGCAGCCATTCTTCTTTCAACACACCTTGATCTCTGATGTAACTGCATTATTTGAGAGGAGTTTCTGTACAAATCCCTCTACAGAAAACAAAAACAAAAACAAAAACCCCTCCATGATTAAAAAGGGAGTCTCCCCATTGTCCCTTGCGTGGCATTGGGTTGTGATTAGGTTCTGCTTGTAGGGCTTTTTGCTGCTCTTATTGGTTACTTTTATGGTTTTGTTTATTCTTTATACTTGTATCTCCTGGCACCATGGCACTAGCTTGGGAGCACGAGGAAACCATGTCAGGGGAAATCTTCTGCGCTCCTCTTTCCGAAGGCAGGTGACACTAGGAAATGAAAGAACACCTGTTTTCTTCTGAGGGAGGAATGGCTTGCCCCACTGACAGCATGTCCACCAGCCGATCAGAAACTCGATTCAGCCTCGGAGGTTGTTCAGTACAATTGTCAGCAGAATGTGGGGACGAGAGAGGGAGAATGAGGAAGTGTTTGGAACCAAAGAGTAATCTTTGTCCCTCCTTGCACAACAGGCTTGGGTCTCAGTGAAATCTGATATGTCAGATAAGGCGGTTACTGCATGTAAGAGTGCAAGCTGAGACACGCCAGATGAATTTTTCGTTGTTATTATTTTTCTTTAAGTTATGAATGCACTAACATGTTTTCAAGGCCAGACTGTGAAGCTGTTTCCACACTTTGTGGGAGACTGCAAGCACCTGGTTTGAGGCTTGGGACTCCCACCCATCAAGGCCTTCTAGGAGCTTTATGTAACTGGGTGTCTGCCTTTGGCATGCCTTTCACCTTGGGCATTGGATGGAACAGGGAAGGACGGGCTCTCTCCATCTCCCCCTGGGATGATCACTGCTTTCCCAGAAATCACGCTGGGGGCAGGGGAGGCTGAAGGGAGGCCTTCAGCCCAACAGCACCATGCCTCGTCCACTCATCGTCAGAAACATCTTCAAAGTTCTGAGGGCTGACATTGCCACTTCTCCCACTTCTGTCTCACTCACACAGCTCCCTCACCAGTTTAGAGAAAATAGACCACGTCTGTCTCTGATTTTCTTCTGATCCCCCATCAGCTGTATGAGGGTAGCAGGCAGGTAGCACCATGCCTATTTTACAAAGTAAGAAAGTTGACTCTCGGTCAGCTGCTCCTTCCCCTGTGGTAATAGTTCCCTAAGGATGTTCATCAGAGCACTGATGGTACTGGATATTAAGAAATACTATTTTAAAATTATAATAAAAGCATTCTATGTTCAAACAAGTTTGAGTAAAACTGGATTAAACAGAATCAAATAGGTTTCTTCACTGCAGGCATTCTCAGAGCCTTTGATGGGCTAGTGTCCTCAGGCCAGTTGTCACATTCTGAAAGAAAGAGAGGTTTGGCTGGGTCTACCATGCTTAGTTGCTCATGGACCTTTTTTCTTCCCAGACCCTCATCTAGAATTATATAGACTCTATCTGGGGAAAATGTATTTTGGGAATATATTTGGGGAAAGGTTTGCTGCAACTTGCTGTCTCTTTGGTCTTCAGGATGGGCTATTTGCCCTAGCAGGTGGAGCTACCACCATTGTTTGAGATCGTTAACTAGGAGCTGGCAGAATCCTGTGCCAAAAAGAACGAATGAATGGGCCTGAAAAGAAGGCACATAGCCCAGCCCCACCATTAAGCTTTTATTTTCCTTACTATGGTTGAGCAGCTATGTTTTATCCAGTATTTATCTGAAACTTGAGGGATATATATGCCCAGTGTTGAGTAAGACCTATAAAGGAGAATTTGGGGCCTTTAGCCAAGTTGCCTTCATGATGGAAATGATGCAGGGCTATGATGTCAGCAGAGGTGAGAACCAGCAGTTCCGCTCCTGTGCTGTTTACCACACACTGGCCACTTTCCGAAGTCAAGGCTCATCAGACTTTTTCTGTAATGGCCAGATAGTAAACGTTATAGACTTTGTGGGCCAAAAGGCAAAATCAAGAATATTATATAAGTACTTATATAACAAGAAAGAAAGCAAATTTTCACAAGTTTTTCATTAATGAGATTCAAAATATAATGAGTGTAAATTTTGTAATAACATGTCTACTAATGAGAAGAATTGGATTCTTTGGAGAGAGATTACATTTCACTTAATTGGTGTTCAACATTAGTATTCTCTGTCATCAGAATCTTTTGCAGATGTTCATTTGTAAACAATGCTCCGTAATGGTATTTTATGTATTTCATCTTTGAAAATGTCTATCCACACAGATGGATGATACACATGTCACTCAAAAGGCTGTCACGTTCTCACTGCCTCACTGCCATTTGCAGTGGGCTGAGCAGCAGTGCAAAGCCATGAGAGTGCCACATAGCGTCTCAGTGGCAGCTACTCAATTGCCATTCCATGCAAAAGCAGTAAAAGACAGCAAGGAAATGAATGGGCATGGTCATATTCCAATAGAAACCATATTTATGGACAGTAAAATTTGAATTTCATATAATTTTCATATATCACAGAACATCCTTCTTTTGATATTTTCCCAACTGTTTAAAAAGGTAAACACCATTTTTAGCTTGTAGGCCATGCAAAACCAGTGGCAAGCTGCACGTGACTCGGTGGGCCATACTTTTCCACCACCCCCCCACCCCATCCTCAGTGCTTTCACATTGGTCATGCTGTTCAGTCCTCACCTCCCCCTATGTGGTAGGTACTACTATTATCCTGTTTTCCAGGTGAGGAAACTTTGGCACAGAGCAGGGAAGTTCCTTGCCCAAAGTCACACAGATCAGGAATGTCAGAGCTGGGATTTGAACCCAGGTGTGTCTTACTCCAGAGCTGCTGACCAGGACTCCTGATTCTCTGCACTGACTCACATTGCATCCCCAAGGTGACCCTTTCAGATCTCTGCTTTAGCCTTCACACTCCCCACCCAGCCCCCCTCTCACGGGAGAGGGAAGATGGGCCTGTTTTTCTGAGAATTATGATGACAGCCAACAAAGGCTTCATCATTTTCATTTTCTCCACCTCAGAACTTTCCTCTGTAGATCACATCTTCCTTCTCCTCATGCCTGATTTCCCCTCATCTTCCTCCTCTTGTTCTTTCCTTTTTCGTGAATAAAATGTCCAGCCTGCTTGTACGAGGAGTCCATGGGATGAGGGTGAGAGCTCTGTTTCCCAGGCCTGCCCCTTAATAACTGTGTAACCTTGGGCACAGTATTTAATTGCTCTGAGCCCCGGTGTCCTCATCTAGAAAGTGGGAAAAATGATGTCTTATTTTCCTCCCTCGCTGAGTTCTTATGAAGATCAAGTGAGATAATGATGTGAAATGCTAGCCCAGTACCAGTGCATAGTAAGCACTCAGTAAATACTAGCCCTTGTTGTCTTTATTTTCTTCTTTATTTTCTTTATTTACTACCACCTCCTCTGATACCTTCTTCATTGGTCACCCCTTACAGTTTGCAGCATCAGTATTTCTGTAATTATCTATCAAGTATCTACTATGTGTTATAAAGACCTAGAAGTTTACTTAATGGATATCTCCTGAATCAGGTTGGGCACTGAGCCACCAGTCTGACCATTGAAACTATTTGGCATCAACACCCGTGACCAAAGGAACACGTGGAACCAGTCTCCCTAGGGGTCTTCATGCTTGAGGCCCCTGCCTGGAGTAAGTTGGATATAACTTTCTTAGGGTCAAGCAAATGATCTAGGCAACAAAAACATATGCCTGCAGATTCAAAAGCCCTCAATACACAATTCCAATAAACTAGCACAGTTAATAGCCAGTTGGAATTAGATGCACGAAGAAGCTTGAAACTTTTCAGTCATTACAAGAAATATCACCATAATGTGAAGTCGGGGGAAACTCAGAGGCCAGAAGGCAAGTGAAATTACAAAGAAAATGCTAAAGCTGCCTTTTTTCCTAGATGTTTGTACTCTCTTATCTTGACTGATCCAGAATAGATAAAGGAAATATTGGATACAACTTGTTGAAAAAGGCAATACTGCATCTTCTTTACCTGCAGAAAAGCAAGTACATGCTTGCAGACTCTGGTGTATTCTTAGAGAGGCTCTTAAGGAATTGTGCAAGCAGGGTATGTTCCAGGAGATTATGAGTCCTTTGTGTTTCATGATTCATGGTTGCCAGCAGCTGGCATCTTTCTGAAATCCCATGAAAAGTGGGCAGAGCTCCTTGTGCAAACTTTTGAGCAGAGGGTTAAGGAGACTTTGTATCTGACTCTTAATCTCGTTGGGAAATTTTAGGGTGAAAAATGTAATTACATCTGAAATGCCAACAACCAAGGCCAAAGGAATGCCTCCTCTTTGGAAGGTTCTTTGTTGATGTGATTAAAAACTAAGCTCTCTTGCTCCTGCCTACAAATTATTCAGATTATTTGAAAAGAAATGAAAGAAGACACTGGGAAAAAAATGCCACAGACCAGATTATGTTAGGACTTAACTAATGCTCACCTGTTTAGCAATTAGTTCAACAAATATTTACCAAGTACCTACTATGTGCAGTTCAACAGAAACTACACAAGTAAGGTCCCTGATCTCCTTGAGTCCTTTTACCCAAGTAAGGTATATTCTTAATTGTCTGTCAGTATAAGATTATAAGAAGAATTCAAGGACCCTGCCATTTAGCACAGGGCAACTTCACACTGTATGATCAATATTGCCATTGACTCTGCATATAAATGGGTTAGCATGGGCAATTCAGTTGGCTGGCATAGAGGACTGTTTGATGTGGCCTGAATACCAGGGCTGGAAGCAGAGAGGGATAGCACATAGTAACTAAAGGAAAGATAGGAAAGTGACACAACATCATTGAAATGTGGGGTTGTAGTCAGTTAACTGACGCCAGCAGAGTCTCATAAGCCTCATAGCCATGAATCCAAGTCATGGTGATGAGCAGAATTTGTTCAGAGATGGAAAGCAGCCATTACCAAACATTTAGTTTGTCCACATGAAACGCCACTTAGTCTTCCACCCTAACGTGTAGCTCTTAGGTTGTCCCATTTTACGCAGAAGAGGTTAAATCACACTGCTAAGATCAACAGCTAGGAGGTGGCGAGACCAGGCTGGAACCCCGTTCTGTCATTCACTACCCCATCCCGTGTTCTTTCTTCAGTAGTGTGTGGCCACCGCCAGCCACTGTACAGCAAGGGGTTCTTCAGACCCAGTTGCTTAAACCACGTACTGAAGTCTGTCCCCACGTGGGTTGAAAGCAGGTTGAGTTACAAGAATTTATAATATTACCTATCTGTCTGTCTGTCTATCTGTCTATCTTTCACATGTATATGTATATAATTTATTATAAATTGTATATATTCTGTGTATTATTATATAATACATATTGTATGTTAAACAGCATGTTAGGTGCCCAGGCTAACCCACAAATCCTGTGTCCTGTTGATAAAATCTCTATGCTTGTGGAGAGAGTTGGAACCTACAAGAAGATAACAGCCATAATATAATAGGAAAAACAATAATATTGAATAAAAACTTAATAAGGTATTGGTTAATCTTGGGTGCCGATACTTCAGGAGAAGTGGTTTTGTTTAGAAAGAACAAGAGGAGGCAGTGCCCATCTCTTGAGGTTGTTTCGAGGATTAAATCCATTAAACCACGTAGTGTCTGGGCATGTTGTAAAAGGGATGTAAATGTTAGTTGCATAGGTAAATGATTGAAAAGATTCCAAAGGGAATGTCTGAATACTTCTAAAGATTTTAGAGAGGGATGGCCTAAATTATTTCTCCTGCCTGATTTTACTTTGAAACATAGTTTCCAACTAAATTGCAACTTAGGGTTTGTGCAATGGCAAGTGCACAGGCATCCATAAAACTGAGACTACCCACCTCAGCTAAAATCATAGAGTGGTACCGCTGAGCAGCTGCTGGAGCCCCACAATCAGGCGCCTGACTTCCAGCTTTGCAAGTAGTAAGGGTGACTATCTTGAGCATTTACACTGTGCCAGGTACTTTACTTAGTCGCTTGCTAGGTACTAACTCATTGCATCCCTCAAACAAACCCATGAGGTGGGTCCTATTGTTAGTCTCCTTTTGAAGGTAAGAACACTGGACCCTAGACAGTTTAAGAAAATTGCCCAGGTTGCAGAACTGGTGAGCAACGGAGCTGGAGATTATATGTGGGCATTTTGCCTCTGGAGGATACACGTTATGTCAGGATTTCTCAGCCTCAACAGCATTGTCATTGGGGGCTGAATTCTTTGTCGTGCAACTGTGCATTGTAGAATGTTTAGCATTTAGCTTCTAGATGTCAGTAGCATTCCAGCACCCTGTTTGTAAGAACCAGAAATGGCTCCAGAATTGCAGATGTCCCCTAGGGGCAAAATTGCCCTTGGTTGAGAACCGCTGCCCTACATTCAGATGCGCTCTAAACGCATGGCTGATGAAAATTCCTGGAACTGACTTAGGGCATCATCAGAGTTTGACCCACAGACTGAAGTAACTTCACAGACTTTATAGCCATGAAGCCATCGTCTGCAGTACTCGGAGGAAGCAGAGCTTTCTTATAGAGCGAGGGAAGGGAAATGAATTTTTTGAAAATGTCCTTGTGAACATTAGGATTGGAAAGAGAGAATGGCATTCAGGATGTGCACAGTGGGTAGAAATACAGAAAGATGATGCCTGCATGGTGACATGAGAGAGGGGCAGTGCTGATCTGGAAAGGGACACACAGCCGCCACTGAGACGTACCACACACTCAGCAAATCTGAGCTCTCTGGGCTCCTGCTAGAGTTCACAGACTTGGTTCAAATCTCAGCTCCACCACTGATGAGCCATGTGACCTTGGACCAGTCATTGAGCCTCATTGCCGCTGCTTCCTCTTCTATCAAATATAGACAATGTTCATTTCCACCTCACTGTGGTGTTAAGAGTTCCTAAAAGCACCTGGCATACTTAAGGAAAGGGCTTAATGATGCTGGTTAGTTGTCTTGGCCACTCTGCCTGAAGTTGTGATGTTTACTGGTTACGAGAACGGGATCTGGACTCACACTGCCCGAGTGTCAATCCAGCTTGGCCGTGTGCTGGCTGTGTCATCTCCACTGAGCAGCTCAGTTGCTGTGAGCCTCAGCTTCATCCTTGCTAATCGCCCTACCTCCCAGATTTGATGTGAGGAAGCTGTGAGATGATGCACGTGAAGCCCTCTGCCCAGTGCCAGCATCAGCATTAGCGCCAAGATGGTACTTCCCACCTCAGGATTTGTATTAGTTATTTATGTTGCTGTAACAAAGTGCCCAAACTGGGTGGCTTAAACAACAGAAGTTGATTGTCCCGCAGTTATGGAGGCTAGAAGTCAAGGTGTCGGCAGGGTTAGTCCCCTTTGAGGGCTGTGACACAGAATCTGTTCCATGCCTTTTCCTCAGTTTCTGTTGGTTTGCTGGAAATCTGCAACATTCCTTGCCTTGTAGATACATCAGGCTGATCCCTGTCTTCGTCTTCACATGGCTTTCTCCTGGAGTGGGTGTGTCTATGTCTAAATTTCTTCTTTCTATAAGGATGCCAATCATGTTGAATTAAGGTTGCAGTGCAATCACATCTTAACTAATTATATCTGCAATGACCCTATTTTTAAATAAGGTCAAATTCTGAGGTACTGGGTGTTAGAACTTCAACATATGAATTTTGGGAGGTGGGGGGGGGGACACAATTCAACCCATAACAGGATTCTATGAATCTTTTTAAGGTTTCTTCTAGTCCCATGAGGGATTATTGAGGTCTGAATAGTTTGGGGCAACCAAATAAATGAACCTCTATCAGCAGGGAAAGAACATTGTTTTAGGAGTCAGGAAATGTGCCACTTGAGGGAAGTGTCTTGACTTGTTTGACTCTTAAAATGTGTTTACTTGGTTGTGCCTTCTCTGTCATACGAGACTAATGATGGTCACCTTCTACACTTTCACTTCCCCCCAAATTATTCTGTGGACTGAAGAAGAGTGTGTCTCTGAAGACACCTTGAAACTCTCAAGGCTCTATCTGGGTGCATTGTTACTATTCTCACTATTTAGAGGGAATAAAGGGAAATGTTGACTCCCATGTGGGGATTCGGCATCTGTTAACAGGTCTTGCTTCTCCATCCCAGCTTGCCTCTCCCCATCAAAATCCAGACCTGCTGCTGAAGTTTTCAAAAGCTCCCTGTGTTGTGAGATTTGAGCAAACTTGATCTTCCAGGTTTGACTTAAATATTGTTTCCATTTTGAAGCCTGTCATGTGGGTGTACCACAAAGAGCGTTGGTTTTCCCCCCACCCCCCAAGCCCTGGGCCACGGTATGTAGGCAGTAACAGAATACTAGGAAGAAAGAGAGAGCCTGAAATGGATCCTCAGGCTCTGGGCCTGTGCAGAGACAAAGCAGGATGTAAGTAAAACCATTACTTCTCCCTCCTGATCAAAGGCGAGATGGTAACCCCACCCCTCCTCCCCACCACCCAGCAAGCAATTAACACAGCCTGGCGTCTCCTCCGAAGTGATGGGGATTCAGCCTGCAGGACCAGCTCTGGCTGATCAGTGATTGAAAGTGAGCGGTATGCCCAGGTTGGAAAATGCTGCATTTGCAAATAGAATACACTATGAAACCCTCCAATGAGGGAGACATACAAACCAACCTTGTTAATGGATTACTCTTTTCATCTGGGTTTGGTACAGATATGAGATCAGAATTTGCCAACAAGACCTAAGAGTAAAAGATTTAATTCGCAAACAATGCCTCTTGGATCTTATAACCACCCAGAATTTTATTAAATGCGGATTCTGATTTCGCAGGTCTGGATGGAGCCTGAGAGTTTGCATTTCTAACAGGCTCCCAGGTGGGGTTGCCAGATTTAGAGGAGAAGAAAAGCTGGATGCCCAGTTAAATTTGAATTTCCTATATTTTATCTGCCAACCTTACTCTCAGGCGATGTTGATGCTGGTGTGTGGACCACACTTTGAGTAGCAAGGATGTACATCATCAAAACATAAAACTTTGATGAAAACACGAGGCTGAGTTAGTGGAGGAGCATCTGGTACAATTAAGAAACAAGCCTGTGGCTCACAGGATAGTCACACTAGAAAATGTTGCTCGGTTATTGCCAGAAACAAACCAACAGCAGCAAAGAGTGTGCATGCATCTCTAGAAATGGGGTCCCCTGCATTCCCCCGCTTAGAATCTAGGGGCCAGTGTGGTACTCATGTTTGCTTTATGTATTTATTCACTTAGTCACTTATTTAATGTTGGTGAAGCCAAAGTAAAGTTACTGCTGTAACAGAATAAAAAGAGTGAGAGTAGAAAAGGCTTTTTAAGAACGAAAAATTATGCAGTGTTTTATGCTCAGGGCTTTTGGGTGGCATTTTGCCACATTCTGCCTCCCTTCCCAACCTCCCCTTTGAAATGAAAGGGCTGCCTTGACTCTTGCAACGCAGCCCCTGACAGGTGATCTGTGGAGGAGGTGGGGGCCAGGCTTAGGTTTGCTCTGACATTTGACATGCAAACCCAAGGCTCTGTTCCTTTGAAGCTGAGAGAACTGATTCCAGCTCCTTTGAGGCTCCTGGGCCCACCGGAGCAGCCACTTACAGACTGCTGGAGGTTGTCCCTGAAAGGGAGCTTAACAGTCACTTATTCCAGCCCCTGAATTCCACATATGGAGGGACAGAACTTCGGAGCCCCTTTCCCCTTTGCTGGACAGTCTGGCATGCAGCCTGTAAGACCTTTATCCCAGGCTGCTACATACGGTTAGAATCTGGTTTTTAGGCTCTGTTTTTTAGGGGTTTCTTTTTTGTTTTGTTCTATTTTAAAGTACTACACTCAGGATTGCCTACATTCCAAATCTTCCTTGCCTATATTTCGTAATGGAATCATTTCCCTTCTGTCCATTCATTCTTGGGATTGGGTCGAATCTTGTATATCTCTATACAGTACCATGACTTTAGTATGCTTGATTTAATTAATCAGAGGCAGCCACTGTACTTTCCCAAATTGAATCGTTTTGTTTTATTCTTCAAGTATTTATTGAGCACCTACTTTGTGCTAGGTCTGTGGAAGGTTACAGTCATCTGAAACTAGAGAACAAATAGCCCTTTCTCGTCCAGCCTGTTTTATGCTTGGCTCTACTGTAGCAATTAATAAGCATGGGATTTGGAGCTGAAATATTCAGAGATTATTTATTTTAGCACTTTGACAGGCTTTAATTTCTGAAAAAACTTTAAAATAAGATCATTTTCCAAGTCGCATTTGTAGAAGTAATGCACGCCCCCTACTCCTCAGTAGTATGTCCAACCTGGTATATTTCACCCAATTTTTATTTTAGTCTGATTTATTTTAGTCTATGATTGATTCATTATTCAATCAGTTCTTGTTGTAAAAGATTTAAGCTATATTGAAGGAAACAGCTTGAAACCCAGGTGCCCCTCTTCCTCTGCTCCCCAACTTCACACTTCTCAGAAGCAGCATGTGCCAGTTATTCATAGATGTGCCCTTCATGTGCACTTACAAAATATATATGCATTGACACATTTCATTGATAACACAAATTGAATCCTATTATACAGATTCTTCTGTGATTTGCATTTTTCACTTAACAGTTTGTCTTGGTAAGCCTTCCATTTTTGTACATGTGAATCTGCCTTATTCTTTTCTAATAGCTATAGTAATATTCCATGGAATTCCCCTGCCAAGTTTTATTTAGCCACTCAGAGTTGATGAATATTTAGATTGTTTGCCATCTGTTGTTATGACAAACAAGATTGCAGTAAACAATTTCGTGTATCTGTCTTAGAACATATAGGCAAGTATTTCTGTAGAATAGAGAGCCAGCATTTTAAATTTCTATATCAAATGAATCTGATAAGCTGATGAGAACAGGGTTGGGTGCCAACTGGCAAGTACATTTCAACCTGAATCTCAAGTTTCTCAGCCCACACTTTTCAATTTGGATTAATTCAGGATTGTCTAAGAATCTTCCATGTTTGGACACTGCTGGCTGACATTTTGAAAGTTGGAGTTGAGCTTCATAGATAAAAACCTTAGAGCTACATTTTAAAATTCCTTAAAATAGTATGGACTTTATTGAGCAGAAAGTGGAAAAGGAGATGAATAAAGGGAGTTTCCTTGATAAATGGATGAAAAACTCTGTATTGAAAAGAGCATTAGTCTCTCAGGAAAGGAGGTGGACCATTCTTTTAGAAAATAACTTTTTCATGCTTTTCTTCCCAGCTAAGCCAACTCTACAAAATAGCCAAAACTAAATACCTAATGAGTGTGCTGTGTTGATGTGGATTTTGTTGCAGATTTTAAAGTAAAAATAACGGGGTGTAGTAGGTAGAATTTCAAAGGTGTCTCCCCAAGACTCCTGTCCCGGGTTATTTAAACACTTATCCAGGCACTGGGTGAAGGGACTTTGCAGATGGAATTAAGGTTATTAATTAGCTGATCTTGAAATAGGGAGGGTATCCTGGATTATCCAGGTGGACCCAATATGATGACATAGGCCCTTAAAAGTGGAAGAGGAAAGCAGAAGAGTCAGAGAGATGCAGTGGAAGATGAAAGAGGAATGAGAGGGGAGGCAGAAGGAGAGGTCAGAGAGATTACAAGTATGATGAGAGGCTTTGAAGTTGGAGAAAGGGAGCCATGAGCCAGAGAACGCAGGAGGCCTCTAAAAGCTGCGAATGACCCCTAGCTGACAGCTACGAAGGAAAGTCCTATGACCACATGGAACTGAATACTGCCAATGACTTGAATGACTCAGAGCCCTAGAAAAGACAGTAGCCCTGCCAATACCTTGATTCTGGTCTTGGGAGACCCAGAGCAGAGAGATAATAAATAAATTTTTTTTAATATGCGAAATATGTGGTAATTTGTCATGACAGCAATGGAAAACTAATACAGAGGTTGAACCAACATCTGTGTGTTGGACATAGCAAAAATGGACACCTATAGCAGGCTGCTGTGTTTCTTACTTCCTTGCATATGAAGCAGGGTAGGGTACAATGTTATAATATGACAAAGAGTAGGTCACATTTTCTAAATGCTTACCACGTGATAGATGCTGTGCTGGGTGCTTTATGTGCGTTCCCTACCTTATTCTTTCCAATAGCCCTACAAGAATTGGTGCTTTTATTATCATCTCCATTTTATAAATGAGAGAACTCAGCCTCACAGAGGTTAGGTACATGGGCAGGGATGACATGGCTTATAAATAGCAGGGCTGGGACTCAAACCCATACCTATGGGACATCACAGCCTAGCCTGTATTGCACATGAACACTATATTTCACAATTAAATATGAGGCTAATATGTTTCCATATGCAAAACCACTGACATTTAAACTCTAGCTAAACATTCACATTTAAGAACGCCTTTTGTCACATAAAGCCTACTGACCTTGTTTTAATACCCTTGGAATACTACACCATCAGATGCTGAGCAAGGAGGAAAAAAAATCAAAGTTGGTTGGTCAAGGAAACAGGAGACTCCTGCTCCCCCCGCTCCAGGCTCTTCAAGTCAAAGCACAGTGCACACTCTTGTATTTCTCTTCAAATCCTTGGAGGTCCCACTTGCTCTAGATTGTGTCAAAGATTGCACACTCTTCCCCACACCAGGCACTCAATTCTAGAGGTGAACGCTGTGATGGAGACATTTTTATACCTTGAACGTAAACATCAGGAACCAAAAGGAGTATCAAGTGGAGCAAATGTGGTGCATAACTGACATTTTTTCTAGGGCGGGCCAATGTGCTGACTTGATCTCAGTTGTCTGTACAAAAAGTGTGACTTCAAATTCAGCCAACGGAAAGTCAGAGCAGGCGACAAACTTCTCCTTGCCTTTATTCATTCACATATTCAAACATTTAACAAATATGAACCAAGCTTCTGTCACGCGCCAGAGTTTGCATTGGAAGCTGAGGATACAGTGATGAATAAGACAGGTTCCATGTTCATGGATCTTCCAGTCTAGAGAAGGAAGGATGGATAAGCAAGCAGTTGCAGGCTGGTATAGTCAAGCTGTGATGGAGTAGGTACTGGATGCCATGAGAACATGTGGAAGAGATACCAAACTCAGCTTCAGAAACCAAAAATTGGGGTCCCTAAACTGGGACCTACAGGAAAAATAGGAATTATCCAGGCAAATATGGGGTGGAGGAGAAGGTTCCAGACCAAAGGAATGTCATAATGGAGGTCTGATCTGGAAACATACAAAGTCCATAAGTATATCTGGAGTATGGAAGGCAAAGAGGCAGACTAGCAAAGGATGAGGCTGAAGATGTCAGTAAGGACTGAGGTCAGAAAGGCTTTCTACTGCTTTAGGGAGTTTCAACTCTGTTTCAATGGTTTCCAAGTTCCCTTATAATAAAGAGCTGAGCAGAGACATGATCAGATGTGGGTGCTTTAGAACAGCGGTCCCCAACCTTTTTGGAACCAGGGAGCGGTTTCACGGAAGACAGTTTTTCCATGGGCCAGGGGCGGGAGGGGGGAGAGGGGAGGGGATGGCTCAGGAGGTAATGCGAGCGATGGGCAGCGGCAGATGAAGCTTCACTTGTCGCCCGCCGCTCACCTCCTGCTGTGCTGCCCCGGTTCCTAACAGGCCCGGCGGCTGGGGACCCCTGCTTTAGAAGGATCCCTCTGGTGGAACTGTCAAGAATGGGTGTTGGAGAGTGAGTGGATGAAAGGAGACCCTTGGGAGGCTAGGCAAGTGTGGTATGTGTAGAGGAAGGCTGGGATTAGGGATAGAGAAAGGCAGCTGGATTCCAGAGCTATCTGGGAAGGAGAGTCAATGGAATTTGGTTGTGGCGTGGAGGGAGAAAAGGGAATCTAGGATGACAGCCAGGCCTGACTTGGCTAAATCTTATTCCAAATATTCTTCTCGGCTGACAGGCCCGAGTTGTGGTCCACAGAGGTGAGATGGGGTTATAACCTGTAATTTGTAGAAGGCCTGAGGAGTAGGGGATCAGCCAGGAAGCATGTCTTCCTTCTGCAGCGTGGGGCAGCCAAGAGCGCCTCTGTGGATGGGCGTCTTGGGGCTTTCAGAGTAGGTGACTCCTCTTGGTTGTTTTGAATATGCTGACAAGAACAAAAGCTTTCAAGAAAACAACGTCCCAACTCCTTAGTGAAGCAGGAAATGATAAGCAGTTTCAAATGTTCGCTTTCTTTTCTTTGCTCTTGCTTTCTGCAGAGAAGAATGCCTTTGCCATTGAAGGTGGTGGGTGCAGGTTGCCCTGTGGGTTTGGGGAAGGGTCAGTGCACCTATAACCTGCCCACTCCATGTGTCTTGAGGTGCTGTAATGTCTTGACAGGTGTCCTGACTCTTGGCTTTGACATGTCCTGTCAGGGCTGCCAGTCAGTTGGGACTGGACCCTGGGAAGAGCCTGCAGGCCTGAGACTTGGTAACATTTGCCTGGTTAAACACCTGTGGCTGCTATGACCCCATAGCTAAGCCCTGTCACAGGCTGACAGCTCAGGGCTACTGAGATCCACTTACTGATGATGGTCCTTCAGTCTTCTTATTACTCTAACTCTGCATCAGGAGAGGGAGACTTTTCATGAGCAAGTGTGTAAAATATGTTCAGTGCCTAGCAGTGGTGTACAGCTGCTATCTGCAGCTATCTACTGCTTTGATCTGCCCATAATCGGTCTCCTTCTCTTCTGAAACCAGCAGCCAGATTTTCTTTGGGAAATCCCTTTGTTTCCACAGTTCTGGGGCAGTTACCCTTTGCCCAGCACTGTGTCAGGTATGGGCACTTGGCTCAAGCCAGCCAATCAGAATCCTCGACCTCCAGACCTGATCACTCAGAGGGAGCTGTCCTTTGGGCCACAGTGATTGGCTCAGGGGTGGGCACAGGACCCAGCTAGTCTCATTCTGACTTTAGGACTGTTTGGATAAAGAAATGCTTGCTCTGTAGAACTGCAAGCTGGGATGATGGCATTTGGGGTACCGGGGGCCACAGCCTGCCTGAGAAGGTAGTAAAAAAGAAGAAAGCATATGTGAGTGATAGAGAGAGAGAGAGGGGCAGAGACAGATCCCTAGGGACATTGTCTGAGCCCTTGCATTCAGCTGTGCCCAAAGCCAGCCTAGTCCTGAATGATCTAGTTACAAGAGCTAATAAATGTCTTTTTCAGTAAGCCAGTTTGAGTCCTGATGTGTCTGTTATTGAGTCTCGGTTCAAGTCAATTTAGCAAGTATTTGTTGAGATCTGTGGTGGGAGCTGTACCTCAGAGCTGTAGGGAACACACGAGACATGGTGTAGTCACAGCCATAATTATTATAATTATTATTGTTCTATTAATTGGACATGTCTCCTGTTACCAGACACTCCTTTTCACTTTACACACATTACTTATTTGATCCTTTGAGTAAATCTTTGAATTAGAAATAATTACTTGAATTTTACAGAGGAGGAAACCTGGATCCAGAGAGGCTAAGAAATATATCCAATATAATATCATAATAACAATAGTAAAAAAAAAAATAGCTAGTCAGTGAAGAGGTAGGATGTGAGTTGTGATCTACTGTGACTCCAAAGTCTGTGTTCTCACCATCCGACTTTCTTGCCTCCTACCCTTGTGTACTCATACTCTGACCAGGGAGACATAAAGGAAATACACTGTGTGCTGCAGGACAGGTGAGATTATTCCCTCCCACCCCAAGAACTTGGAAATAAAGAAAATAGATTGCATGCCCATGAAAGCAACACAGAATGGATCAGAGCAGAGATTTGCCAACTTGCCCTAAAGAGCCAAAATGGCTCCTGGCCAACCAGGCTGGATCTAGCTGCCTAAATGCATTGACAGCAAAGAAGGAATGAGTGTGTCAGGAGAGGGGTCACCCAACCATGGAAGCAAAGAGCAAAGGGGTTGGAGAGGAGAATCTTGGGGACGCCTATCCTAGCACTGTCCAGCGGTTGGGAGCTGTACCCATGGGGCTTCCTGAGGGCTGGTCTATCCTTATGGAGAGACGAGTGAGGAGGCTGTGGCCATAGAATCCAGCAGTCACTGTTCCCATGAAAGCTACTATCTTCATTGTGGATTAGCACACGGGGCCTCTTAGCATGATGCCCTTAAATGCCTGCTTCAGCCAACACCCCTAGTACTGGAAACACCATGCTCCTTTCATCATGATCCCTCCTATTCTCTTTTTAAATCATTTTGAAAACACTGCTTCCCTGCAGGGTGTATCTATAGGGAAAGGACTGCACTTGCCGTACATAGACATTGAAGGTTCTGCAGTGATGGCTTAATATCATTGTAAATGAACGAATTGGCTTTCGAAGTCTAATTTGGCTTCCCCATGAGTCTGCCTATGAGAGACTGGGTTGGTCAGAAGCTGGCAAGCATTGGGGGCCATACATCTATTAGAGTTCTCCGTGTAAAATAATCACCAGGCATCCTGGTGCTGGCAACTTTGGAAACTTCCCTTTTAGAGGTGGATTTCTTCCTTGCACTGACAAAGTGGGTTTTACAACTTCCCAGACTTGAGGCCTGGCCTGTATGATGGAATAGTAACTATTTATTACATCCTGGATAGGGGGTGCTGAGCAGACAGAAAGAACAGCATGCATGTTGGAATTAAGTGAACTTGAACTTGCATCCCAGCTTCAGTGTTACAGGGTATGTGGACAAGTTTTCCAACTCCCTAAGGTTCAGTTTCCTCCTGTAAAACATGAGGATAATAGGATCTACCTCATAGAATGGCTATGAAGACTAAAATGAAAAAGAAAAAAAAAAAGATGCAAAGGTTTAGCAGGCATCTGACATAGTTGTACTCATTAGCTGTTAGCTGCTATCTGGCTACCTACATCATTGCCTGCTCTGGCAGAATACTCCCCTCTGCCCACATACTATTCTAGGTATGGTCCAGGCTTGAGTGAGCAGTACAATGACAGTACAGGCCCTCAGGAAGGCAGGGAGACTCAGAGAAAGAATGCACCTAGCCTTACAGGTAGGCTGGCTAACCCAGCTGTGTACAGGGTCCAGACTGGAAATGTCAATAAGGGAACTAGACCAGTTGAGAAATGGGTTGGAATGGATAGTCAGGCCTGGCTTACGGAGGCATCACATGTCAGCTCCAGCCTCACATGCCATGAGGGAACACAGGCCCAGTATGATCATATCTGTGCATTTTTAAAAGAAAAACCAAGAATCTAGATTTCTTTGTGAAAGATCCCATTTTTTACTTTACAGCAACTAATTTGAATTCTTTTTGAAGACTGCAAGCCAAACAATCATCCCATTTGACAGAAACTGGTCTTGGGGCTTTAATTTATGATCTCTACCTTAAAGGCAGGGCAGGATTGGGGTAAGGGAGTCTGGATTTGGGCTCCCCCAGGAGCAGATTCTACAACAGAGATACAGTACAACGTAGTTTATTTGGGATGGGGTCCCGGGAAACATCAGTAGGGCAGTGGGGGAGTAGTACAGGGATGGGAAAGCAACCAGTAGAGGAGTTGTTGTCAAGTCATCGCGGTGGTTGACTGGTGACTGCAGCTTAATCCTGTAGGGGCCTCTGGGAGCCAATGTAGGTCACATGCCTCAGAGGGACCCACCTAAGGCGTGAGGCAGCTGGGGTAAATGTGCACGCCCTCCCATCAGTCACTGGCTGAGGGCTGCTCCCGGAGGCATCAATATCTTCACGCCCTTCCCCTGCCATAAGCTTGTGCCAGGTGGGCCTTGGGGGCCAGAGAAGCCGGCAGGCAAAGGCAGGCCAGGATCAGCAGTGGGAGGTAGGTGGGACACTAACGGTGTCCATGGGAAAAGGGCAGAAGGAAGCAGTCAGCATTAGCCACCACATTAGCAAGTGTTCAAGAGACCCTTCCAAACATTCCGTCTAGTCCAGCAACTAGGGGTGGATGACGAAGTCCCTCACACTGGCTTCATTTGCCCCGTCAGATGAGGCTTCCAGCACAGCTTGTGCCAAAGCAGGAGTTGAGGTTGGAAAGAGATGTGAGCTCCTAACAGGAATGCCCGCTCGCCGCGCTTGCCTCTTGAGGCTCTGTCTGTCAATTACTGAAAGATCTGCGAGATTCCGTTCTCCTCTATTATCTTCCACAGGGGTCTCCAGTGGCAACTCTGCAACCGTTTTCTGCAGAGTGGTTCAAATTGTTTTATATCTCCTTAGCTGCCAAGTACAATGTCATAAGCAATAAATAAATAAATTGTTGGCCTATATGGAAAGCATATTTTGTCCAGATGCGTCCTTGAAACTTCAGCCCTGAAACATGAAAGTCAGATTGGAAACCACATTCTCAAAGCTTGGGGGAAGTAGGCTCACACAGAAAAGCCATTTGATTGGCAGGTGCTGCCACCCGGCACCCGAGGTGTGTCCTGCAGATAGGCCAGGCAGCGCGCCTTCTGAAAAGCTGAGCGTGCGAGTTTTTCACACCAGTTTTCGAGCTTAGCATGGGTAGGCCAGCCGCACAGGCCGGGGTGAAGGAGCACTGGAACTTGGAGGGTTGCTTAGCTGGAGGAGCTGAGACCTGTGTCTTCCTTGTGATATCCTCTTGACCAGCTGGGTTGAAGCAAGCCTTCCTCATCAAGAGGGCTACGTTCAGCACCCTTGTCTGGAGCGCAGACAGTTCTCAGCTACATTGTCTTTGCTGCACGCAGAGGGTGAGGGTGGGGGGAGACCTGGATGGTGGAGAATCACACAGAAAGATGTTCAACGTGTTTTAGCTGGTTTAGCCAGCCCTGAGACCTTGCGATGGAGTGAGCATTCCAAGACAGAGCTGGGGCTGGGTGAATACATGACCCAGGAGAGCAGACATGGCCTTGGTGGCAGGAATTACCACGAGGAGCTCACCAGTGGTGACATGGGCTGCCTGTGTCAGCTGGCAGGGAATGCTTTTAAATGTCATCTTTATTGCTATTTAAATTTAAATGACATGCTCATAAAAGGTTAGACAGACTAGAGATGCATGAGGAGAAAAGTGAAAGTTCCCTCTTTAACATCCCCAATTCCATCCCTGCTGTGTTCTTCCAGAGATTCTTCTAGACTTGTGCACACACACACACCCTCCCACACACACACACATTTTATAAGAAATGAGCTTGTATTATGTAAATTTTTCTATAAATCCCTCCTTTGCACGTCATATACTTTGATCATCTTTCCATATCATATAATCTTTGCCATTGCTTCGTGGTGCTCTTTTGACAGATTATAATAATTTGTTACAGTTTTCAAAATGAATTCTCAGATTGCTTCCCAAATTGCCAACCTGTGGTAAACAACCAAAAATGTTAGCAGCTGATGCTATTATCATTATTGCCAGTAGGAGTAATCTTTTATCTTACCTGTGGAATTTGATAGAATTAAAGTGAACAATGGAGAAATTCATCAGAAAAATGACTCTAGAGATAGCGATTTGAGACATGTATATGCACATGTGAAATATATGTGTATGGGGGGGTGTATAAAGTATAATAAAATTCAATAGAGATGATTGACTGTCTCAGTAAAACTAAAGATGTTACTTCTGTACCTGAGTTACTGTTCTTGAATGAATTCCTTCACCCACCCGCCAAGAATTAATTTTATGCTTATATGTATTCTTTGACTGGTAGCCCAGCTCAGTAGCAAAGTGTGAGGCTACTGCTTGATACTATAGATTACTAAAAACATACGCTGTGGGTTCAGATACCAATTTTGATGCTCTCCAGTATACAGTCTTAGTCAGTGTGTTTAACTCTCTCTGTGCCTCTGTTTCCTCATTTCTCAAAGCACAGTGAGGATATGCTCTTCCTAGGGTGGTTGAGAGGGCTAAAGGAGAGAAGCCCTTACCTGGCACTAAGTGCCTGCCCAGCAAATAGGGATTATTAGTAGTAGAAAGAGAGTGTGGTCATTAGCAGACATCTGTCATGTATGTATGCCTGATGAGATATATGCAGTACACACACTATAAATATCCAACCTGATAGGTGCTCCTTGTCTTCTCCCAGCTGGGTAGTTGAGAAAGAATCATGGAAAATAAAATGAGTATAAAATAATCTTTAAAGTCAATAGTCAACTAAAACTATTTCAAAATGCCTTGGAGGTTGTCGCAAACCATCAGCTGTTCTAGACCAGAAACAGAACCTGATTTCCAGTTGTTGATGATAAATAAACACAGTACACTGCCCTTTGCAATGAGTGGCTATTTTTTTAACCCATGCAGATGTGTCCTATTTACATTGAAGCTGTCATACAAATTAGCAAAGGCCCACAGAGTCTGAAAGAAGGCAGGCTTCATACCCTGAAATGTTCACAGGAATGGAAAATGGCTTATCCCGCTCCTCCTAGCTATGGTGCCACAATCCTGGTAGGAATGACTGGGGAGAACTGAAGAGCTTTTCCAGGCCAGTAGAAATGTTTGCTGACCAAGCAGGCTTAGAAGCTCATCTGCAAGGCTGGGTAAAATGAAATGCAATAGGGTTTGGAGTTGCTGTGATTTTGACTTTTTGGCAATCTGGGAAAAGTTCTGACCCTTCAACAGATATGAAAATCCTCTCATTTGGTACAGGCTTGTGCATGGCAGATTAAGTCTGGATTAAAACACCAATTAGAGTGCAATGGATGATCTCCTGTTTCTCTGAGGATAGGATTTTCTTGGCAAAATACTTGTTTGGCTACACTCAGACATACCCCTGTATCAAACTGTATGTATGGGCTGTTAGAGGGAGAGCACAGAGGACTAAACCACAAAGTCAAAACAAGTAAGGGCTAGGAGGGTATTTCAAATTCTGGTTTTTCAACCTCTTCTATATAATAAAGAGGTAACAAAGGCTCGGGGCAGTGAAAAGTCCAGCTCAATATCCTCAGTGAGGCCTGAGACTAGAATCCAGGATACAAGGCATCCATTAAATGCTCTTTCTACTAGACTGTGTGGCTTCTAGATGATCTTTCTCTTAGGGGATGCACAGAGACATGAAGATGTAAACAATTTAAATATAAGCTTTAAAACTCCAATGGCTGATCTTTTCTGGAGAGGAAGCAAATATCTGATTGTATACATATAGAAACATTTGGGTTCTAGAAGAGTGATTCATTAATTCTCTAAGTGGTATGGAGGACCTGCAGAGGGCCAGCCTCCAGCAAAGGCCTAGGACTTATAGTATGGCACACACAGGTCCCTTTCCTCAATGCAAATGTGTGCCCTTGATGCAGTGAGGACAGAATCATATTCAGTGTCCTCTGAGAGGCAAGCAGAAAGGGCTCTGGGGACACAAAGAGGGTGGCTTTTCAGTTCTGCTTAGATGATTCAAGGACAGCTTTACTTGACCTGGGTCTTCAAGGGGTAAGCAGACTCTTTCTTGGCAGAAAATTCATTCATTCATTTAATTGAAATTTAATGAGCACCTACTTTTTGCCAGTGTTTGTGCCAGGCAAACAAGCCGTAAATACGGAACAGTAAATAATACTCTGTTCTTAGGGATTTTTACCTTCTCTTGGGGAGAGTCAGAAATTAAGCAGGTAAATGAAAGACTAAGTAAGATGATTTTAGATAGCTATAAGTACAAAGAGGGAGACGAGGTGGCGTGGTGGAAAAGCCTAAGGGTGAGGATCTGCCTCAGATAAAATAATCTGAAAGGCTGATGTGGTGCTGTGACACCTGGACGGAGGAGAAGCCAGCACAGAGAAGGCCAGGGCGGTGGTGACCAAGTGAGATGGGGAGGGTGGTGGGAGGTGAAGTTGGAGCGGTGGGCACTAGCCGATTTTCACAATACCCAAGCTAGAATAAGTAGACTGAATGTTCTTCCAGGAGAGCTAGGGAGCGTTGGGAGGATTTTGAGCAGGGGAATGCAGTGCTATATGAGTGAGGAGGCAGAGAAGCATAAAAATCACCAGGTGGGGGATGGGCTTGCAGTGGCAGATTCCAGGCTCCCACAATGCCAGGCAGTCGAGCAGAATTCTACCAAGCCTTTCTTTAGGATCGCAAACAGGCAGAACTATAATCAACGCAGGCCTCGTGCTCCACAGTGAGGAAACTGAGGTGTGGAGAGTCAACACGTGTGACCACGTTGGGCAGGGGAAGGGCTGGGCCCAGACCCAGAATTTGGGATGCTGCCTCCTGTGCTTCGTCCCTGCCTTCTTCCTCTGCCTCCTTACCCACCTGCCTGTCTTCCGGGGCCTGAGACTTAAAATCCATTCCCCATCAGACATTTCAGAAACGTCTTTTATGGTCTGTTTTTAGTGTTGTATTAAAAGGCAGTCACCGTGAATGACTTCTGCGTGACAGACGTGTCAGCACTGTCACCGCCTCCTCCACGGAGCGGGGGCACGTGCCGAGGGAGCCCTGGCTCCGTGGGGAAATGAGGAGGAAGGCAGAGAGCTGTTCTCCAGAGCTGGAATGCAGGTTCAGCTCTGCCCTGACCGACTGTGCGGCCTAGAGAAAGTCCCTGCTTCACTGTGGACCTGCACCTTTTTTTATGTATAAAATGAGAGGATTGGCACATAGGCATTGTGAGAAAAGCTACTTTGAGTAATTTTGAACTAAAGTAAACAGATTGTGGCAGGACTTCTCAGAGCCTTTACTATACTAACGAGCACTATCGAACTCGAAGAGGGAAATACAGTCCGATGCACGTCACGGGTGTACTTATGTACTTGGCCCTGGATCGCTTTGGAAGAGGACACCTCATAGAACTTGTGCTCCTCGGGACACTCTCAGGGAACTGGTCTGTGAGATGAGACAAGGGAGATGAAAGGGAGCCTCCATTCATGTCCTTGCCCGGCCTCGTTCAACAGTGGCACAGAGCGACAGGTTGTCCTGTGTCTCGGTGGTGTGCGCCCTCTCCCCTACAGCACTTTCACCCTCTCTCCGCTGCCCCCCTCCAGAGACCCACAAAGGCTGTCTTCTGAAGGAGCCTGACTGCAGAAACAGCTTCTCTCCCTCAGGGCCCACTGGGAGCCTGGCCTGTGCTCCAGTCTCTGAGGAGGCTACTTCCCCTGCCTGAGGACCACAGTGGCCACATCTCTGACCCTGGATGGTAGGATGGTGATATCCTCCTTTGGTAGACAAACTCTAGGTCCACTGGTCTCTCTTTCTCCTCGGAGTTTTCTCTGGAATGTTCCCTAGGGGCCTTTTCAGTTTTTACATTTTATCTTATTGCTTGTACATCAGCCTTTTCTGCTCATTGGCAACCACGCGAGGTGCCTTAGGAGGTACCAGCCTGCATGCATGATGCGTCTCTAACAGCTCCCACAGGACTGTTATCCTCGTCCTAACATCTGCTATTTTTTTGAGCACTTACAGTGGTCCAGACAGTGTGTAAAGAGCTTTATCTGCACTAACTCATAGTCTCCTGTCAGCAGCCTTATGAGGTATGGGCACTGTTTTTATTCTGCTGAACGGCGAGGACACTGAAGCTTGGTCAGGTCACTCCTCAAAAGTCTCACGGCCAGTGCATGTGGGGGCTGGAGTCCCACCCAAGGCCGCCCCCCAAGGCTTTGCATTGGATGGTTGTACTGCTCTATTAATGTTTGGATGAGTAGAAGGTGAATGAATGAATGAGTGAATGGATGAACATGTGAGGGAAGGATACCACCCACCATCTCACCCCCAGCCTTAGGAAGCCTACCTGGCCATGGGGGAAAGCAGCCACGCCCTTTTTGAGCCACCGCTCTCTGAAGGTCACATGCTCTCTCTCTGTCTTGTCATCCCCTCCCACCAGGTTACAAGTGGGCACCACCTTATTGTCCCAGCAGCAGCCCACATCTATTCCACCCACCGGTGGGCACACACACACCCAGGGTGAGGCAGCCTCAGCTGGACCTCAGCCGGGGTTTCAGCCTATTGCAGTTTATGTGCCACTGCTGAGTTTCTCAGCAAGAGAAGGGCAGCTGTTCTGGGACTGAAACATGAAGAAAGATGGACTGAGATTAGATAAGCATCCCTTCCCAAGCAGACGTACCTCCCAATTTGCAGGCCTTTGTCATATTACTAGCAGTTAAGGAATGTTGAAATGGAGCTCTAGCCTTGATCTGAATTATAATCTCCGAAGCTATATTTAAGTCTACCTAAAGATATTTCAATTTGCTCTCTCTCTTTTCCCCCCGCTCTCCTTGGCTCAGAGCATACTTGTATCCCTGCAGAACACAGAAAAGCTGGGACGTATTTCTTAATGTTTTACATTACAGTTGTAAGTCCTTCTTATCCTTTGGTAATCATATTTTAACTTTTAGTCAACGTACTTCTGGGTGTGCCTGTGTCTGTGTTGTATATAAGTTCACATTTATACGAACGGCATTAGCTCCTTTTATCTTTTTTTTTCCCCCAAAGCCGTACTTGTAAGACTACATTCAGCAGCGGATTAATCCCCAAATAACTTAGTTCAGCTTTCGCAGCTGCTGCCAAACAGCCTGTCTCCTGGACGGGTGTAGACTGTGTGGTGGTTATAATTAACAAGTCTTCAGGGGGTTGTAACACAGGGAATGCGAACTGGGCCGGGAGGTCACCAAATACTAGTGAACATTGCCAACGAAAGGAGCCCACGGAGGACTTTTGGTGGAGGAGGACAGGTTGTAGAGGTAGGGGTTGGGTTTTGGTCCTTCAGCAATTGTCCAGTAGTGAGCTGAGGAAGCAGATGAGCTGCGTGGCCTGTGTGTGGGGGGGGGGGAGATGTCAGTGTGTTGGTGTGTGTGAATGTGTGGGTGTATGTATGTGTATTGGATGGGAGAGAGGGCATATCTTTTAAGACGGTAGGTTTGGGTATTAGATGTTTGTTTGAAATATCATTTATCACTTATTACCTCTGTGACCTTAGGCAAGTTGCTTAGAATCGGCGTCTCTGTGCCTCAGTTTCTCTCTGTGCAAATAGGGATTCATTCATTATTCAACAAGTATTTGTGGAATACTCTATTCCAGGCCCTGTTCTAGGCACCAGGGATGCAGCAATAAACAAGAAGACAAAAATCCCTGCCCTTATGGAACATCTATTTTACTGGTTAAAAAAAAACTTTCAGGGAAGGTTATTTATTATAAGGATCAAAATAGATTGTGCATATAAAATGGCTAGCACAGTGTCTGGCATGTAAAAAGATTTTGGTAAAAAGGAGCAAATATTAATATTATTGTTTTTTAGGTTCCATTTACAAAGTAACACACCACTCTAAAAAAAAGTCATGAATCTAAATTCCACTACTTTATTTTATAAGCTTTTTTTTCTTTGGGAAGTAACCCATGCGTACTTTGGGAAAAGATGCTCTGTATATGTTTTGCTAGCTCAGTCAAAACAGTCCATCTATGCACCAGACATCTTGAAGGATAAAGATGCTTCTTGAATGGACTTGAGCAAAGGAAGATCAGCTCTCAGGTGATAGCTCAGACATGACAAACTGGAACAGTGCAGAAAGGAATGCGTGAAGGGTTTGGATTAAGAATTGCAGGGCAGTTACTTTCTGCAAACTGATATGCAAGCAAGAAAGAAACACAGGCACACCTTGTTATCCAGAAACACAACAAACAAAAATTCACTATTACAGAATTGCAGAACAGGCGAACCCCTACGTAAAAATGAGTTGTTACTAAAAAAGGGGGTGTTGCAAAATTGTTTTGGAATGTGGGCCTCATTTTCCACTAGTCTAGAGTTCATGGACTGATCCTCAAGGGCTTACTTAATATGCACTTATCTGAATTGTATTCTTTCCCCCTCACCAGCCGCTATGTGCAACATGGCTCTTATGGGAAGATGCACTGAAAGGCTCTCTTGTCCCTGTACCGACCTGGCACTAGTTTGTACTAACTATACAGGGGTCCCCTTATCCGAAAATTCACTCTCTGAGGCCAGTGGTTTAAAGGTTGCAGGAAAGCCAACATTGTCATAACATGAAAACATTCATGAATTAATTGACCACTTATCAAATTAGCCTCCTTAGACATCTTCCCCATTTCATGTTAGGCCTCCCACTATGTTAAGAGTCAGCTCCTTTGTGTATCTGTCTTTATTGGATTATCCAGCTTCCAGAAATACAGTGAAAATAGATCATACATTACTTGCAAGATGAAGCAACCAATTTTTCAAAAGATGCAAGCATTTATCAAGTTGATGAAAGTGATGTGAGAAACCAAGTTTGTATTACATGCAAATTCATTAATGAATGAAGATAACTTGTATCAGTTAAAAAGAGAAAAGTCAGTAAGCATGATGACACATCAGGGGCTCCAAAGTGAGTGACTGCATGTTAGATGCTGTGACATATCCTTGGGGAAATGGCAGAAGTCTCAAATATTTTTGCAAATGTCACCCTCTTAATGACTGGGCTAATGGAAGTAAAGGATATCAAATCATACACTCATACAACCACGTTAGGCAAAAAATGGGTCAAATAAGTCAACACATTTTATTCTTTGTTCTTTACAGCAGCGGTCCCCAACCTTTTTGGCACCAGGGACCGGTTTCGTGGAAGACAGTTTTTCCATGGACCGGGGGTGGGGTGGTTTTGGGATGATTCAAGCATGTTACATTTACTGTGCACTTTATGTCTATTATTATTACATTGTAATATATAATGAAATAATTATACAGCTCACCATAGTGCAGAATCAGTGGGAGCCCTGAGCTTGTTTTCCTGCAACTAGACGGTCCCATCTGGGGTTGATGGGAGGCCGTGACACCAACGTGTGTTGCTTATGTCCAGTCTACTCCGTGATCTCGTTTTGGTCGCTGTCACTGCAGAAAACCCTGCTTCACAAAGAGAGGATGTTGGAAATGGAAGCAGGCTTTTCAGTGCTTTTGTGGCAATCTCAGGAGGTTCCACGTTGCCTTTAATCCAGAACGTATGGAGATTTGAAGTTGTCTCAAACATACTTTTAAGGCCACCATCATTTGTGGTCTCAAGCAGCTGATCCTCTTCTAGCACGGACAAAGTCGATTTACCTAGCTTATTCACAAACGGGTCACGGACCCATTCCTTCCCAGTTCGGGCATCTTTTGTGGTTGGGAAGTAATGCTCAAACTCTTTTGAAAGCTGAGATAGGTGATCATGCAGCAGCTGGGAGAAAGTAGGCCCTGGCTCAGTCGCTTTCAAAATCTCTGCTAATGTTTGAAACATGTCAAAAATCCCAGTGTTCACTCATCGCCCCCATAATTCCAGTTTGGCTTTGAATGCAACCACTTTATCTGCCCACTTGAACACAGTTGTCGTTCTCCCCTGAAGTGACAGATTGAGTTCGTTGAGCACGTTGAACATGTCACACAAGTAAGCAAGTTTTGCGACCCATTCTGTGTCAGTGATATGTGCTGCCAGTGGTGACTGTTTTTCTAAAAGAAATCTCTGGAGCGGCTCTCATAACTCAAAAACTCTGGCCAGTGATCTACCTTTAGAAAGCCATCTCACTTCTGTGTATAAGAGAAGACGTGTGTGCTCTGCGTCCATCTCCTCACAGAGCTGCATGAACAGACGTGAGTTAAGGGCACGTACTTTAATGTGGTTGATAATTTTAATCACATCCTGCAAAACGTTGTTAAGTTCAGGTGACATTTTTCGGCTAGCCAGCATTTCTCTATGGATGACACAGTGTGTAGACTCACATTCAGAAGCGACCTCTTTGACCCCAGTAGTGAGACCAGAAATCCATCCAGTCATGGCAGCCACTCCGTCCGTGCATTTACTGACACAAAATGACTAATTCAGTTTTCCTGATACGTAATCATTCAAAGACTTGAATAGTTCTGCAGCTGTGGTGTTGGTTGGCAACAAAAGTGCACATAGCATATCCTCACACACATAACATATCCTCATGCACATCCTCCTAAAAAATATATTGCACAAAACCAAGCATTGTTGCCTTGCTGTCAACATCGTACACTCATCAACCTGGATTGCGTACCACGGTGACTCATTAATCCTCTCTAACAGTTGTGCCTCAGTATCCTCTGCTGTTTCATCAATTTGTCTAGTTATGGTGCTAGCTGAAAGAGGAACACGTGCCACCTTTTGAACTGCAGCCTCTCCTAAAAGTTCATGACAAATGTCTTTAGCAGCAGGCAGGATCAACTCTTCACCAATAGCAAAGGGCTTCTTAGCTTTAGCAATGTGGTTAGCCACTAAGAATGATGCTCTCAGTGCAGACACATTTGATGAAGTGGTGGCCTTCAATAATTGCTTCTGTTCTTCGTGTTCACACTTTTTTCTTGTGAAAAACTCCAAAGGCTTGTCTCTTAATGCAGGGTGCTTGGTCTCCATGTGGCGAAGCAGTTTTGAAGCTTTCATGGCTTCCTTGGGTAGCTGGTCGCCTCATAGTATACAAAGCAGGCTTGGAGAATGTGAATCACCTGTTGCAATTAACCCGTAATTGAAGTAGGACCCTTAGTATTTTCTTTTAAATGCAGCTTTCTTTTTGTTGGCAGTCTTAGAGTCTTCTGCTGTCTCATCATTTGGTCTTTCCCCCTTTTCAAAGAAGCTCTTCAGCGACATTTGTTTTTTACTCATTGTGGCTAGGGTTAGCTTGTGGGCTTACCAAAACTGTGACTGAGACAAGTGTGCAGTGCAGACAAGAGGCACGGAAGGAAGTGGTAAATAAAATAATGGGCAGGCCATGCGCAGACTAAAATAAGTGTCGGATTCTGACTTAAAGCCTGCCACCAGATGCAGCTGTACAATTGAAGTACATCAACTCACTTGCCACTCTAAAGCCTGCCACCAGATGCAGCTTAATTGTCACTTGCCACTCACTGATAGGGTTTTGATATGAGTCTGCAAGCAATTGATTTATTATGGTCTCTGTGCAGTCAAACCTCTCTGCTAATGATAATCTGTATTTGCTGCCACTCCACAGTGCACCACCTCACCTCACATCATCAGGCATTAGATTCTCATAAGGAGCGTACAACCTAGATCCCTTGCATGCACAGTTCACAGTAGGGTTCGTGCTCCTATGAGAATCTAATGCTGCCACTGATCTGACAGGTGGTGGAGCTCAAGCGGTAATGTGAACAATGGGGAGTGGCTGTAAATACAGACGAAGCAGAAGCCAGAAGAACTACAATCCTGCAGCCTGTGGAACAAAAACCACATTCACAGAAAGATAGACAAGATGAAAACGCAGAGGGCTGTGTACCAGATGAAGGAACAAGATAAAACCCCAGAAGAACAACTAAATGAAGTGGAGATAGGCAACCTTCCAGAAAAAGAATTCAGAATAATGATAGTGAAGATGATCCAGGACCTCGGAAAAAGAATGGAGGCAAACATCAAGAAGATGCAAGAAATGTTTAACAAAGATCTAGAACAATTAAAGAATAAACAGAGAAGAACAATACAATAACTGAAATGAAGACTACACTAGAAGGAATCAATAGCAGAATAACTGAGGCAGAAGAACGGATAAGTGACCTGGAAGACAGAATGGTGGAATTCACTGCTGCGGAACAGAATAAAGAAAAAAGAATGAAAAGAAATGAAGACAGCCTACGAGACCTCTGGGACAGCATTAATCGCAACAACATTCGCATTATAGGGGTCCCAGAAGGAGAATAAAGAGAGAAAGGACCTGAGAAAATATTTGAAGGGATTATAGTCGAAAACTTCCCTAACATGGGAAAGGAAATAGCCACCCAAGTCCAGGAAGCGCACAGAGCCCCAAACAGGATAAACCCAAAGAGAAAGACGCCAAGACACATAGTAATCAAATTGGCAAAAATTAAAGACAAAGAAAAATTATTGAAAGCAGCAAGGGAAAAATGACAAATAATATACAAGGGAACTCCCATAAGGTTAACAGCTGATTTCTCAGCAGAAACTCTACAAGCCAGAAGGGAGTGGCATGATATACTTAAAGTGATGAAAGGGAAGAACCTACAACCAAGATTACTCTACCCAGGAAGGATCTCATTCAGATTTGACAGAGAAATCAAAAGGTTTACAGACAAGCAAAAGCTAAGAGAATTCAGCACCACCAAACCAACTCTACAACAAATGCTAAAGGAACTTCTCTAAGTGGGAAACACAAGAGAAGAAAATGACCTACAAAAACAAACCCAAAAGAATTAAGAAAATGGTAATAGGAACATACATATCGATAATTACCTTAAGTGTGAATGGATTAAATGCTCCAACCAAAAGACACAGCCTTGCTGAATGGATACAAAAACAAGACCTAATATATATGCTGTCTACAAGAGACCCACTTCAGACCTAGGGACACATACAGACTGAAAGTGAGGGGATGGAAAAAGATATTCCATGCAAATGGCAATCATTTATTGTGTTGTTCATCATTGCTTGTTTCCTCTTTAGTTCTTCTAGGTCCTTGTTAAATGTTTCTTGCATTTTCTCTATTCTATTTCCAAGATTTTGGATCATCTTTACTATCATTACTCTGAATTCTTTTTCAGGTAGGCTGCCTATTTCCGCTTCATTTGTTAGGTCTGGTGGGTTTTTACCTTGCTCCTTCATCTGCTGTTTGTTTCTCTGTCTTCTCATTTTGCTTATCTTACTCTGTTTGGGGTCTCCTTTTCACAGGCTGCAGGTTCGTAGTTCCCGTTGTTTTTGGTGTCTGTCCCCAGTGGCTAAGGTTGGTTCAGTGGGTTGTGTAGGCTTCCTGGTGGAGGGGACTAGTGCCTGTGTTCTGGTGGATGAGGCTGGATCTTGTCTTTCTGGTGGGCAGGTCCACGTCTGGTGGTGTGTTTTGGGGTGTCTGTGGCCTTATTATGATTTTAGGCAGCCTCTCTGCTAATGGATGAGGCTGTGTTCCTGTCTTGCTAGTTGTTTGGCATGGGGTGTCCAGCACTGTAGCTTGCTGGCCGTTGGGTGGAGCTGGGTCTTGGCGTTGAGATGGAGATCTCTGGGAGATTTTCACTGTTTGATATTACGCGGAGCTGGGAGGTCTCTTGTGGACCAGTGTCCTGAAGTTGGCTGTCCCACCTCAGAGGCACAGCCCTGACACCTGGGTGGAGCACCAAGAGCCTGTCATCCACACGGCTCAGAATAAAAGGGAGAAAAAATAGAAAGAAAAAAAAGAAAGAGGATAAAATAAAATAAAGTAAGATAAAATAAAATAGTTATTAAAATAAAAAATAATTATTAAGAAAAACATTTTTAAAGTAAAAAAAAAAACAGATGGACAGAACCCTAGGACAAATGGTGAAAGCAAAGCTATACAGACAAAATCTCACACAGAAGCATACACATACACACTCACAAAAAGAGGAAAAGGGGAAAAAATAATATATCTTGCTCCCAAAGTCCACCTCCTCAATTTCGGATGATTCGTTGTCTATTCAGGTATTCCACAGATTCAGGGTACATCAAGTTGACTGTGGAGATTTAAACCGCTACTCCTGAGGCTGCTGGGAGAGAGTTCCCTTTCTCTTCTTTGTTCGCACAGCTCCTGGGGTTCAGCTTTGGATTTGGCCCCGCCTCTGTGTGTAGGTCGGCCGAGGGCATCTCTTCTTCTCTCAGACAGGACGGGGTTAAAGGAGCAGCTGCTTCGGGGGCTCTGGCTCTCTCAGGCCAGGGGAAGGGAGGGGTACGGATACGGGGCGAGCCTGCAGCGGCAGAGGCCGGCGTGACGTTGCACCAGCCTGAGGCGCACCATGCGTTCTCCCGGGGAAGTTGTCCCTGGATCACGGGACCCTGGCCGTGGCGGGCTGCACAGGCTCCCGGGAGGGGCGGTGTGGATAGTGACCTGTGCTCGCACACAGGCTTCTTGGTGGCGGCAGCAGCAGCCTTAGCATCTCCTGCCCGTCTCTGGGGTCCGCGCTGATAGCCGCGGCTCGCGCCCGTCTCTGGAGCTCCTTTAAGCAGCGCTCTTAATCCCCTCTCCTCCCGCACCAGGAAACAAAGAGGCAAGAAAAAGTCTCTTGCCTGTTCGGCAGCTCCAGACCTTTTCCCGGACTCCCTCCCGGCTAGCTGTGGTGCGCTAACCACTTCAGGCTGTGTTCACGCCGCCAACCCCAGTCCTCTCCCTGCGATCTAACCGAAGCCCGAGCCTCAGCTCCCAGGCCCGCCCGCCCCGGCGGGTGAGCAGACAAGCCTCTCGGGCTGCTGAGTGCTGCTCGGCGCCAATCCTCTGTGCGGGAACCTCTCCGCTTTGCCCTCCGCACCCCTGTTGCTGCGCTCTCCTCCATGGCTCCAAAGCTTCCCCCCTCTGCCACCCGCAGTCTCTGCCCGCCAAGGGGCTTCCTTGTGTGTGGAAACCTTTCCTCCTTCACAGCTCCCTCCCACTGGTGCAGGTCCCATCCCTATTCTTTTGTCTCTGTTTTTTCTTTTTTCTTTTGCCCTACCCAGGTACATGGGGGAGTTTCTTGCCTTTTGGTAGGTCTGAGGTTTTCTGCCAGCGTTCAGTGGGTGTTCTGTAGGAGCAGTTCCACGTGTAGATGTATTTCTGATGTATCTGTGGGGAGGAAGGTAATCTCCATGTCTTACCCTTCCGCCATCTTCTCAAATCCCACAAATGGAAATCAAAAGAAAGCTGGAGTAGCAATACTCACATCAGATAAAATAGACTTTAAAATAAAGAAAGTTACAAGGGACAAGGAAGGGCACTACATAATAATCAAGGGATCAATCCAAGAAGAAGATATAACAATTATAAATATATATGCACCCAACATAGGAACACCTCAATACATAAGGCAACTGCTAACAGCTCTAAAAGAGGAAATCGACAGTAACACAGTAATAGTGGGGGACTTTAACACTTCACTTACACGAATGGACAGATCATCCAAATGGAAAATTAATAAGGAAACAGAAGCTTTAAATGACACAATAGACCAGAGAGATTTAATTGATATTTATAGGACATTCCATCCAAAAACAGCAGATTACACTTTCTTCTCAAGTGCGCATGGAATATTCTCCAGGATAGATCACATCTTGGGTCACAAATCAAGCCTCAGTAAATTTAAGAAAACTGAAATCATATCAAGCATCTATTCTGACCACAACGCTATGAGATTAGAAATCAATTACAGGGAAAAAAACGTAAAAAACACAAACACATGGAGGCTAAACAATACATTACTTAAATAACCAAGAGATCACTGAAGAAATCAAAGAGGAAATCAAAAAATACCTAGAGACAAATGACAATGAAAACACGACAATCCAAAACCTACGGAATGCAGCAAAAGCAGTTCTAAAAGGGAAGTTTATAGCTATACAAACCTACCTCAAGAAGCAAGAAAAATCTCAACTAAACAATCTAACCTTATACCTAAAGGAACTAGAGAAAGAAGAACAAGCAAAACCCAAAGTTAGCAGAAGGAAAGAAATCATAAAGATCAGAGCAGAAATACATGAAATAGAAACAAAGAAAACAATAGCAAAGATCAATAAAACTAACAGCTGGTTCTTTGAGAAGATAAACGAAATTGATAAACCATTAGCCAGACTCATCAAGAAAAAGAGGGAGAGGACTCAAATCAATAACATTAGAAATGAAAAAAGAGAAGTTACAACAGACATGGCAGAAATACAAAGCATCCTAAGAGACTACTATAAGCAACTCTATGCCAATAAAGTGGACAACCTGGAAGAAATGGACAAATTCTTAGAAACATATAACCTTCCAAGACTGAACCAGGTAGAAATAGAAAATATGAACAGACCAATCACAAGGAATGAAATTGAAACTGTGATTAAAAGTCTTCCAACAAACAAAAGTCCAGGGCCAGATGGCTTTACAGGTGAATTCTATCAAACATTCAGAGAAGAGCTAACACCTGTCCTTCTCAAACTCTTCCAAAAAATTGCTAAGGAAGGAACACTCCCAAACTCATTCTATGAGGCCACCATCACCCTGATACCAACACCAGACAAAGATACTACAAAAAAAGAAAATTATAGACCAATATCACTGATGAATATAGATGCAAAAATCCTCAACAAAATACTAGCAAACAGAATCCAACAACACATTAAAAGGATCATACACCATGATCAAGTGTGATTTATCCCCGGGATGTGAGGATTCTTCAGTATACACAAATCAATCAATGTGATACACCATATTAACAAACTGAAGAATAAAAACCATATGATCATCTCAATAGATGCAGAAAAAGCTTTTCACAAAATTCAACACCAATTTATGATAAAAATTCTCCAGAAAGTGGTCATAGAGGGAACCTACCTCAACATAATAAAGGCCATATACGACAAACCCACAGCAAACATTATTCTCAGTGGTGAAAAACTGAAAGCATTTCCTCTAAGATCAGGAACAAGACAAGGATGTCCACTCTCACCACTATTATTCAATGCAGTTTTGGAAGTCCTAGCCACGGCAATCAGAGAAGAAAAGAAAATAAAAGGAATCCAAATCAGAAAAGAAGAAGTAAAGCTGTCACTGTTTGCAGGTGACATGATACTATATAGAGAGAATCCTAAAGACTACAGAAAGCTACTAGAGGTAATCAATGAATTTGGTAAAGTTGCAGGATACAAAATTAATGCACAGAAATCTCTTGCATTCCTATACACTAACAATGAAAAATCTGAAAGAGAAATTAACCCATTTACCATTGCAACAAAAAGAATAAAATACCTAGGAATAAACCTACCTAGGGAGACAAAAGACCTGTATGCAGAAAACTATAAGACACTGATGAAAGAAATGAAAGTTGATACCAACAGATGGAGAGATATACCATGTTCTTGGATTGGAAGAATCAATATTGTGAAAATGACTATACTACCCAAAGCAATCTACAGATTCAATGCAATCCCTATCAAATTACCAATGGCATTTTTTACGGAACTAGAACAAATCATCTTAAAACTTGTATGGAGACACAAAAGACCCCGAATAGCCAAAGCAGTCTTGAGGGGAAAAAACGGAGCTGGAGGAATCAGACTCCCTGACTTCAGACTATACTACAAAGCTACAGTAATCAAGGCAATATGGTACTTGCACAAAAACAGAAATATAGATCAATGGAACAGGATAGAAAGCCCAGAGATAAACCCACGCACCTATGGTCAACTAATCTATGACAAAGGAGGCAAGGATATACAATGGAGATAAGACAGTCTCTTCAATAAGTGGTGCTGGGAAAACTGGACAGCTACATGTAAAAGAATGAAATTAGAGCACTCCCTAACACCATACACAAAAATAAACTCAAAGTGGATTAGAGACCTAAATGTAAGACCAGACACTATAAAACTCTTAGAGGAAAACATAGGAAGAACACTCATGGACATAAATCACAGCAAGATCTTTTTTGACCCACCTCCTAGAGTAATGGAAATAAAAACAAAAATAAACAAATGGAATCTAATGAAACTTAACAGCTTTTGCGCAGCAAAGGAAACCATAAACAAGACGAAAAGACAACCCTCAGAATGGGAGAAAATATTTGCCAACGAATGAACGGACAAAGGATTAATCTCCAAAATATATAAACAGCTCATGTAGCTCAATATTAAAAAAACAAACAACCCAATCCAAAAATGGGCAGAAGACCTAAATAGACATTTCTCCAAAGAAGACATACAGATGGCCAAGAAGCACATGAAAAGCTGCTCAGCATCACTAATTATTAGAGAAATGCAAATGAAAACTACAGTGAGTTATCACCTCACACCAGTTAGAATGAGCATCATCAGAAAATCTACAAACAACAGATGCTGGAGAGGGTGTGGAGAGAAGGGAACCCTCTTGCACTGTTGGTGGGAATGTAAATTGATACAGCCACTATGGAGAACAGTATAGAGGTTCCTTAAAAAACTAAAAATAGAACTACCATATGACCCAGCACTCCCAGTACTGGGCATATACCCAGAGAAAACCATAATTCAGAAAGACCCATGCACTCCAGTGTTCATTGCAGCACTATTTACAATGGCCAGGTCATGGAAGCAACCTAAATGCCCATCGACAAACGAATGGATAAAGAAGTTGTGGTACATATATAAAATGGAATATTACTCAGCCAAAAAAGGAATGAAATTGAGTCATTTATAGAGACGTGGATGCATCTAGAGACTGTCATACAGAGTGAAGGAAGTCAGAAAGAGAAAAACAAATATCGTATATTAACGCATATATGTGGAACCTAGATAAATGGTACAGATGAACCGGTCTGCAGGGCAGAAATTGAGACACAGATGTAGAGAACAAACATACGGACACCAAGGGGGGAAAGCGGTGGGGGGTGGGGGTGGGGGTGTGATAAATTGGGAGATTGGGATTGACACGTATACAGTGATGTGTATAAAATTGATGACTAATAAGAACCTGCTGTATAAAAAAATAAATAAAATAAAATTCAAAAATTCAAAAAAAAAGTTATAAAAAAAAAAAAATACAAATGAAGCCTCACTTGCTCACCCGCTGCTCACCTCCTGTTGTGCGGCCCAGTTCGTAACAGGCCACGGACTGGTACCTGCTTTACAGGAACTAGTGAGTTGTTAAAATTGTAAACTAAATTTTATGAAAAATAAGATATATGTATTAATTTCCAAAAATGTTAGTCTCATTTTTGACGTCCCAACTCTCTTCTCCAATATTTACTCTGAAATTTTGGTCCCTGTCAAAGGGGTGTTCTCATCCAGGTCCCAATTTAACTCCAATAAGGAGAACCTGGTGTGTTTGCATTGGAGAGGTTCTTACTCTAGATGACTACTGTTTATGTGCTCTGAATTAGGGGCAGTGGGCAACATGGGAACAAAGTATCCATCAGTCGATATCTCTCTGTTTACACTGATGATGCTTAATCTTTCCAAGGTCTTGGACCCTTTGGATGGAGAACATGATAATTGAGGAGCCTCCTTCTAGAAAATACCCATGCACTAAATAAATTTAAGGGGTTCACCTACACTGTTGATGTCTATCCGTGGACAGAGATACTTGATCATAGATATAAGTAACTTTGATCTACACCCCTGTCTTCCCATCATATATTATTTATTTATGACACATACATACACACAAGTACCTTCTAAGTGCCAGAGCACTTTATGTATGTTTATCTTTTTTTGTTATTGCTGACAGTGAGCCTATGGGATATGGGATATTGTCCTAATTTCAACATATGGAAAAACCTTGAGAAAAGTTAGATAACTCACTTAAGGTCATAGTAAGTGTCTGGTATTGCATTTCAGACACCACTAAGTTTTTCTAAGGCCTAAACCCTCACTTTTTCTATAGCATTCAGTCAACTGTGTGTGTTCACATATTACACTGACTTTTTTTCTTAATAAGTAACTTTTAAAAGTCTTTCCTTATTACGTAAGAAATGCATGCTTGTTGTAGAACAGTTACACTTTGTAACTCTTTACTTTTGAAGTACTCCTCATTCTCCTTTTTTCATCTTAAATTGAAGAAAGCGGAGGTATTATTACTATTCTAATTTTACAGATAGTAAAATGCAGGTACTGGGGCTTGATTCTGCAGAATGAATGGCTAATGGGGTTTGGGTGGAAGTGATGGGCAACACTTCTATTCTTCACCATAAAATATCCTTCATGACCCTCTTATGCTCTCAGAACACATTTAAGACTACGTGAATCAAACTGAGAAACTTAATGGAATAGCAAGATGGGTGGAAAAGGTGGCCATATGGTGAATATGCAGTTTACAAAGGCACCAAGATAGCTAAAGTCAAAATTTCTGCTCTTCTTTTAACACCTTGTTCATGACAGAGTAAGTGGTGGAAGGAAAAGGGGGACAGAATTGGGAGGAAAGGCTTCTGTGCTGCAAGGTGTAGTGACATATCCAGGCTATCGGAATTCAAAAGAATATGTAGTAGTCAGGACTCTTGCATCAGTTCAAACTATTTTTTTTAAAAAAAGGAAGAGGGATATATTGGCTCTTATATCTTAAAAATCAAGATGTCATGCCTTCAGGTATGGCTGGATTCAGGGGCTAAAAAAAAAAAAAAATTATTCGGACTCTGTCTCTCACCATCTCTTGGCTTTGCTTTCCCCTGAAGAAATCTCATTACTTAGCAGAATTCCACCAAGAGATTTACCATAAGATAGAAAAACAGCTGCTGACATCCCCAGATGGTTATATAACTGTGTAGATTCCCAAGAAATATGAAAGTCTCGCTCTCCCAATAGTTCCAGCAAAAATCCCTATATGGAATCTCATCACAGCAACTTTTATCACATTCCCGTCCCTGAACCAATCACTGTGTAGCTAAGAAATAGGATATTTTGATTAGTTAAGCCTGTGTCATGCTCCCTCCCCAGGGTCTGACAATGGGGGAACTGTGATGCCCCAAAGGAAAAATCAAGGTCCTGCTACAAAAAGAAACTATACTTAATGACGTGCAGGCAAAAAGAGCATCTGCTGCAAGGGATTTGTTGAAAATCTGCAGGGCACTGTCACAGAGTTGAAGGGCTGGAAGCATAGCCGAGCTGTACAGGGCTGGATCTGGAGAGTGGAAAATCAAGATGTTTGTCTTCTGTTTTCTCATCTGTTCTTTTGTCCCCTCTCATCCAACTTACTCTACCTTCATTATACTCTTGCCATAGCCTGCATGTCCCCACAACCTTTTCCTGGACTGCCTCAGTCTCTTGAAATCCCTCTTTCTCAATCTCTAGGGGAGGAAACTCATTGGTCAATCTCAGAACCAGGCCACAAGCTACAGGTCACTGGCCAGACTTACAGATGAATTTGCCTGAAGCATGAGTCCTCTCTTGGTACAGTCAACTCTAGCAAGTTAGGGCAGATCAAGCTGTTTTTGGGGTTTCTCCTTCCAGGCCTGTAGACAAGGTAGGATCTCTAGAAAAATATGACAGAGAAAGCAATAGTATGTGTTGAGAACAGAAAGAAATTTGGGCAGAACCAGGCTGCAAGGCTATTCCTGGAATGGGAGCCTTGCTGAAAGACCTGGAATGTCATTCCTTGACAAAGATGGATGAACAAAGAATGGGGTGTCAAGGAGGCAGGAAGGCCCTGTTAGCCACCAAAGAGGCAGACAAAGAATCAAAGCCAAGGCTTGGCTGCTCCAACATAGCCACAGACTTCTTCTCCTGGGGAGGTAAAATGCAGCCAGAGGACCTGTGAATTGTGGCATTCTTTAATATCAGGCAGCGCAGGATTTCCTAGGCAATGCTCCTAAAGTCATTTCCTCCCAGTTTGACATGGCTCTCCTTGGGGCTCCAGCCCTCCGTGGGTCTGCCTACTCAACACAGTGATGCAGCACCTCTTCTCTCACAGCCTGAGTCCAAGTGTGAAAACATCTGCTTCCTGCCCTTGATAAACTCAAAAGCAGCCCGGGGGGTTAAGTAAGTAATTTTTTTAGAAACAAAGATTAAACACACACATACCCAACAGGAACAAAAGTACCGTAAATTCATGCAAGTGGATCGGCTTGGGTTTGGTTGGGTTAAAAGCAGGGGAGAGTTTTCTGGAATATATGTCGAAATGAGCCTAGGTGTAACACACAGATAGTCTTTCTTGGCTGATGCAGACTTAAGTTGATGGAGCTTTCAGGCCGAGCAGAATATTAGGTCTCTCCCAATCATCCATCCATTTGTTCATTCATCTAACAAATATGAGTGTGTCCATTATGGACCAGATACTGTGTTCCAGTATCTTCTTCCTCTTTGGCCCCAGCTTGTGCTTTCTCTCTCTTCTGTGGGCACTCCAGCTTCCCTGATCTCCTGGGTATGAATTCACTGTCTGTCCTGGCCTAAAAAAACCCTCCCCTGAAGCTCTGCAGCTGGGTCCCCAGGATTCATTCCCATACCCTTGCGATAGTTCTCTTCACTGTGCATTAGGTCTGGGGCCGTTCTGATACTACTTCTGAAGATGCAGGTAGTGTTCCTGTCCTAGCACTTGGGCTCAGTCTGCCCAGAGGTGGGTGACATGTTTCCGTGATGTCTGAGCATCAAATTCTGGGCACAGTCTAAGCCCTCTTTTGATCCAACCTACATGGTCCTGTTTTTCTCTTGAGAACTACCTACAGCTCTAGGCTCATTTACAGAGTCAGATAGCTCACTGACCCTGAATCCAATGAGCCATTCACCTGACCTCGAAGGCATTTCTCCAGGGTGTTCTCAACCCTCAAGTATGGTCAAGGGAGATGTAATAGGTAGTGTTTACCAGGGACCATTCATCATGTTGTCTTTGAAACCAGCCTCTATGCTGCCTAGTCTCTAGCAAGATAAGAGGTGGTCCATTCTGTGAAGACTGCAGCTGCACTGTTAATACTATTCTAATATAGTTTGGTGAGTAAAAATGAAGAAAAAAATTTAACATTTTTCTGATTTCCTTTTTGTTTTTAAAAACAAAGTGGTAGTGATTAGCCAGCCCTATCCACCTTTAAGGAAGTCAATTTAAAACCTGGTAGCCAGCCAAAAACGTAAAATATTTGAATGCTGTGTATTTATTAATGTATTTATTTGGGGGATGGGCAAGGACTCTGGTTCCTGTTCTTATGGTGCCCTTTGGCGAAAGGACAGCAAACTCTAATGAGAATCTTTGGGGAATCTCTCTGAAGTAGTAAGCCATTCATGGCCAACCTTTTAATTGAAGGTAATAACAATTCCAATAATATTATTAAGAACCACTATTAGGGCGGTAAGGACTGAATTCACTGACATCATGTCAAAGCTATGCTCAGCGATGACTGCCGAGCCCCTGGGGGAATAACTTTCATAATCCATTGAAAAGTTATGAACTCCTTGTGTTTGCACCAAGAAATCAGCATTAACCATTTGGGAAGCCATGTAAAAATGGAGAAAAAGCTACTTGTACTTTTAACAACTTAATTAGTGGCTGCAAATGGAGTTAGTTCTCACAAAAACCCTATGGAGGAGGGTGGGATGTGTGTTGACAGTGGAAAATTATCCTGATTTTATAGGTGAGGGCAATTTCCAGACACTAGGAACAAACATGGTCAGGGAGAAAGAGAAAAGATGACTTTTTGTCGTGGAAGGAACAGGGCCCTGGGCCAACGGGCTCACTGCCTGGGTTGGGACAAGGGCGATCATTGTGTGGTAGGAACTGAAAGGAATAAGAGGAATCTGGGTTAAGAGATCAACAGAATTGGGTTCAGTTATTGCTTCTGCCATTTGTTAGCTTTCTGACCTTGAGCCACAGGGTTAACCTTTCAGAACCTTAGTTTTATCATCAATAAAACGGGAAAAAACAGTAACTAACTTGTGGAGTTGGAGGCATCGTTGGGCTGATGCGTGGCAGATTCTCCGCCCGGTGCCTGGCCCATAAATAGTACTACTATCTAATATCCTCATTCTCATGCTTTCTTAACTAGTTCTACAAATATGTAATAAACACCTGCAGTGTGCCAGGGCCCATGTTGGGTATACAGACCAATCTCTTTTGAGTTTATAGTCTAGCAGGGAAGATGGCAAAAAACAAGTGAACATGTCTATAAGGAAAATGCTTGCAAATTGTACTCAATTTGAAAGCCTGACCCCAGTGAATACTCAGTGGGTTAGAGCTGCCACGTGTGCCCAGGAGCAGAGAATGGTTTTTCATAACTTGGGCTTTCAAATTGGTCAGACCTGGGTCAGTGCAGCTTTGGTGTCGGTCCTTGCTCCCAGGCTGTGTTTTTGGGCAAGTCCTCCAGGCTTTCCGAGCTCTGCTTCTCCCTCTGTACAGAGGGCTTTGGGGTGGAGGTATGGGGGGTGGGCTCTCGGCAGTGCCTGGAACACGATAGGCGCTCAGCACATAGAAATGTTACCCCAACAAAGCCCCAACCCATTCTTTCAGCAGCTCTGGCCCATGCCTTTCCATCTTCAGCAACATTTCCATCTTCTTGAGATTACAAGGAGTGTGATAAGGAATAGCATTTCCATTTCTTTGCCTGGCTGTGGGCAAGAAGGTTTCCATTTCCATCTCTGAGGATTTGGGGCAAGAGAGGGTTGTCAGTGGTTTGAGTAGAAAAAGAAGGGATGTATTCCCGGGGGGCCTTTGCCCTGCCAGAACCTCACCACAGGACTGGTCCCAGGGAGCAGCTGGATACAGGCTGGTTTGTAGGATGGATGAGTCCCCAGGAGAGGGACTGGGAGACAGGAGGACCCCAGCATAACTGTGAGACCATGATGGGTCCTGAAAATGGTGGGGGAGAGTGTGACAGGGCGCAGGGAATGGTTGGAGTGGAGCTGGGAGGGTCTGACCTCAGATCACCTCCAAGTTTCCCTGTGAATGCTTTGTGCTGACACTGGGCTTCTCAGTCATGACTGAGCACTTATTTTGAAAGTCAGTCTGGTTTATCATTAGAACATGGGTCTCCCAACTATGGCCTGCAGGCTAAATCCAGTCCCCTGCCTGTCTTTGCAAATAAAGTTTTATTGGAGCACAGCCACACCCATTCCTTTATTGTCTGTGGCTCGTCTCTGCTACAAAGCAGAGCTGAAGCTGTAACAGGGACCATATGGCCTACAAAGCCTAAAACATTTATTCTCTGGCCCCTTGCAGGAGAAGTTTGCCAACTAACCCCTGATTTAAAACATTACTGTTTTGGTGGGAATAGATTCATTCATTGATCCATTCATTCATTCATGGAACAAATAATCACCCGTCATCAAGGTGCTCTATACACTATGCTAGGCCCACAAAGTATCTCAGGCACTGTGCTCAATCCTTTTAACAACTGTGTGAGTCGATGATGTTATCATTCCATTTTGCAGACAGTGAAATGGAGGCTGAGGGAGGCTGAGTAACTTTCCCAAGGTCATTAAGCCAGAAAGCCACAGAACCAGGGCTGGAACCAGGCCTGTTAGTCTCCAAATCCTGTGCTGTCAACTTTACTCTCTGACAACGTGGCTCACGTTTGTCCTTAATCTCCCCCTGTTAGTGTGGATTACTGTGAGAAGGGAAGAAAGATAGAAAGGTTGAAAATTTATTTTTTTAACTCTCTGATGGAAACTCTTGCCATTTAAAGTGATAAGTGAGTGAAATCGCTAACTCATTTGGCAAAGCCTGTGTTTGAGATGGTTCTTCATTGTGCGTCATCCTGAACTCACACACAGATTGCTTTGGACGATATCAAAAAATCATCTGAAAATATTTTCCTTCATAGTGATATGATTTCACCACTAATGTTGATAAACATTAAAATGACATAAAGCATTTCCTGTTCCAACCTGAGAGAGATCTTGGAGGATTTGTCTAAATATTAGCATACCTTTAAAATAATCAGTGGGTGATTATCTGGTAAGAGGTCAAAAAAAAGGATGTTTAGAAAAAAGAAATAATAAAGCAAGGCAGATTTTCCCCTTCAGAACTCTCCAAACTGCTGTGGGAGAGGGAAGAGCTACCATCCTGCTTTCACAGGTTAAAAATGAACCACTATTAGTGAGTAGAAGTGAGATTTCATTATCCTTCTGATGCTCGTTCTTGACATGGCTTTTGCCAACGTCTCCATCCGAGAAATGCAAACCAGAGTTTCTAACTAGAAATAGGAGGACAGCTGAATGGACCATGCCTCCTTCTAATGACAATTTATGAAGATGGTTTAATCTTACAGTCCAAGTAGAGGTTCTACTGACAAGTTCTCATATGAACTGATTAGGCTTCCCCTGTATACATTTTTATCAGATTGATTCATTCCTCTGGCAGAAAGCTGGCTTTTACATTTTTTTAGAAGAGATTCCAAATGGCTTGTCAAGATTACATCTCGCATGTGAATCTCAGCCAGGATTATGTTACAGCCGAGACTGACAATATTTAATAGGTAGAATCAGGCAGGATGGTAGAAATGGAGCAAGCTGGTCCCAATAAATAGTAGGAGCATGGATGTGTGGTGTACGTACATCCCAAGTAGCTTCAAGGCAGTCTGTGGATTGGATATCCTGGGAGGATGCATGAATGCATAAAATGTAATATTCAAAGGAAATAAATTACTTCGACTTCTGTCTATTACTTCTGGCATGAGCAGATTCTTATAAACGGCATTCATGTCTGGGGCATTCCATGACCTGAATTCCTAACCACCCCTTCAGATCCCCTGTAAAAACCACAGACTTGAGAAGAGAAGGGAACCAGACCCTTTTGTACTAAGCTGGCCTAATGCAGAGGTCTCTGCAGCATTTGATAAGTGTCACAAACTCACCACATCTGAAGGGGCCCCTTTGGAGTGACAGGTCCCCTGCTCTTGGAACACAAATGGAGCCACTAGCGGGCCATGTGGGAGGTAGGCAGAGCAAGAGGCTTTTCCCATCTGAGATCCTTTATTCCCAGGCATGGTATGTTTTATGATGCAGCCTATAGACAGAAAGGAAAGGGGCCTGGAGAGATGTGTATCTGAATCATCTTTGTATTGATTAAAAAGAATCAAGGACAAAATCCTTTAAGGTTTAAATTTGCTTTTGCATGAAGGGTCAAAGGAGAAATGTATTAATTCTTCCTGGACTCAGTAGAATGTAAGTAAGCTCCATAAGGGCAGACACTTTACTCCCTCTCTCTCTTTTTTAAGGCTGTTTGCACCTACTTTCATGTCTGTGAAAATTAGTTCTGGCTGAGGTAAAGCTTGACCTAATGAGATAGCTGGCATAAAAATCACTAATGATTTGCTCTGATAAGCGAGAATGGAGAAAAGTGATACCTGTTTTCTTTTAAAATCCTTAATCATAAAAATTCACATTTGAAACTTCATTATCCTTTGTCCTCAAAGGATAATGTTCTCAAAATCACTTTTTTACCAAGCTGTACATCTCCGTTTATTTCTGCAGATTTTCTATGTGTGTGCTGCCCTGGGCCAGTTATCCAGGATGACGGCTAGTCAGTCATCAGGAAGTAGATGCAGACACAAGTGGTAAATTTGGGGGGTGGGTTGGATTGGTGATTAGTCGACCTGGGTCATTCAGTTGCCAGGAAATGGGGAAGCAGAACCATGTCTAAGAGTTGTTTATCGGCAATGGCACCATGGTCAGTGTCCCCTAAGGTTGTCGGGAGTCACTATGGTGTCAAGTCAAAGGGCGTCAGGGATAGTGTTCTTGCAAACTGGGCAGCAGTCAAGAGTGTGGGTGGAAGGTCAGCTCAAAGGAGTTCCCTCCAGCCTGGAAGAAGAGCAGCACTTCTCAAAGGCTTATGCTATCTTCTGATCACTTTTTGTATTTTTATTTAAATCTTAAATTTGTCATAGGTAATTACATGTGCAAAATAAAATACTCAAAAGGTATAAATGGGTTTATAATGAAAGGTCAGCACCTCTCCAAGCCTTCACTTCCCTTCCCTTCCCCAGAAGAAATTACTGTGCCAGCAGTTTGTGTATCCTCCTTCCAGAGACAGCCTGTGTATGCATGAGGACAAATGAGTGTGTATAAAGATGATTTTAAGATACACAACCTGGTTTGCTCTTTCTTTTTCATTTAACAACATATCTTGGAGTTCATTCCTTATCAGTACGTAGAGAAGTTATTTATTCTATTTAATGGCTCCTGCTGTCTTTTAATTCTGTTCGTTGCGACTGTTGGCTTAACTTTGTTTCATCTAACTTAACAGATCTTTGCCTTAAACTTAAATATGCATTAAGCATCTAAAAAAACATCCGGCATGGAGCAGGCTCTTCCACTTCTATTTGTGAGACATTGAGGAAGTTGATTGCTCTAAGCCTCAGTTTTCTCGTCTATGTAACGGGGATACTATCCACCTGGCTGATATGGCCAATATGACTGGCTGTCTATCAAGTGTGTGCTCTCTCTTTCAAAGTACAGAATTATTTCTAGGAAGAGAATGCATTTTCCAGCTTCTTTTCTATCTAATGTTACCACAGAACTAAGTTTTGCCAGTGGAAAATGAGAAGTAGTAATGTGTGTCAATTCAAGGCCAAGGTAATTAACACCATAGCTGTACACTAAAGCATATCATTGGAGTAAAGATTAACTTCCATGAGGAAGTTAGGAAGGAAAGGAGAGCATTAAGGAAAGTAATGAAAGTAAGGAAAGCATTAAGACATAGTAGTGCTAAGTAACATCAATTATTATTATTATTGTAATCTGTATATGACTCCCCATATGAATAACGTCTAGTTTTTCCTCTACCAACTTTAGTAAGGACTCAGTACTTGGTCATGTGCTCCAAAGTCAAGTGTACTTCACGGAAGCATTAAGGAGCAATGCAGATTTTTTTTTCTCAATTTTTCAGGTTTTATTAGAATATTCTACTTCACATTAGCTGTCACTTCAGAGCAGAAATAAATATGGCAAGACAGGGATATGGAACCTTCCAGTTTGGAAAACTAATAATTTCACTAATTGACCTTGTAATCCCCCCCCCTTAAATATCTGATGCAGATATTTTGTTTGGACATATTCTATTACAGAAGAGTAGATGACTGATATTAAGCATATGACGTTTACTTGATTTCCCGTACAAATGAAAGTGATACCTTTTCTAAAGTAGGTGAAAAAAGTAAAATACTGATTTAAGAATTTCTAAAGAGAAGATACAGTTTTTAATTGAAGAAATAAAGGAGTAAATTTACGTTGCATACCTCACAGCAAACGGCTTAATGATAATCTCTATTAGATTTTTTTTCTCCAAGAGTGATTCTTTGGCTACTAGCCAATAGGTATACCAACGAATAGACTTTATTTCTTGATGTTTTCCCCATAAATCTCTAAATTATTTTCTATTGTCCTAAAAAATTTAGATTCTACTCAAAACTTAAATGACCTTACTTAAAGAACTACTCAGGTTGACTGGACCCATCCTTCTTAAAAGGCAATTTATCAACAATCCATTGTTATTCAACTTGCCTTTTGGCAGCCTCAGTCATATTAAAATATTCACCCAACAGAAGTGAGTCTTTACGTAGAAGGGGATTTTTCTGCTAAGAAAAATAAGACCCACCCTTCCCCCCCCCCCCCCGCCCAATTTCATTAGAATTATAAAGGGCTTTCTCATTTGACTCCGAGTTGCGCGCTAGGAAATATTCTTCTCTCAGGGACTGTCTAGTCCCAGAGAAGACTCTCAGGGGAAGCCTTTAGTTACCCCATTACAGGCAGCATCTGTCAGTCCACCCGCCATCTATGCCACAACTGTCCTTTTGAGATTCACTATGGCCTTTACTTCTGAGCCTGCCTTGGCCACCCCTCACCCTCTTCTGCTGAATATATGGTCTATGGACTCTGTCCCTGCGTATGCTGAATTTAGTCCCAACAACATGTCCCTCTTCCCTCTCCTGCCTTAGGAAATTCCACCTTTGTGTTCTTGCTTACGTTCACCTCTCTAGGCTTCTGCTTTAGAATTCAACTTTAGAGCCTACCCATTTCACTGAACCGCAAGAATACTTAATTTCAATCCCTGTACCCCGAACACCACTGGCCCTCTTTATGTGTAGCTGATGAGTCTTGGTTCTTCCACCTAACTAATGGCCAATGTATCTGGGTCTACCAGTATGCTATAGAACACAAAAGGCAAGTGGAAAGATACATGTAATATCTGTGACTAACCAGGGTGCAAATTTGAAGAGAATTCCTTGAAAGTGTTTTGTAAGAATCAAAACTTGTTCAATAACTGTCTTTCCCCAACAAACTGTAAATTCTATAGGAAATGAACCGTGTCTAAATTATCCCCTGAAGTATCCTCAGAATGTACCACAGTACCCTGGGTATATTAGGGCCTCAATAATGTTTGTTCAATAAATAAGTTATATAGATAACCTAGAAGGAAAAGATTAAATGGTCAGATATATATTTTACAAAACAAAATCCATATTCCATATTTAAGAAAATATATCTAAGAAGTATCCGAAATTACTAACTATGTAAATTTAGGTAAGGTATTCCTTAGGCCTCACCTTCGTTATCTTTAAAATGAAATAATGGTAGAGTGAAAGAGATTAGATAGAAAAGGTGCTATCTGAACGTTAGAGATTATTGTTTTTACTCATATTGGCAATATAAGCTTGATAATCTAGTTGCTACAGTCTGAGGATATTAATCACCTGGAAGCCTTTGCATTAGAATAAAAGTAATGTGTCTCAGCGACAACTTTATAAGAGCTCCTCTCCTGGCTTGTTGCCCCCAACTTGCTGGGCACAAGAGGCAAGTCACTTATTAACTTCATTTACCTTTTAAATGAGAATAATGCATATCTGCCTCCCAGTTAGGTTGTATATATTAATTCACGTGCTTATGATTTACTGTGTATGAGTTCATCTATTTCCATTTTTTCACTGCTATGGCCCCAGGTTCTAGACCAGTGCCTGGCACATAGAAGGTACTCAATAAATATTTCTTGAATGAATGAAAGGCCATTGAGTGTTTATGAATGTATCTGCTCTGTCAACACATGTTAAATTAAACACCTTTTATATGCTAAGCACTGAAGTAAGAAGCAGTCCCTAAGGAACTCATAGCCCAGTAGAGGGAGACACATATGCTTGCCAGTGGTTCCTGCATTTTCAGAAACTCTGTGGGCAAGGGACACAGTTATTTTATAAAATGCCCAAATGTGCCGTCTAACCACTGGATTGATAGATAATATAGTATAGTTGACTGTTTTTCAAATATACGTAGATTTGGTGTGGTTGATAAAATACAAAATAATTTAAAAGGGTTGATGTATCCCTGATACATTTTTGTCATTGTGTAATTTCTCATCCATAGATAATAAAATTATCATCATGAGAGGGTCATGGAGCTTTGTGCCATACAAAGGGCAGGCAGAATGGAGTAGTGGAAAGAGTGACCTGGGTATGTGCCCACTCCCAGCTAGACTAACTGGTTAACCATGGGCATAGGCCTGGCAGAGAAATAAAGAAATAAAGGAAACTCTGCACTCCAGTTTTAAAATGTGTACAGCAACACCTAACTCATGTGGTTATTACAGGGTTATCTGAGATAACATATATGAAATCTCTGGCTCATATTGCTAAAGATTAAAACCTGTTTTTTAATTATGATTATAAATATGATTATGATGATGAAGAATTAGAGATATAGGGCAGAGTTCAGAAGATGACACTTGAAGCAGTGGCTGAATCCTCCAAGGCAAGAAATGCCACCAGAGTTGTCTGGACATCTTGTGCTTTGCCTGGCATCAAATTGAGGTCCCAGACCAACCCGGTCATGCCGTGGATGGAGAAACCACATCATCAGCCTGATGGTGCTATAGGGGCTGTGGGTGGTGAGCATCTAGTCACCAGTGTCCTGGTGCTGTTTGCTTCAGTGAACCATGTCCCTCCTCTAACAAGTGGGTTCAGAGCTATAGCTATGCCTTGCCAGGCTGACATGACCATTTTGATGATCACATATTTTTTTAAGTATTAGGTATTAGTCTTGTGAAAAGTAGTCTTTTGAATCATGTGGGAATAGTGGTGAAAAGACCATTTATGTTCTCAGGGGACAGGAAGTGAGCCTCCTTTCGCTGTTGGCAAGCAGCATAGCACAGCGACCAAGTGTACGGACTCAGAGGCCAGGCTGCCTGCATGGGACTCCTGCCTTGGTCACTTTGTAGCTATGTGACTTTGGAAAGTCACTTAACCTCTTTGCTGTTTGTTTTCCTTGTTTGTAAAATGGAAGATAATTGTACCTGACACATTGGGTTGTTATGAGGATTGAATGTGTTAGTACTTCCAGAATGCTAAGATAATGCCTGGTGAATAGAAAGTACAAATAGGTAAATAAATGGATGGATGGGCGGAAGGATGGATAAAATAGAGAAGCTTTTAGTTAAGTTTGAAAGAATTCCCATAGGAATTGCTTGTATTTCTTGAGCATTTTACTTTACCAAGTTCTAATCTAGGTTCTGTAGATCAGGCACAGTACAAGTCATCAGTTACTTGTCTTAGAACCCACAAAAGCCCACAAGAGAGTAGAGTTACTTATATTTGCACTTTCCAATGCCTTGCAGATAGTAGGCAATAAGGATTCTCTTGACTGAATGCGTAGATGGACCACTGGACAACTAGTGGATACTCGGGAAAAAATAATGACAGGATGATAAATGGGAAGGCCACATACTAGGAATTTGGATGCTTGCCTTTTTTGTCCTGGTTTTGCCACTAACCTGGTGACCTCTCATAAGTCACTGAACCTCTTAGAAACTTAGCTAGCTAACCAACTTCTTTTCTTCTCTGCTCTAAATTTTATAATCTAAGATAGTTTAGGTGAGTTACATCTCCTAAGTAGTCTTAAAGTTTTAGGTTAGGACTGAAATCACCTCAGGCTGCTAAAGGTCCTATAGGGTAAGGTGAAGGTGGGGGCTAATTAGCCCATGGTCAAGCCAGGTGTCTTTGGGCCACCCCTTGGGCTTTCACCGAAACCAAACAAGAGAATGGAGCGATGGGAATTTGGGCCAATAATCCTTGCCTCCTTACCTTCATCTCACCCTGTCTCCCAGAGCTTGACAGCCTTCCAGCAGTGGATTAAGAGTGAGCAGGACCAGATTCCAGAAAAAAAAAAAAAAGGCTTGAGCCTCACAGTTATTCATGCCCTGGACCTCCTTGATTCTCTTCTCCAACCAATTAGTTCTCTGGTCCACCTTGACCAGGATGGGAAGCCATTGTTCTGTGGATCCACCTGTCATTCTCACCATTTGCCAGCTCTGCAAGTTGCTATATAGATGGGCGTACAGGACGCATTTGCTCTCTGGCTAAAATGTTGAGCCTTCCTCTGCTAGTGTGCATAGAGAGAGCCAGCTGATTGGCAGTCCCTCTAGCTCATCCACCCCGTGGGAGTTCACCTAGAGAGTAACTCAGCACAGCATCAGGAGTGAGCAAGAGTAGGTGCAGGCTCCAGGGCCAAGCATCCTTGGTTGCAATCCCAATTCCTCCATTTACTAGCTGTGAGATCTTGGGCAAAGTACTTAATATCTCAGAGCCTCAGCTTCTGCATGTGTACCCCAGGGGATGGTGAGAACGCTGACTGTTCAAAGTTGTTGTGAAAGTTGAATGAGATAATCTGTGAGAAACACCACACACAGCTGACACACGGTAGATACGCAGTAAACGGAAGCACTTTTTGCTGTTGTTGTTCTTTGTGGGGTTTTCTCAGGAGCCAGTAGTGTGGATTCTATAGTGATAAAAATCCCCACGTGTTTGTCCAGCGCCTGTCAGGTGATGGTGAGTGGCCAGCCAAATGCAGTCCATTTGGTCACAGTATTCTGGAAGGAGCATTCCAACCACTCTTCCTACCTCCTAAATTTTCTCAAACCTTCTTTTCACTGCTGGGAATTTCTGACTCAAAATTAGGAAGAAATCAAATGAGAGTTTAGTTGAGCATGCACTGTAAAGATGGTCCATTTATTTGGCAGAGCTAGAGTTTTGGAGAGGGCGTTTGAAAGACTAGCTTATAACTTTCGGTGCCAACCCAGAGGCGTGAGGCAATAATTTGCCTTTCCTCCTGGAAGGTCCACAGCCTCCTCCTAGGGCAACCTCTTGGGTTTCACTGAATTGGCTGTTACGTTTGGAAACCAACTTGTGCATCTGCGCATTTGGGGGAAAGCTATTGACTAACCCTTGCTCTCTTTCAGCCTGCCTCCCTTTTTCCAATATTTAGGAGCCCTAGCCAAAACAAAGAGCCCATTGTGTCCCTGGTGCAAGCACCAGAACTAAATTAAACATTCATTGAGTCTTAATTAATTGTATTAAGGTTGGGCAATTCCCATTGCTTGGGAAAAAACCCAAATACTTAATTTACTTGCGATGTGGTGTATGTCCCTTAGTATTGGACTAAACCACCATGAGACAATCACTCACTTAACAGAAACTGGGGCCTCGGCCCAGGAACTAATTAGCCCCTCTTTCTCTATATATAGCTATCTTCACCACCCGGACCATCTGGAAGTTGTTACCTTCCAAATTCTTTCCATCTATTTTTTTTTTCTCCAAACCAATCATTACTGCCATGATTCTTTCTTTCTTTCTTTCTTTCTTTCTTTCTTTCTTTCTTTCTTTCTTTCTTTCTTTCTTTCTTTCTTTTTCTTTCTTTCTTTTTCTTTCTTCCTTCCTTCCTTCCTCTCTCTCTCTCTCTTTCTTTCTTTCTTATTTTTATGTTAATGTGACTTCCCACACTTAGATTCTCCCGTGTTATCTAGATCACAGCCCAGCTGCCCTGGATATTTACTCTCTGTCTGATTTTCAAGTGGCACACCTATTTTATGTACTTTTCCCAGTGGCAGAGGAAAAAAAATCTTTGTGTGAAATCCAGAGGTGGAAGCAGGATGATTGCCAAGGGGTTTGGGCCTCCCCGAGTTGACTGTGTGCCCACCAGGGAGGCCCCGGAGCTCGGTGAAGCCCCCACAGTAGGGTCTTTGATGGTCAGAGACACATGGGGAGTTCTTGGAAGAACTTGGTTTCTTGCCCAGCTCATTGAGCAAAAAGCACCAATGTAATCTGCCCTTTCTTTGAGGAAAACTCACTCAGATCAGGGTCTACTATGCTTTGAGAGTCAGTAAGGAAGTATAAAACCTGTCTTAGCTGACTGTACTTTAGGAGAGAGGCCTCAAGTATTTCATGAACCTATAATCCAAAGCCCTTACTCTCACTCAAAAGAGCCCCTCCGGTCTGGCCCCTGTATCCCTCGCCCACCTTCTCTCCTACCACCATACCATGGTTCACTGCAGCCCTGGAACCCTGGCTTTCTTCTGCCCCTCCAACATGCCAAGCTTATTCCTACCTCAGAACCTCTGAGCCTGCTGTCTCCTGGGCCTGGAACCCATTTCCCTCCATCTTTGCAAGACTTCTTGTCGTGTAGTTCTCAGCCTGTTACTGCTGAGGTGGCCCTCCCTAACCACCATCCAAAGTGCCTCCCCTGTACCTCCAGACCCTCCCCATCACATTCACCTGTTTTGTACTCATGATAGCACTTGTCACCATGTTATGTTGTTTATTTGAGAACATGTCTGTCTGTCTTCAGTAGAATATCCATCCACGAGAAGTACCTTTATCTGTATGATTTACCATTATGAGCCCTGCCCCTGGCACAGTGCCTGGCACTGTAATTAGTTGTTTAATGAGACAGATTATCAGGGAACAGCTAATACGCGAGTCTGTAACTTTCTAGGTATAACTACATAATGTAAGTGGTTAGGATTCTCTGGCCATTTAGAGTACAATTCAAAAGTAGCAAGAGACAAGGATATTATAAGACACCTTGAAGTACTGTAGTAAAATCACCAGGAAAATTTGAAATCATAGGCTAACTTTACCTGTAGTGCTCTCCAAATCACCATAAGTTTTGTTGTGTTTTAGATTCATTCTCTTTATTTCTGGTGTTTTTGAGTCCCTTTGGGGTAAGCCTTGCCCCTTGCCCCCAACCCCGGCCATCAAAGCAGAAAAAGCCTAAGCCTCCAGAATTCATTGCTCAGTGGCTTCTGATTGTCTCTGGGAGCCACGGCCTCCCCGTCACCCTGCCTGGGCATCCCTTCTGATATTGAGTTTCACAATATATATTGTATGATGGCACAAAGTACAGCAAGACCTGGAGGACCGTGGAATGGAAGTGTGATGAATTCTTATTTTATGGAGGGTGGCTCTCACCTTTAAGCCTGGAGACTGACTCCCTTTAGTCAGAAGGAGATTTCTTCTCATCCCTTTACAGTGGTTCATCTGTTTCTTTTTCCTGTTGCTTCCATCCTTACTTAGTCCCAAATGGCAGAAATCCCTGGGTAGCTAAGCTCCTGGTTCTCAAGTCTATTTATATTAAAAATTCCCCATATAAAAAAGGCCCTTGGTGTCCAGATTTCAGCAAGGCTAGCAGGACCCTCTCTATAAAGTATCATGTGTCAGAGCCTTCAGTCCCAAGGAGGAATCCAGTTACATGGGTGTTCAAGTCCACAACCTGCTCTTCAAGCATTTTGATTTTCCTTTCAGTGTCACATTGGATTCAACTAATTCATTTTTCAGAGGAGAGAAAATATTCTTAACAGCCAGGTTTCTGGCTTGGCTTTCATCTGGGAGGCCTTCAGCTTTTCAGCTTTTCTCTTCAGTAACCTTTTTCACAGACTTTTTCTACTAAGCCTTTGGGACTTGAATCCAAGGAAGAAGGAATTCAGGTCTCAATAGAGTGCTGCATAGGTCTGCATAGAGAACATCAACGGTAACAAGAAATGATCCAGGAAAAGCTAAATCTTTGAAAAGGTTTTATATCTACCTGTGTTGTCCAATGTGATAACCACTAGCCACATGTGACTATCTAAATATAAATTAATTAAAATTAAATAAAAATTTTAATTCAGTTCCTCAGTCATATCTCAAGGGCTCAATAACCACATTGAGCTAGGGGCTACTGCTGCAGTGTTGGACAGTGCAGGTCTATCCATATTGTACAAGCACATAGTGGAAGATTTCCGTGGTGGCAGAAAGTTCTGTTGGACAACTCTTCTATAGTCTAACCTTTGTTCAGGCCAGACAGGAGAAAGAAAGTAGAGAAGCTACAACATGCTTCATTAGGAAGTAAGATAGAGACATAACTACAGATACAATAGGGACTTGTTTTTATTATACAAGGTGTTATGACTAACTTTGTGCCAATATATTTTTAAAACCAGATACAATGAACAATTTCCTGAAAAAATAAACATTTCCAAAATTGACCCAAAATAAAATAGAAAGTAAGCCTAAATGTATCAGTAACCATTGAAAGAACTGAATCAGTAGCTAAAATATGACCTCAGCCCCTTCCTCCCCATCAATAAATGGCACCAAGTCAAGATGATTTTACAGTCAAGTTCTACTGAAACTCCAAAGAACAGCTAATCTCCTGAGTTAAAAGTGGCAGTGGCCAAAATGTCCCAGACTGAGGATTTTAGTCCTTCCTCTGTCCCTTGCGGCCCGAGGTAAGATACTTTCCCTCTTGGTGTCTGTATCATGAAGCAGTTAAACTAAAAGGTTTTCAAAGTCCTAGGCAGCTCCATGGTCCCATGGTTCCATGACTTTAAGTTACTTGTCCTCCCACTAATCTTGTCTATACACTTATAGCTTCCAAGTATTAAAGTGACAATACTGGATCACCCACATGACTAATCTGATTTGTTGTGCTAAAGATGATTGTTAAAATGGACCCAGAGAAAAGGGAAATTTCTAGAGAAACAGTTGACTCAACAGTATTATGAAGCTGAAGCCAAATTTTTCTGTGTTTCTGTCTCATTCAGGGAGGATTTTTCCACTGATCAGAATTTACTCATAGCCCTGAATAACAACACTGTGTAGTGGGGTAGAGGTGGTTCTTTTCTTGATTTTACATTAATAGCAGTAGCTAATATTTATAGAATAATTCTCACATGCCAGGCATAATCTAAATGCTTTATATGTGTTAATCCATTTGACCTGTATGATGTCCAAAGAGGTAGGTAGATATTGGCTCCATTTTAAAGGCTAGGAACTGGTACTCAGAGATGTTGCTTGGCCAAGGTTACATGGCTCTTACGTGTTGAACAGAACTCCAGGTCTGAGAGGCCCTACAACCTGTGTTCTTATGCACAGATGACAAGTTTAAGGTGCTTGTGGAGCTTCTGTGGTAGCTAAAGGTATTTTTATTTAGGTTTTACGTCTTTGGTGAGCAGTAGCAATTCTTCTGTGCCGTGCATCTGTTAGGGGTTACTTTTCCAATGCCACCTTTTCTGAAGAACCTTGAGAAGCCATTTATTTCCTTCTGTAATGAAAGCAGTCACTGGCTTGGGCTATATCCAGTATGGAAGCAGGGCTGGCTAGTAAAAGCTCATTAGTGGTGTATATTAGCCAGTTGCATGTGTAAAGGCTAGAAAAAGTGATCATTGCTCATCCATGGTCTAGGATGGTCTGTGGACTGGAGCATCCATTCCTTAGCAAATATGCATTAGCAGACGTGGGGGAGTTACTCCGTCATTTCTCTCCTGCTAGTTTCTTGAAGGGTTGGAAGTCCTAACTTTGGTGACCACCAGAGCTGATTATCAGCACTAATCAGCAGCAGGTCATTTTGCCTTATCTCCTTTGATTTTTGTGGCTTTTCTCAAAACTTTGTTTCCAAATACCTTGCAGCTTAACAGTGATGCAAAGGCTCACATGCTCAGGGCTATCAAGGACAGTTCTTCAAGGGTCAAAAAGGAATGCTGATGAAGAGTTTCCCAGTGTTGCCCACTTCCTTAGCTTTTCATTCCAGACTTACTAGGTCAGCATGACTTACCTCTGTAATTTGCATTGTGCAAGATGGACTCTGGGAAACAGGTAGATGAGAAACATTTTCAGGAACTAAAACAAAAGTACATTCAGTTTAGATTCTTTGGAACACACCTACCTGACATAATAAGGCACCCCTTTAAAAGTTTTCTGAACCTACCACGAACCTCCTGTAGAAATGCAGACATGCCTTTCAGTCCCCTTAAGTTAACAGAGGGGCTTAAAGGGATAACGTGCCCTAGATTTAGCTTCAGTTTAAGTCTTTGTGTTGCTGACAGGGCTTAAAATGGGCAGGTAATCACTGGTACAGTGTGTCGTCTTTTTTCCTCCCACTTCTTATGAAATAAAGTACAAAGTTCTTACCTCTTTAGCTATTTCTTTTAAATGAAGCAAAGTTATCACCATTTTCCTTTGGTCTGACATTTTTGGAAAGAGTTGGTTTCCATGGTGAGATAGAAGTATATTAGGTATGTAATAAAGGGGATACAACAAATGAGTGTCTATTCATACTGACACCTCTATTTGTCTACAAGACGTTAAATGGCTCGTGTTAAATGTTAATGAGGTCTCCTGAGGAGGGAACCAGGGAGCGGTTAGGACTGTGTCTCTCTCAGTGACTTAGGGACCAAATATAGAGACTCTATTTTCTTGCCCTCATTTTTTCTTTCTTCTTTATCATACCAACACCAAACAAATGGTTAACCTTTTTTGACCACTTTGGTGTGAGCCAGGTGTTGTGCTAAGTCCTTTTCGTCGGTATGAAATAGGCACTCTTGCTTCTGTTTTGCTAAGGAAGAAACTGAGCTTACACTGAGTCAGAGCCCTGGATCCAAGGCTGCTGAGTGGCAGAGCTGGGCCTGAAACCCAAAATATGGGACTCTAGATTCTGTGCATTTCAACCTCAGGTCTAGATGTCTGGTCACTCACCAAGGCGAGCCAGTTCTACCCACAGGGCACCTTTCCCATCCACCACTTCCTATCTGTCCTCTCAGTACAAGTCCATTGTGGGCCGTATCACCTCACCCCTCTGGTGGCATCTTGGTGGTTTCCCTCACTCAGAACTTTCTCAGCCCATCCAACCTGCGTGCCTCAGCCAGGCTTACCTTCCTGAAATGCCACTTTCTCTGCGTCCCCCCCCGATGACAGATTGCCAGTTCCTCCTGTTTCCAACCACATTAGGTTCAATTACCTCTGCCTTATCCTCATATTCCTCCCAAATGGGTCCCCCAGGCAGTTTTTATACATTTTCCACCACTCCAACATAATGAGATACTTTTTCCTCTTCTAAAAATATATAGTGTTCATTCTTCTTTCCATGTCTTTGTATTATTTGCCATTATATGAAATGCCCTATTTTCTGTCTAAATCCTACCTATTGGATTCAGCCTAGATATGTTCCTTTAGGAAGCCTCCCCTAAAATTTTGGAAATGGCATTATCTCCTCCTCTCCTGAACTCCTGAGACTCTTAAGAATTCTAACTCAATTTTCCCCAGAATTCCCTTTTCCTGATCACCATGGTTTCCCCTATGGTGATCTTGTCTCCAGCTAGACAACAAGTCCCTTATGACAAAGCAATGGTCTATTTCTGCTGTTCTCTCTGTGCTTAACAGAAGACTGGAAAATAATAATTATAGCTAACATTTATTGAGCACTTAATAAGTGCCAGGCACCGTTTACATGTATTAATTCTTACAATCTTCGCAATAATCCTCTGAGATGAAGACTACTATTAGCTACATTTCCAGATGAAGAAACTGAAGAAGTGAAAGGTTAGGTGACTTACTTGCTCCAGTGGTGAAACTGAAATGCAAACCAGGCAGTGGAGCCCGTGCCTCCACCCTGCACTGTCCTAGGGGTCAAACATGTGTAAATGTGTAAATACACATTTGGGCATAGAGACCAATGAAAGAATGTGAATTCTGTATGTGGGATTTCCATGCAGCTGATGAAGCTCATGGTTCCCAGACTTCCTCTAGAAATGGGTTCGTAGCGCCTGCCTGTCACCCAGCTGCTGTAGAATTGTGTATTCAATCGGAATAGTCTGTTATAGAAAAGCTTTGCGTTGCATCAGCACTGTCCAAGTCCCAGTTGGAACCAACTTGACCTTTGCATGGCAGATGTAACTCAAGCCCCCACTCCTCCCTTCTCCAGTAATATGAGCCTCTTCTATGTGGTCTTAGGTGCTTTAATCCTTTTTGGAACAAGGTAGGCTATAAACAAAGTCAAGTATTTTAAAATGTTAATAGCAGCCAAAAACTTCCAAAGGACTCTTGAAAATGAACTACAATTTGATCATTTTGAGAAACTTGTGACCGCCTGGATCATCACTGTCACTTTATGAGCCTGGATCTCTGTCGTACATTTAAGCAGCTAATTTGAGGGAAATTGCCAGTAGCTTGCATTTTCCCATACTGCACACTTTCAAATGCCATTGCTGTAGCGTATTTTCCACAGGAGTGCCCTCCTTTCACCTAGTAGATGTTGTGTTGGTTTTTCTGTTTTGTTTTGTTTTGTGGCCAAACTCAAGCAAATTATCATCAGAATTGCAAGAAAAAATCAAATTATAAAAGACCTTTAAATTCTAAAACCCAGGGTGTGTCACTGTGTACATCCAAATCACACTGCACGCCGAGGTCACACCTCCTCCGCCACATTTCTGACTCATCCCCAGGACAGTGCCTCGTATGGGGTCAGCGCTTGGTATATGTTTACCAGGTAGAATTCTGAATGTTTTACCTGGTTTCTACAAATACTGTTGGTTTGCTAATCAAGAGCAAAGTGTTCTTTCTCTACCAAGGAAGGTGTGACCAAAGTTTCAGACAATTCTGTTTGTCATGTTTGGCTGGAGGATTTTCCAATGCCAGCTGTTGATTGAAGCATGGAGCAAAATAGATTTGGGAGAGAAAAAAAAAAAAGTTCTTTCAGCTCCATCCAGTTGGTTTTGTGAAAAGGTGCCATTATACCAGGTCTCCTTTGAACAAGAAAAGTAATAGCTTATGTTACATGAATACAAAGCTCTCCAGGATCTTGTCCTGGCTTTAGCCTCAGCCCTCACCGCTGCCTGTCAGGTATGCGGTGCTCCAGGACACCAGCCTCCTTTGCATTCCCCAGGGGTCCTCTGCCTTCCTCATGGGCCCTGCTCGTGCCCTCCCTGCTGGCAGCGCTCTTCTCCCCCAGCTGGCCTAGCTGTCTCCTTGCATTTCCTAAGCCTCAGACTAGGAATTCTTTTTTTCCAAGGAGCCTTCCCTAAAGAACTCCCTCCCCTCCAAAAGTGGAAATGCCACTTCTCAGGGCTTCCAGAATTTGCTGTGCAGGACTCTCTTGTTGCCTATTAACACTTTGTATTATAATTCTTAATGTGCCTATGTCTCCAGCCAACCTAGGAGTTTCTGGATCTCTGTATTCCCTACCCCCCAGCACAGTGCCTGGAATATAGTGGGTGCTTAGGGTTCTTGTTGAAAGGAAAAACAGCAGGAGGGAGACAGTGGTAGATAAGTGATACTTCACAAGGGAAACGGAGAAGCTGTAACCTGTCTGCATGAAATCCTCAAATATATTCCTTTCTTTCTTTATTGTCACCCTATTCTACTTTTCACGACAGAGCAGTTTGCCCCATGTGAAAAGTAAAACCCACTTGTCTACAGGTACACGTTATACATGTGAAAAAGCCTGGCATTTCCCAGCTGGATGTTTAGCCAACCCACCACTTGGGAGTTTTATCAGTGTCTCAGGTGTTACCTCCCTCTCAGGTCTTTGGAGGAAAAAAGGTGATTAAAGAAACCAACTCTAGGGGAAATTATAGAGTCAAACAGTGGTTTTAATGGGTAAGGAAGGGGTCTGAACTTCCAGAGACAGAGTGGAAATGGGTGCAGATAATCATAATGCGGGGAAAGTGCTTCAAGAGCCTCCTGACCATTTTCGCATGCGGTCATCATTCATATCCTCTATAAGATAAAATCACCCTCAGGGTCATAAACCACTGCCAGAGTATTGGACAAGCCCCATAGGTAGTTGTTCTGAGCCAGTAAAAGCATCTTAATTGACCTAAATGACAACAGTTATGTTATAAATATCTAGAATTTATGACCTGAGAAGGCATAATCACATCTTCCATCAGTTAAGTTTGCATAGGAGAAGCTTGGGGATTTAAGATAGGGCTGCAAGTTGGGGGAAATCTGATTAGCCTTAACTTTATGACAAACACAGAGCTAAGTGAATCGGAGTGCTTTCAAGTTCCTGATCCCTGGGAGTTGAAGGCAGTGGTGTTTTAGAGTCAGAGTCGGTAAAAGCCACCCCGTCCCCTCCGTGCAGCTGTCATTTTATTGGCCTTGTAAAGTCTCGCGTTCACCATGACAAATCCAAGACCATATACCTGTGAAGAGGAGATGTTTTAGATTATGGGGTGCGCAGGAAGCAGACGGTGGGGTTAGAGGGTGAAAGCTAAAGGCTGGTGTATGTGTTTATGCTGCGCTGTCTTTGGAATGTGCAGAGTCACTGTGAAAAGCAAGTAAATGTTGCTCCAAAGAGCACACCAGAGTCTGATGAGATGCCTCAGCCTTTTGGCATTTCAGTAGGTGAAATTCAAGGCAGAATTTAAAAATGAGTTTATGCATCTGAAAACACCACCGATCTTTCAAGTCAGTTGAAAAGTTAAACTTGGGTTTTTAAAACATGATATGTGTCCTAAAGGGTTTTTTTTGTTTTTGTTTTGTTTGTTTTTGTTTTTATTGAGGGAAATCACTAATATCAAGCAGCACTACTACATCTAAAGCAAAAACCCTAACAAAGCCAACCCATGAAAGGATGTGCGTTTTAAAAGAGACACATTATGGAGATAAATTTGATATCATTGATCAACCAGGTGATTGCCCCAGGACTCAGTGATCAGTGGAGGGGAGTCATCTTCATGGTAAAAAGCAAATGGCCAACTTAATCCCAGTTTGCAGAGCTTCAAGGTGAACAGTCATTTTGCAGGGCAATGAAGAGCTCAGGTTATCTATTTAATGCCAAAGTCTGTGAAGTCAGTGAAATTTCTTTAATGAATTTGAGAACATTCCTTCAAAGAAACCTCCAATTGAAACCAGTTGAGAGGCTAGTTGGCTTTAACTCTAGAGATGAAGTTTATCCTAGATTAAGCTGACATTTCAGTTTACTGTTTTATAATCTAGGGACAGAGTTCTGAATTCTGAGAGTAGCGCGATAGTGCTTTGGCAGCCGTACCCATCATTGATGTGGGAACCCTTTTAGTTTCCCATAGCTCCATCCACTGGTAAGGAGATTTCCCAACCAAAGGATCTTTTACACGTGAAATTCTTATACACGTGTCCATGTTCTAACAGTTTCTGAGGGTCAAATGGGTACTGAGGCATGCACTCAATTTGTTAATTCTCAGTGGGTATGAAACAAAACTTCCATTTTGATTTTATTTTTATCATACTTTCCACTCTTCCATACCCTTAAATCTTGCATATCCCAAATCCAGGATTCCATGCCTTACAATGTGAAAGAAATAGGAAATCTGGAACTGATTATGAAATTATGAAGCAGGGAGATGAAGAAAATGTACAGGGATAAGTGTACAAACGAATAAGCCCTGATAAACACAAAGCCTGGTGTGAAGGACACATCACTGTGGGTTTGAACTTCTGTTTTCACGTTTCAACGTAATACATTCTAGCATTTGCTTTGTGTAGTGCTTGGGGAGCTTTTGGTGTTAACAGAATTCTTTTCTAAAGAACTTCCTTTAGATTCCTTCAGAATTTGTCCAGTTTCCAGGTTCCAATAGGAAAAACATGGACGAGATTTTAATAGAAAAACAGTGTTTCAGATTTTTCATTTGGCAAGCACCCTACTCTAGGGCTGCTCTTGTTTTATTAAGTGGAACAGGTCAGCTTAATAGAGGAGCTCTCAGCGTTTTACCCTGATTTAAGGGTAGAGAGGAGCATGGGCCACCAAGAAAATACACCCCCCTGGGATTTTGAGCCCACTTGTAGTTTCACTGTTCATTCTCATCTCATTGGAAAATATACTGGAATAACAACTATATGTGATGATAAATCAAGACCAAATCCTTTAACGTTCTTTACTTGTGTCTCCTTGAGAAAGGAAAACTGGATCTTTCCGTAAAGTTCTTTCAGATAGGGTTCTCTTCCTGGTGATCAGGAGAGTAGTGGTGGTGGCAGAATGTTTTATTTTTTAGCTTTAGTGCTTTAACTGATTTTAAAGGCAATGCATTTTCATTATTTAAAAATTTCAAATAATTCAGAAGTCTTTGCAAAAGAATTCCACCGTCCAGAAATACTAACATTTTGATGAACTATGTGTCTTCCTAGTTCTTTTTCTATGTCAAGCCTCTGGGGAAAAAAAAGAATGAAATCATACTGTACATGTTTTTATAACTTGCTTTTTGAACTTAATGTTGTAGGTTGGACACCTTTTCACACTAACAGCTGTATACCTATATACATATACATATATACATATATATATATATACAGCATCCTTTTTCTAGCTGCAGAGTATAGAATTTTTGCATTATTTAACCAGTCCTTAATGATGAGAATGTAGTTCTTTTTAAATATTTCCTATGAGAATGCTATAGCTCCTTGTGCTTCACCTTTATGCACTTGTCCAATAATTTCTTTAGAATTAATTCCTAAAAGGAAAGTTGCACGTTTATATTGATAAATGTCGTGAAGTGACCTCCCAGAGAGGTTATGCCCATTCACCTTTCTTTCATGTCTTGAATGGCACTACCTCCCTGTACTACCTCCAAGTCTTTTGGTTTTGTTTTACTTTGCTTTTTCCAATTGAATTCCAATTTGTACAGAGTTCTCAGAATGCTTCTTCTGGGTGGTAGGGTACAAATCCACAAAAACAACTCAAATGCTAAACTCCAAAGTCAGTTCAGGGAGGGAGAGATAAAAGATGTCCCTGCAGAACTGACCAGTATGGCCCGTGTGGCTTCTCTCCTGTCATTACAGTCCCCCGAGTTGAATTTTAGAGGTTTCTGGATGAGTTGCCTTTCCCGTTTCTTGGTGAGAACAGTTTTCTTTATTGTAGGTAAAGATTTGTAGGCCTTAGTCAAAAAAAGGGAAATGGCTGATGCTAGAAACAGGCAAGTGGCCCCACTTTCCTTGCACTCGACCTTGCAAACACGTGAAACAAAGTTCAGTTAACGGGTTGATTTTTGCTGGGCATACGTTTTGAATCTGTGGCTTCTTGGCCATTGACGGGTCTGAGGTTCGGGGCCCTTTTATCCTTTTATTGGTGAATTCACTGAAGTGTAGGCAGACAGAAAATGTTCAAGTGGCAGGCAGATAAACTTGTTAAATCCCTGGGAGTCTTTCCTTCCTTACTCAGGGAGTTTATCATCTTGGCGGAGTTAAAAGGCAATTAGGCCTGCAGGTCTTTGCTGGCTTGTTTATTGGCGTTTTACACATGGGTGTTGAAGAGACAGGGCCGCTTTAAACATTCCTATCCTGCTGGCCGGAGGGGAATGAGACCTCAGCTCAACTCTAAGTCTCCTTGAGAGAGTGCCTTGCCAAAAAGCTGGAGGAAAATCGTTTAAATATAGTACCTGTGCCCCACGATGCTCATTGTTGGTGGAAAATTGCAGTCGGCTAGCTCCATGCTGTGTTACATTTCCTGGGAAATGGTTTTATGGAAGGGCGTTTGATGAAAAAGTTCATTCCTTTTGTAATTGTTAGCTGCCCCCGTGGTGTTAGTTAAGGTAGAGACACACTGGAAATGTTTCTTGCTCCAAATCTCTCGGGCCAGCCCGTTCATGAGAAGGGAAGGCTGTCAGTTTGAAGTTGGGTGGGGGACAGGTTCCCGCTAAGCCCCCTGGTCCTTCTGGTTCTCTGAGTCTCCCCAGGCAGGCTAATCCTGTGCAAAATTGTGAAGGAGGTAGGTCCTGGGTTTCTGCAACAATTTCTCCCTTTTCTCACACCCACCCCTCCATCTGCCCGAAGCCTTTCACACTCATGTGTTAGTGAAGTAATAGGCTCCTCATCCCCACCGTCAGGAAATTTGTATTTTTTTGAGAGTGAGCTTGGGCACCCATCTCAGTGGAACTGATGAGACTTTCTAGGGCTCATTATACCACCGTGGTTAAAAACACAGGTTCACGAGTCAGGCACCCCGAGTTCAACTTATGGCTCTATGACTAATTTTGTGGCTCAAATCCCCTTTAATCTCAGAGGTTTTTTTTTTCATCCGTAAAAGAAAAACAAAGAGAATCTCTACCATGCCAGTTTGTTGAAAGAGTAAATAAAATAACACATGAAAAGTGCTTAGTATAGTGCCTGTCACATAAAAGTGCAATAAATAGTAGCTGTTATCATTATTAAAATATGCTTTGTTTATTTAACACACACATATACGTGTGTAATATGTATATAGATATATGTATTATATACACACAGACACACAGCAGTCATTGGAACTCCTTTCCTAAATGGCTGCTCCGTAGCCAAATCTTGGTTACTTAAGAGTTAGGCACCCTGCCTTAATTTTCTCAACTAAAGAAAACACAATAGATAACTGTAGGTTTTGTTCCCAATCTGACCTTCCATGTTCTGAAACTAATTTGCCATAGTGTCTTGCCAGCATCTGTGCAAGGACTTCCTCTTGCTGAGTAATGTGGTTCTGATTAAGGACATCCTATAAGACCCAGGAGGATCGCCTGGGAAGGAAACTGGTCTGAGGTGCAAGTGAATTTCCATCCTCCGGTCAGATATATGATATTGAAGACCAGAAGGTAGATGGAGTTTATCGTTAGGAAGACTCAGAAAAAGAATTAAAGCAAATGGCTGACAAATTGGTTGTCTTTTATGCAAAAATGACAAGCAAGCTGGGCTTTTACCGAAAGAGGATATGCAGAGCCCTCAGGCCAAATGGCTCGGCAGTCAGCAGGCTTTTTGAAGTCTCTACTTGGATGCCACGACTTTTAACAAGACCTCTGCTGAATTGCCTCCTCATAAACATGTGAAATCTTAAATTTTACCTAAAATATCTGAGATGTGAAAACTTAATTTTCACCTAAAATATCTGAGTTTCAACACCTATAATAATTCATTCCTCTCTTTAGTGCATGTGATGTTAGGGTGAAATGCCTGTGTTATGTACAAACATAGTATGTTTTTTTCCTGTCTACACTTTTATGAATTGGGTCATAAATGCTAAAGCTTGCTCTATTCCACGATGATGCTAGACCTTTCCCTAGAGCCCATTAGGCACCAGCTCACCCCTGTGATAGCCAGGGGGTGACTCTGAGGAACTCTGGAGGATCCCATTTTGCTCTCCCTGGATTCATAGAGGTTCTGTATCCACGGAGGGAAGGACGAAAAGTGGTGTGCAGTGAGCAATGGAGTTTGGAGAGCTTGGAGTTTCTTTACCAAATATCTAAGAATCTACTAATAGTTGTAACTCTAATGTGATTTTCTTGTTAATCTCTGTCAAACCATGAAATCTGATACGTTAGCCATGACTAAGCCGTGAAATTTGTCAACTTTGTCTGTGATTTACACAAGCTCTATTTAAAGAAGAAAAGTCTTAACACAAAGTGTGGAACATTACTTCCCAGCATGTTTTCCTCAGCTTTCCTCTAGTATCTTGTGACAACAAGTAAGAAGAGAGTGTATCTCTTGTGCTGTTTCAAGGACCAAGGATGGATAAGATAAAGCCCGAAACTAAATCTTTATTTTCCTTTGAGATGATAAATATGAACATGGTAGATCTGCTTAGTAGATGTCAATAAGTGTTAAATAAGGTTCAAAAATAGTTTTATGGTTCATATCATTGGGCATTCCTTAAAGTGATAGATTCTTTGTTTTCAAGAGAAGACAAATGAGTAAAACATGTATTTTTTTTTTTTTGAGTCACAAATTGTATAGTTAATCTCTTCAATATAGTAGAGTGGCTATGGGTGTAGGCTCTGGAACTTGAAATCCCTTTTTGTCATTGGCTACCTGGGTGACTTTGTATAAATCACTTAATTTTTTTTCCCTCAGTTTTCTCTTCTGAAAAATAAGACTAATAATACTGAGAAGTACTTTAGGAGTGAGGGCATAAAAGAGATACTATCTCTAATGCACAGAGCTGGGCACACATGTCCTTTATCCACGTGGGCTCCTGTTATACTTAGTATAACATTATCTAATGATATAATAGATCATGGGGTATCCTTGTTGCCCAAAGGAAATTTGATTAAATTAAGTTCATGTACTTGGGAAAAGTATTTATTTTACCAGAGGAAAACTGGGCAGTGTTTGAATGTTCCATATGAAGAAAGGGAGAGCAGCACAAAGGAGGAAAAACATGCTGCAGAACTAAAGAGTGGTGAGGGCCAGGGTGTCTTTCTCTCCTCTCCCTGCCAAATGCCTTTTTTCCCAGAACGCCCAGATCTTCCCCACTGTCTCCTGACCTCTGCTCTATAGAGTCAGAATCAGATAACCAGGTGACTGAGAACCTTGATGACTTTGGTGACTTATAGTCCAGTGGTTTTGAAAGTTTTTTTTAAAACACTAAATCTTGTGCAGTGCTCCAGGGTCTAAAATGACCCTTCTCAGATGCCTTTCAGCTAGATCCCTGGGACATAAGCTGTGGAAACAGTGTTGGGCCAATCTGTTCATTTTACAGACAGTGACCCTCGAGTCCGTGGAGTTCAGGCGAGTTGCTCCAGTTCTCACCACTGCTGGCTGAGAGCAGCCTGGCCATGTCTTCCTGCCTTACCCAGTTCCTGTGCCATTACCCTGACTTCCCTTCCCGCGTCAACGGGAGGAAGAGAAAAGCAAGGACCATAAGATTTCAGGATAGCTTTCGTCAACTTGCCTAGGCTCTTCCCGCATCCTTGGACCCTTGAGAGGTCCACGAAAATTGTTATAGAATCTATGAACCTCCCTTCCCCCTAGAAATTCTATGCAAAATATTGTATGTATCCATACATTTTTCTATGAAAAAGGTCTATAACTTTTATCAGATTCTCTCAAAGGGGTTTATGACCTCAAAAGGGTTAAGAACAATTTCCGTATAATTTGTGCCTGTAAAAGTCACAATTCTAGTTCTGATTGTGAGTTGCAAGGTTAACAATTACATCCAATTTCTTAACCTTTCAAAGCAAATGTGGCATATAAGCCTTTGAGTGCCAGGCTTGCTTGTAAAACAGCAGTTGGGTCCTGAGTTCGTCTGGTTGTTTATGCAGCTTTAGTTTTCAGCCCGAATCCTAGCTGGAACTAGTTTCTAACCGTCTTTGAACCTAGATGGTTCAAATTTGCTAATATAATGTATGTCTTTTTTCAATGCTTCAAAAAAGTGCACTTATTTCTAGACCTGAACTTTGATTTACTTGCTTAGTTCTGCTTTGACCCTGGATTAAGGTTGTCAGATTTCACAAATAAAAATACAGTATACCTAGTTATATTTGAATTTAAGATAAACAATAAATAATTTTTTAGCAGAGCTTTTGAGAAGGGGAAGAAAAATGGATCAGCTCCGCCGATATGCAAAGAGCCTTCTTTCAACCCTAGAACTTGTGTTGCAAAAATTAAAGGAAGTTTATTATAAACGAGCACAGGATCTTTTTTGAGGTGACGGAAATGTTCTAACACTGGTTTATGGTGATGTCTGCACCACAAATAAAGTTGTTCAAGATCCTTGAACTTTACACTGAAGATGAATGAACTTGACAGCATGTAAATTACAGCTCAGAAAACTGTTGAAAAAGATTGCAGGGTAGCTTTATAAAAACTGTTGCTTAATTTTTTATTCAGAGTTTCATACTAATTTGAGAAGATGATGAAAACCACAAATCCACTCCTCAGAATAAAGCATGAAAGTGCTTATGCTAAATTTTGCATACAATTTCTAGATCTGCTGAAGCTCATCTCTAGAAGCCAACTCCTGCCTTAACCCGGATTCCACACACTGTTAACATCCTTTTCTGGAACTTGGCAGTAAGGCTTCTCAATGGCAAAAGCAAGACTCGCTGCTCTTAGAAGTTCTGTTCAGTAATGACTGTGAGGGTGACCTGTGACACCTGCCACCCCAGTGAAGCTGTCTCTCCCCTACTTCACACTGAGAAGGACATGGGGAGGGCAGTACTTGTCTTAGGGTGTATGTAGAACCCTGGATTTTGTGCTTTTAACAGCGGCATATGCCTGCTCAAGCAGACTCATGTTCTCACCCTGACTAACTTCTTTGGTGCAAACAAAATTTTCATGTGCCAGTGTGTGGACTGACTCAGGAGGCACTTCCATCAAAACACAGAAAATTCATCGCGTGATTTTAACACCAGCTGGAACTGGGAAGTGGTCTGCTCTTCTCTTTTATCTCTGTTGATGTAGCCAGGTGAAACATAGGCAGGCCAGGGTGAATGATTTCAGTGGAAAGGGAGTGGGGGGGATGCTCATCCACAGGAAAAGTGTGCCCTGAGACATTCATTCTTTATGTATCAAGAGTTAAAGACCCGCTCCTCCAGATTTAATTACTAAATTTTACAAAGGACATTTCTTTTTTTTTTTGATTATATAATTATTATTTTAATGGAGAACTCACAACCAAATCTAAAATTATTAACATATAGTTATGATTTATAAAATAAAAGGATATAGAGGAAACTATTTTGCCCATTCCCCAGGATATCCTTTTTTTTTTTTTAACATCTTTATTGGAGTATAATTGCTTTACAATGGTGTGTTAGTTTCTGCTGTATAACAAAGTGAATCAGCTATATGTATACATACATCCCCATATCCCCTCCCTTTTGGGTCTCCCTCCCACCCGCCCTATCCCACCCCTCTAGGTGGTCACAAAGCACCGAGCTGATCTCCCTGTGCTATGCGGCTGCTTCCCACTAGCTATCGGTTTTACATTTGGTAGTGTATATATGTCCATGCCACTCTCTCACTTTGTCCCAGCTTACCCTTCCCCCTCCCCACATCCCAAGTCCATTCTCTAGTAGATCTTTGTCTTTATTCCGTCCTGCCCCTGGGTAGTTCATGACCTTTTTTTTTTTTCTTTAAGATTCCATATATATGTGTTAGCATACGGTATTTGTTTTTCTCTTTCTGACTTACCTCACTCTGTATGACAGTCTCTAGGTCCATCCACCTCACTACAAATAACTCAATTTCGTTTCCTTTTATGGCTGAGTAATATTCCATTGTACATGTGCCACATCTTCTTTATCCATTCATCTGTCGATGGACACTTAGGTTGCTTCCATGTCCTGGCTATTGTAAATAGAGCTTCAGTGAACGTTGTGGTACATGACTCTTTTTGAATTATGGTTTTCTCAGGGTATATGCCCAGTAGTGGGATTGCTGGGTCGTATGGTAGTTCTATTTTGAGTTTTTTAAGGAACCTCCATACTGTTCTCCATAGTGGCTGTATCAATTTACATTCCCACCAACAGTGCAAGAGGGTTCCCTTTCCTCCACACCCTCTCCAGCATTTATTGTCTGTAGAGTTTTTGATGATGGCCATTCTGACTGGTGTGAGATGATATCTCATTGTAGTTTTGATTTGCATTTCTCTAATGATTAGTGATGTTGAGCATCTTTCATGTGTTTGTTGGCAATCTGTATATGTTCTTTGGAGAAATGTCTATTTAGGTCTTCTGCTCATTTTTGGATTGGGTTGTTTGTTTTTTTGATATTGAGCTGCGTGAGCTGCTTGTGAATTTTGGAGATTAATCCCTTGTCAGTTGCTGCATTTGCAAATATTTTCTCCCATTCTGAGGGTTGTCTTTTCATCTTGTTTATGGTTTCCTTTGCTGTGCAAAAGCTTTTTAAGTTTCATTAGGTCCCATTTGTTTATTTTTGTTTTTATTTCCATTTCTCTAGGAGGTGGGTCAAAAAGGATCTTGCTGTGATTTATGTCGTGGAATGTTCTGCCTATGTTTTCCTCTAAGAGTTTTATAGTGTCTGGCCTTACATTTAGGTCTTTAATCCATTTTGAGTTTATTTTTGTGTATGGTGTTAGGGAGTGTTCTAATTTCATTCTTTTACATGTAGCTGTCCAGTTTTCCCAGCACCACTTATTGAAGAGGCTGTCTTTTCTCCATTGTATATTCTTGCCTCCTTTATCAAAAATAAGGTGACCATATGTGCGTGGGTTTACCTCTGGGCTTTCTATCCTGTTCCTTTGATCTATATTTCTGTTTTTGTGCCAGTACCATACTGTCTTGATTATTGTACCTTCGTAGTATAGTCTGAAGTCAGGGAGCCTGATTCCTCCAGCTCTGTTTTTCTTTCTCAAGATTGCTTTGGCTATTCGGGATCTTTTGTGTTTCCATACAAATTGTGAAATTTTTTGTTCTAGTTCTGTGAAAAGTCCATTGGTAGTTTGATAGCGATTGAATTGAATCTGTAGATTGCTTTGGGTAGTATAGTCCTTTTCACAATGTTGATTCTTCCAATCCAAGAACATGGTATATCTCTCCATCTGTTGGTATCATCTTTCATTTCTTTCATCAGTGTCTTATAGTTTTCTGCATACAGGTCTTTTGTCTCCTTAGGTAGGTTTATTCCTAGGTATTTTTATTCTTTTTGTTGCAATGGTAAATGGGAATGTTTCCTTAATTTCTCTTTCAGATTTTTCATCATTAGTGTATAGGAATGCAAATGATTTCTGCGCAGTAATTTTGTATCCTGCTACTTTACCAAATTCATTGATTAGCTCTAGTGGTTTTCTGGTAGCATCTTTAGGATTCTCTATGTATAGTATCATGTCATCTGCAAACAGTGACACTTTTACTTCTTCTTTTCCAATTTGGATTCCTTTTATTTCTTTTTCTTCTCTGATTGCTGTGGCTAAAACTTCCAAAACAATGTTGAACAATAGTGGTGAGAGTGGGCAACCTTGTCTTGTTCCTGATCTTAGTGGAAATGGTTTCAGTTTTTCACCATTGAGAACGATGTTGGCTGTGCGTTTGTCATATATGGCCTTTATTATGTTGAGGTAAGTTCCTTCTATGCCTACTTTCTGGAGGGTTTTTATCATAAATGGGTGTTGAATTTTGTCAAAAGCTTTTTCTGTATCTAGTGAGATGATCACATGGTTCTTCTCCTTCAATTTGTTAATATGGTTTATCACATTGATTGATTTGCATATATTGAAGAATCCTTGCAGTCCTGGGATAAACCCCACTTGATCATGGTGTTTGATCCTTTTAATGTGCTGTTGGATTCTGTATGCTAGTATTTTGTTGAGGATTTTTGCATCTATGTTCATCAGTGATATTGGCCTGTAGTTTCCTTTCTTTGTGACATCTTTGTCTGGTTTTGGTATCAGGGTGATGGTGGCCTCGTAGAATGAGTTTGGGAGTGTTCCTCCCTCTGCTATACTTTGGAAGAGTTTGAGAAGGATAGGTGTTAGCTCTTCTCTAAATGTTTGATACAATTTGCCTGTGAATCCATCTGGTCCTGGGCTTTTGTTTGTTGGAATATTTTTAATCACAGTTTCAATTTCAGTGCTTGTGATTGGTCTGTTTATATTTTCTATTTCTTCCTGGTTCAGTCTCAGAAGGTTGTGCTTTTCTAAGAATTTGTCCATTTCTTCCAGGTTGTCCATTTTATTGGCATATAGTTGCTTGTAGTAATCTCTCATGATCCTTTGTATTTCTGCAGTGTCAGCTGTTACTTCTCCTTTTTCCTTTCTAATTCTATTGATTTGAGTCAAAGGACAGTTCTTTATACAGCTCATAAAAGTCCCTGTGGACCTCTGCTAGACCCTCCAGACAACTACTTCTATTTTTCTATTATTGTTTATTCTAAATGTTACCTCTACCAAACAAAAAACAGTAAGCCTAAAAGAACAATGGGAGGAGGGCCAAGGCCCTTCAGAGATGCCTTTATTTTTACTCTTTCTCTATTTGAGACACTGTCACACCCTAGCAGTCAGAGCTCACTGGTTGTGGGAGAGAAGTTAGGGGCAATAAGATGGGACAGCTGGATCGTGGTGATAGCTAGAGGGGAAGGCTGCCTGGGAACTCAGGAAGCCGTGGGGCCTCAGCTCTGATCATCTGAACTCCCCTAATACACCTCTCCATGCACTGAGGCATTAGGACTTCTAGTGAGAGAAACTGCTAGAATCCGAACATTTTCATCCAGTGACGCCCCAACAAAGGCCAGGCTTTACACGCAAACCAACCTGGTTCTTTTGACAGACTTGATCAGAAGTCAGTACTTTGGGGCCTCCTTGGTGGTGCAGTGGTTGAGAATCCGCCTGCCAATGCAGGGGACACGAGTTCAAACCCTGGTCCAGGAAGATCCCACATACTGCGGAGCACCTAAGCCCATGCACCACAACTACTGAGCCTGCACTCTAGAGTCCACAAGCCACAACTACTGAGCCTGTGAGCCACAGCTACTGAAGCGTGCCTAGAGCCTGTGCTCTGCAGCACGAGAAGCCTCCTCAATGAGAAGCCCGCGCACCTCAATGAAGAGTAGCCCCCCACTCACCGCAACTAGAGAAATCCCACGCAAAGTAACGAAGACCCAACACAGCCAAAAATAAATTAAATAAATAAATAAATAAATAAATGAAAAAACAGTCAGTACTTTGAGGTGTGCAGAAGTTTGTGCCTTAAAGCCTCACTGAAATCCCACTACTGTGGAATTCCTAGGCTGGTCTCAGGTACCTGCTAACGTGAAGATATACAGTCAGCCCTCCATATCCGTGGGTTCCACATCTGCAGATTCAACGAACTGCAGATCAAAAATATTTGAAAAAAAATTCCAGAAAGTTCCAAAAGCAAACCTAGAATTTGCCATGCCCCAGCAACTATTTACAGAGCATCTATCAATATGTTCTGTACAACTATTTACATAACATTTACATTGTATTAGGTGTAGAGATGATTTAAAGTATACTGGAGGATGTGCATAGGTTATATGCAAGTACTATGCCACTTTATATAAGGGACTTGGGCATCCACGGATTCTGATATCCACTAGGTGTACTGAAACCAATTCCCCAGAATACTGAGGGAATGTGGCTAATTAACTCATTGAGAGGGCAAACCAATTCAACCCCTTTCTTCAAGGCTTCACAATGCATATTGCTTATATAATGAATTCTGTCTTCTCATTCAAGCAATCCTGAAGGAAGGACCTCTGCCAGCCCACTCTTATTTACTGCTGGCATGTGGAAGAGAGTAAATGCCTGTCTTTAAAAAATATTATATTAATCCATCAGTCTTGCCTATTTTAAGTATCTTTGCCCATATTTGTCCAAATAAGTGAGACTACCATTTTTGGCTTTTTCTCTACAGGGTGAGGTTCATTTCTGTTTGAAACCAGACTATTCCACCTTTTTGGCTGAACCTGAATTCAAGAAACCCAGCAACAATCTTAAGGTTTAATTTTCTTTCCTGTGGAAATGAGAAGCCACATACCCACTTTGGAACTCACTGTATAGACACTTGTTCTTCACTTGTAATTTTCTCCTCCACATCCTTTTCCTCTCTCTGATCTTTAGGTAAAATTATTTCTGTTTGATATACCTTTTCCCCACTTTGGTCCTTAATGGGTCAGTTAGTCTTATGTGACTTCCTGGCCCTGATAGAAGGCAGTATTGAGATCCTGGGTCTTTTTGTTCAACCAGTTCTAAGGAGCATGTTGGTTCCTTCACTCCTCACACTTTAATGAGAAGACATCATAATACTCAAAGATGCTGCAAGGAAAATCCAATAAATACCTCAGATGTTCTATTAAAGCAGTGGTTCTCAACCAGAGCTGATATTAGCCCCGAACCCTGGACATTTGGCAGTGTCCCCTAGAGACATTTCTGGATGTCCAGTGTGGAACAGGGATGCGGCTGACATCTAGTAGGTAGAGGCCACAGGACTCTGCTACACATCCTTTAGTGCATAGGCAGTTCCAACAGCAAAGAATCATCTGGCCCCAAACTTGAGGAGTGCCAAGGTTGAAAATCCTGTGATAGAAGAATTCTTGCTCTTTTTTCTTTTCCCTCAAGGCCTGGGATAAGAGAAAAAAGAAAGAAAATGCTCCATTTTGATGAGTGTGTATGTCATCAGTTCTTGCATCCCACGCAGATCCAGGAATTGGAGAGCACAAGAGTACCACTGAGCAGGGCAAAGTGCAAGGTCAAGGCAGATCTTCTTGGCTCCAACAGCTGTCTCAACTCCAAGGAGAGATAACTTTGACCAAAGCAGAGGACCAAAAGTTATAAGGATGTCTAGTATGTGATAAAAATCATTTTGCAGGTTAAAGTGCTTCCTTCTGCCCATAAAATGGTATGTTTTTTAAATAACTCAAAAATAGGAGTCACTTAACTGTGATGTGAGCAGGAGACAGGGCTGCTGCTCGGAGCCACAGTCAATTAATTCCATCCTTGTAATCAAGCCTATCCAAGCTGTAGGTGGTAGCACTCTTCATATGTTCTCCAGTGTACTATCGACTTACTCCATGTTCTAAATGCCCCTACTGTCAACACAAAGGGATTCAAGGAGTTTCCTGGAACCAGTTTATCTCTCTGCATCTCTTGGCTCCATTATCCCTCACTCCTTTGGTGGTAGCAAGATGGCTGCTCAACTGCCAGATTGTACCTCCTCTCGCATGAAAGCCCAAGAGTAAGACTCTTTCCCAAGATTCTCAGTGTGTCTCACTGGCTTTGGTTGGGTCATGTGCTCACTCCTGAACAAATGCTATGGCTAGGAGAATGCTAGGAGCCGATTGGCTGAGGCCTAGGTTACTGCATAGCCCGGAGCTGGAGTGGAGCCCCATGTCATGCACATGAGCTGCAAGTGGGGTGGATGTGTTACCTCAAAGGGAAATTGGGGTAAGATATGAAAATAGGAGGAATGGATGCCCAGGAGAATAAAGACATGTGTGCGTGCGTGTGTGCGCATGCACACGCATGCACACACACACACACACACACACACTACTTGCTATTAACAGGCTTTGGATTCTGTGGTGGAAGTTACGCAGCTAAGCCATTACCTAGCTGCATAACTTGAGATAACGTCAAACTCTCCCAACCTCCTTTTTCTCCTCTGAAACATGGAAGTAACAACACTATTAGGGTGGTTATGAAAAATCAAGCAAGGATCTTGGGATATTAGAAGGGTTGTGCAAACAAGTGGTGGCAGTAGTGTTAGATGCATTTAGTTAGTGAATTTAGTTCAGCTTCTAGAGTCTAGAAGAATCTAGACCAGCTACAATCCACACAGCTGGTCCATGCAGGCCTTCGAAGCCAGTGTCTAAATTTATCCAATTGTCATTGTTGCAGGTCAGTTTGAAATCTTCTGAGGTCAATGATTGAGGTAATTGATCCACTTGCTGTGGATCTTGAAAAAGTCTCTGTTAAATGACATAATTGGTTTTAATTATATAATTACGGCACTTAAAGTGTGGGGGTGAAAGGTTACTATTATATTTAGAAGTGAGATCCCCAAATGAAGCAAGGGCGTGTAAGCCAGTGTTTCTCCGAATTTCTCTTTTTATTTTTTCAGAGGGAAGTCAGAGTAGGCTGGCCTTGGCCCTGGCCATTTTGGATGATTATCTTGAATGAGGTAGCGCTGGGGCCACTCATGGCATCATAGGAACCTTTGTAAAGAGACGGGAAAGGGCTTCCGTAAAGACCTCATTGTGATCTGAAGTTAATGAGCGGTGGGAACTCAACTGTCAGCAATTGAATCTGATTGGGCAGGGTAATTATATGATTGCCTCGGGTGTTTGCACACGCACAGGGATATTTTTATTGGACAAAACCTAATTGCTTACTTACTTAGTGGAGCGAAAACCTAAACAAATTTGTGTTGTCATAGGTTAAAAAGACATCCTTTCTTTGTCTCTAAAATAGCTGCCTGCTCCTTTCGTTCTGTCTTCAATCAAGGATTTTGTTTGCAGGCCTTGAATTATATGATAATATGAAAATGTAAAGGAAAGCTACTTTGGACTGTGCGTTTTGGTAAAAACGTGCTTATTGCCATGTCTTAAACCATCCCCTACAATGGTCTCTTTCATAATGCACAGGCAGCTAGAACCTTGGGCAACACTCAAGCTACTGGGACTTTCACAGGGTTTTTTGTTGTTGTTGTTTGTTTTGTTTTCCTGCGTGGAGGCCCCTGCAAGATTGGCTTCTTAAATTGTCTGGTTTTCCTTAGCTGCATAAGGCAAGTGGGAGGTATCATGTCTGTGGTAGTCTTTTAGACATCAGAAACACCAAGGATAAGAGCAGCAAAGCAAAGAGCCCCCTCTGTGATTTTCTGCGACTTGGAGGAAAGGGAAGGGCAAAGTGAGAGAGCCAAAGGGAAGAAGCCTTGGGGCTCCCACTTTGGGGATGCCAACTTGCAGCTGGGCCTCGTGTCGTTTCAGCTGTCCTGAGTGAGCTTGGCATCTCACTTTACCTGTAATGCTGGCGTGCAGAAAACAGATTGCTGCAATTGGGTCTATTCTGTAGCACTTCAAGTCCACATTATTGTTTCACTTTTTTTCCTATCTTCTTATAGAACAAACTATTTTCTATGTTCTTTCCTTTCCTGGGATCCTACTTGGAAGAGTGTGAAACACAACTGGATTGTGGGGATTGGAGGAGCACCTTGTGATGAAAGCTGCCGACTCCAGATCTGGTGCCTTTGTTGAGTATAGGATTATGGCCTGGACAGTGGCTGAGAACAAAGGACATTCAGCCCCTCAGACCAACCATGATTTCTCATCTCAGATTCGGACACATGCTGACATATCCCAGTCTTGTCTGGCTAACTCCGTGGGTCCTCTAGGCTCAGCGTTAAATGTCACTTCTTCTGGGAATCCTTCCTTGACCACCCACCTCCAGTCTGGGTTGGCTGCCTTTGCTTTGTGCTCCACTACACCCTCTAGGTTCCTTTACACACTGTCCTTTAATTGCTTGTCTCACTGTCCAGAATAGCCCATAAACTCCGTGAGGGCAGGGCTTGTGTTTATATTTGTCACTACTGTCTTCCCAGAGCCTGGCACAGTGCCTGGTGAGTGTGTTTGGAATGACTGAATGGGGAAAGGAATGGTTGCTGGGTGTCCTCGGGAATCATGCTGTGTGCTGCCTGGGCTTCCCTACCCTTGCTGTTAATACCACTTTCTTGTTGCTTATAATTTTCATTGCCCCAGATGATCCAGCTCTGTCGGAGGCACGGAGGCACAGTCAAATCTCATGCTGTACATTGATCACCTGTCCAACCTTTGCCTAGAGTGGGAGCCCCCGGTTCCTTCAAGAGATCCAACTTTACGTGTCTGTAAAGAAGAAGAGGAGGAGGGAGACAGCGGGGAGGATCCGGTGGCAGTTTAACACCAGAGCAGGTCCCATGTTTACTTTTACCCTTTCGGAGGTGGGTAACTGCAAATGCCATGGGGAGTTGGGTTTTAGGGACTCTGAATATTGATCTTGGATTTGGGGGCTCATATGTACTTTGTGTTTTGCTAGAGTGTAGGGGTTGCTATTTTTGTGGTTAAATCATAGCCAGACTGTTCCATGAATTCCCACCAGCATAGAACAAAAATCCAGGTTCATCATCCACATGAAGTAAATTGTCCATTGGCTTCCGGTTGTTTGTGTCTTGCTATGTGGATAGAGAGTACGGTTCATTCATTGGTTCCTATTTCATGACTATTTATCATTTGCTTTTCAAGGCCTATGATTTTCAACAGACTTTCTTGGTTTGAAACTCTGGCTTTTGATGTTTTGAATTCCTCCCTCCTTGGTCAACCTCTTAGACCATGAGATCCCGAATAACTACTGAATAGATGAAATTTCATTTAGGACCACCCATCTGTGGTGGTCTAGTCCCAAACAGTCCTGGGGTATGTCTAACCAGCTTTTTCCCTAAGCAGAATGTGAATTTGTGACCCTGTAGACCTTAGGCAAAAGGGCTTCCTGTTGAACCCCTCAAGCCCCCAGCCATCCCTAAGTTTGTACTGCCTGTTGTTGGTTGGGCTATGATAACAGTTTCTGGATGGATGGACGTGTGCACATGGAAACTGCAGCCTCACGTGTGGAGAGGCAAGGTAAACCCTCAGAGACCCTGGGTGCTTCTTGCGTAGTGGTCTGTGCCAACTATCCTAGCTCTGAAGTATATTCTCCCTCTGTTGGTTCTTTTTTTTTTTTTTTTAATTTCTATTGGAATATAGTTGACTTACAGTGTTGTGTCAGTTTCAGGTGTACAGCAAAGTGACTCAGTTATACATATACACATATCCACTCTTTTTTAGATTCTTTTCCCATATAGGTCATTACAGAGTACTGAGTAGAGTTCCCTGTGCAGTAGGTCTTTATTAGTTATCTATTTTATATATAGTAGCGTGTATATGTCAATCCCAATCCCCCAATTTATCCCTCCCCCCTACCTTACCCCCCTGGTAACCATAAGTTTGTTTTCTACATCTGTGACTCTATTTCTGTTTTGTAAATAAGTTCATTTGTACCATTTTTTTAGATTCCACATATAAGCGATATCGTATGATATTTGTCTTTCTCTGTGTGACTTACTTCACTCAGTATGACAGTGTCTAGGTCCATCCATGTTGCTGAAAATGACATTATTTTGTTCTTTTTGTGGCTGAATAATATTCCATTGTATATATGTATCACATCTTCTTTATCCATTCCTGTGTTAATGGACATTTAGGTTGCTTCCATGTCTTGGCTATTGTACATAGTGCTACAATGAACATCGGGGTGCCTCAATCTTTTCACATTATGGTTTTCTCTGGGTATATGCCCAGGAGTGGGATTGCTGGATCATATGGTATTTCCTTTTTTTTTTTTTTTTAAAGTAATTAATTTATTTATTTATGGCTGCATTGGGTCTTCGTTGCAGTGGCTTCTCTTGTTGCAGAGCACGGACTCTAGGCACACGGGCTCAGTAGTTGTGCCGCACGGGCTTAGTTGCTCAACAGCACGTGCGATCTTCCCGGACCAGGGGTCGAACCTGTGTCCCCTGCATTGGCAGGCGGATTCCTAACCACTGTGCCACCAGGGAAGTCCCTGGATCATATGGTGTTTCTGTATTTAGTTTTTTATGGAACCTCCATACTGTTCTCCATAATGGTTATACCAATTTACATTCCCCCCAACAGTGTAGGAGGGTTCCCTTTTTTCCACATCCTCTCCAGCATTTATTGTTTGTAGACTTTTTGATGATGGCCATTCTAACTGGTGTGAAGTGGTACCTCATTGTAGTTTTGATTTGCATTTCTCTAATAATTAGTGATGTTGAGCATCCTTTCATGTGCTTTTTGGCCATCTGTATGTCTTCTTTGGAAAAATGTCTATTTAGATCTTCCACCCATTTTTTGATTGGGTTGTTTGATTTTTTGACATTGAGCTGCATGAGCTGTTTTTATATTTTGGAAACGAATCCCTTGAAGGTCTCATTGTTTGCAAATATTTGCTGCCTCTGTTGGTTCTGAGTCTCTATTTACTTTGCATTCTTCAGCTGCATATCTGCTTTGGCATAATAAGCAGGTAAATTAGAAACTTTGGGGGTTCCTTCAAGAAAGAGAGTTTAAACGACCTCATCTTATAGTATGTGTGTCCGCCAGTGCTGTGTGCTTTGAACCAAACAGGGATGGGCCATGGTGAGCTTTATTCCTGAATCCAAGGAAAGTTTAGTTGAATTTTCAGTTTTGGAATAGCACCAACAGATGCCTCACCACCTCATATCCTTTCTGGATTGAGGCAGGTAATTACTGCCTACACAAATAAATCACATACTTTTGCAAAAAAAGAAAAAAATCTTTGAATGACGTTTGATTTATAATTAAACTTGGCGATGCAGTCTCTGAAGCGTCTCGTCTTGTCTAATCACAATGATCTGTTTCCTTTCAGAGTACTTCTGCGTGTAGGGGTTAGTCCTCCTGGTATCTTCACATAATATGGGGATGGGAATAATTTAAGGAAAGAAAAAGAAAAATTAGAATAAATGATTGCCATTTTAGGTCAAAGTCAAACCACTGATTGTTTCTATTTGTGTTTTTTAAAAAACATTTTTACGCCCCTTCGTTGACTGACTGATTCTGCAAACAGATTTAAACACTGGCTTTCTAGGTGCCCTGCCTGCACCAGCAACCTCCTTCCCAGCATCACCTGGGAACTTGTTAGAAACCCAGAGTCTCAGGCCCCACCCAGACCTACTGAATTAGAAACTCTGCACGTGGGGTCCAGCACACTGGGTTTGAATGAACTCCCTGATGATTCTGCTGCACACAAAAGTTTGAGAACTATTGGTTTAAAACTCCTGTGAATGCATGAGGTGAGGGCATTAATAGGCATTTACCTCTAACCCTGTCATCCAGGAGCTTGAAATTCAATCATGGGCACAAAGCATAAATTCATCAGACAGTTAGGCAGCATGATGTTTATAAAATGTAAATTACATCATACACTCACTTCCTAAGTCCCTCCAGGCAGTTCCCTTTGTACTCGAAATAAATGTAAAGGCTTGCTGAGACCTACAAGGCCTGGCATGCTCCCTCCCCTGCCTACCTGCCCAGCTCATCTGGTGCTATTTCCCCCCCACCCCTAACCTGTGCTCTGCCACACCACACTGGCCTTCTTTCTGGTCCTCAGACATGCCCCCTGAGTGTGGTGTCAGCAGGGATACAGAGGAAGAGGAAGGAAGAGAGAAAATTGCTAAGGTTAAAAAGTAGAATTGGTCACTAAAGCATTTTTTAATTCGGTATAATATTTCTAAACCAATATCCCCATTGGGCAATATATTAATATGTTGATTCTTATATACACTGATTGAATAATATGTTAATGTGATAGTATTAGTGGCCCCATCTTGTAGTGGAGCAAAGTCTGAAACGACTCTCTGAATCGTTAAGGAGATATTCATTGTGGTTTAGTTTAACTTTCGTGTCATGGATTTGTATCAGTTTCTCTTTCTGAGAGTTGGCGGGGCAGGCGCAGTGCTCAGCTACACACCACACGCGGGAACTGAATAAACATGCCGGGGACCCCAGCTGCGGGACGTGAAATCATTTGTGTGGCCCCAGAACATTGGTGGAGCCGACGCGTGCATCTTGCTGTCTTCACTTAGTTTTAGGAAAGATAGTGACCATGTTTGTTCGGTTTTGTCTTTGTAAAAAATTATCTGTGAATGCCAGTTTTGACCTTTGGGATATTAAATGTACTGTGTGATTAGGCAACAAAGTAGATGTTTGGATTTTTATTGAATGTGAAAAAATAGTGTCTCAGGATTCTCTCCGTAATGAGAAAGGGGAAACACATTTTTTTTTTAATTAATTAATTAATTTATTTATTTTTGGCTGTGTTGGGTCTTCGTTTCTGTGCGAGGGCTTTCTCCAGTTGCGGCGAGTGGGGGCTACTCTTCATCGCGGTGCGCGGGCCTCTCACTGTCGCGGCCTCTCTTGTTGCGGAGCACAGGCTCCAGACGCGCAGGCTCAGTAGTTGTGGCTCACGGGCCCAGTTGCTCCGCGGCATGTGGGATCTTCCCAGACCAGGGCTCGAACCAGTGTCCCCTGCATTAGCAGGCAGACTGTCAACCACTGCGCCACCCTGGAAGCCCGGAAACACATATTTTAAATATGATTTGTTGAGGAAAAAAAAAACCCAAAACTTAAATGTGAGGCAAAGGGTTTCTTAAAGATTTTAGAACAGCGGCAGTGGTTTTTTGGTTTGGTTTTTTTTTTTGTCTTGACTTTGTTTTCACTCTCCACAGCTGTTTCACAGTAACGGACTGTCTCGTAAGTGTAGCATCTCTGGTTTGGGGCATTGTTTGCTTTTTCGGGAGACTCTCATTTGAGATCTTCAGTAGAGGAGGGAAAGGTGGGTTGGTGGAGCCATCAAGGAGAGTGGGTGGTGGAGGTGTGCTCGGTCCTGGTAACCTTTCAACTTCACCTTGCCTTGTAAAGTTTAAAGTTCTCCCAGGAAACGGAGGCAAGTCTCCTACTGTGTGACCAAGCTCCCTGACTGACCACGAAGCCCTTCCTATTGGAAGACGAAGCTAGTCAGCCTCTTGTGCCTGGGGATGCACAGTGAATGCCCTGCCCCTGCCCTCAGGGAGCCCACAGCCAAGAGGCCGGGAGACTTCAGCAAATATCTACATGAAAAAAGGTGCATTTTCGCACTTTGAAAGGCAATCTGAAGGATGAGAGAGCTATGAGAGCAGAGAACAGAGAAGCAGGCTCCCAGTTCTCTTTGGACAGGCGATTGAAGTTGAGAATTGAAGTTGTTATTTTGGTTGTGTGTCGAGGTTGGTGGCATGGTGGGGGGGAGGAAGAGTGTCCCTGGGGAGCTGGCACCACCACCCATGCTAGCTGGGACTCTGCCTGTAGAGGCTGCCACAGCAGAGAATCTTCTGAGCAACCACATGGGTGAAAACACCCAAAGACTCACTGCAGAGTGAACCCAGGGGAGGGTCTCTTCCCCCAGGAGAGACTTGAGTTTTCCCAATGTCCACTAACAGCACCAGTACCACTGTGCCCAAGTGTGAGGCCAGCACCTTGGCATTTATTTCTCTTCCTTTTGTTGCTTCCTCTAACTCTTTCACTGCCTCTCTCTGAGATCATTCCTTTGGGGGTCAGCCTCTGCTGGTCTCCTCCTTGAGAGCAAAGCTGCCTGTAGGGATACATTTACCATACCTTCGAAGATTCTTACGTGACTTTTAGGGAGGCATTTTAAGCATCTTCAGAGAATCTTACTGGATGTGGCCAGAAGTTCCTAGGAGTAAAGAACTGTCTTCACCCACTGCCTTCTTTGACCAAGAGTCATTACTGCTTGTCCCATCTTTCCAAGCCAGGACACACTTGGAGGGCAGGTTCTCTGTCTGGTTTTGTTTGATGCCTGACAAGCTAATTTTGAACAGATCTGGCACTCAAATAGTTGACAAATGAAAGAAGAGATTGTGCAAATCCAAATGCCCTTGCAGTGCTGAGGCTCGATTTCAGGAGGGTGGAGTAAAATTGATATTTGATTCATTTATTTCTCCATCCACCCATCCAAAAGCAGTTATTGAGGACTTCCTGTTTAATTGTGCAGCTGAAACACAATGCCTGGCACGTGGTATGTTTATAATCGATGCTGGTTATTATAGAGGAAATGCAAAACTAACTCTGGCTTCTGAATCCCTTTGTGCTCTTATCCCACTGAGTTTTACGTAAGTCTCGGCTGTTCATCCTTCTCCTGTCATTTAGGAGTGACAGTCCAGGGTCCCAAGCTCTGAGGGCGTCTGCTTCTCTTCAGAGTGGCAGAATTTGGCCATAGGAGGGAACTCATGGCATGAGCTCTGACATTTTAGAGTGCCGAAGGACAGCTCACTGGCTGTCTGCACAAAGCCTGGGTGAACACAAAATGACAGGGAGTGGTTAAACTTCAGGGAGGTCTGAGTGGCTTTTTAAAAAATTAATGAATTAAGAAAGATAGTCACTTGGAGCAGTGAGGTTTCTTTTAAAACCATTACTGAATTCCCAGTAGCTTTTTGCCATCAGGTGTTTTTCTGAATCAAAAGATAAGAGAAATAAAATTACTTGGGTGAAGGGGTATGCAAACTTTTTTTGATCTTTAAAAGGAGTCCCTATGGAAATTGTGCTGCTCCTGTCTTCTGCCATGGTAAACTTGAAGTTTGGTTGTGCCCTTCTTCGAGCAGCTCCCAATCCAAGGGAAAATTCTTAGTGCCTGATGGCTCTCACCAGTGGCTGCAGTGTTGGGACAGATCTGGCAAGCAGATGTTTATGGTGAAACTTTCCATTCCAGAATAGTTCCTTCTGAGGCAGGAGGTGGGTTAGGTCAGAGAAGAATGTGCCAGACAATATGCCCTTTTGTTAATCAGTGCTGTCATCTTGGCTGCCCCTCTAGCTGCCTCATCTTCCTGAAATCTTCGGTAAAAAGGCCATTCAACAAATACATGTAGCATTGGCCAGGATTTTTCTAGCTCAGCTCTAACAACAGGGAATGGATTTAATCAGATTCAAGGAGACCTTAAGACTCATCCTATAACTGTGTTACCTCTCCGGAAGAGCTCCGGAAGACAGATTATCAAACACCAGTTTCTTGAGCAAAGCTTGCAAACAACTAATGCCAAAGTAATCAAGTTGACCGTGCAAGGGTCTGAAATCTTAGTGACATTTATCAAGTTCACTGGGACACATACTATATTCAGTGCTTTGATGGATTAATCTAATTAGTCTTCATAGCAATCTATGAAGTAAGCACTAATATCATGACCATTTCATAGATAGGGAAACTGAGGCTTAGGCCTACTAGTTGACTTGTCCAAAGTCACATAGTGATTCCTCCTACTTTAACCACTGGGCTTATAACATGGCCACATTGCTGATTTTAAGTCAACAAGCTGTTATTTTAAGTTTTATCCCTTCCTCATTTCCTTACTTGGCAAATGCAGTCCTTGTACAGACAGACATGCAGTTATTACAAGAAGTGATCATTTGAGTCAATTTTAATAGACTCGGCAAAGGCTGGTATCTATATAACAGTAACAGAAACACTGAGTTTGGTGAAAAAGATATTTCCAAGTTGTCTTCTCTGTCCTCATTTGCAGCCTCCACACATGATAGGATGTGCTTCAGAGGTTGCTTGGAGGGGATCAGTGTGACGCTCACAGTGAGGAATCAGGCATTTTCATTAACAAGATGTGGCTTGAAGCAGGTCATGTGGCTCCTCGAGGTTTCAGACTTCTGGTACACTGGCTGATCATAGTTTATTCAACAGCCATTTATTTGGTATCTATTACATATGCAGATATGATGACAAGCTCACTCTCTCTTACTGAGACTGTCACACAAATAACCTGATGTAATGGGATCTATTCTAGGGGACAGCTCTGTACCTCTGTGAGGGGCTAGAGCACTGCAGGCTGCCAAGTCAGGCTGACATCAGCTAATGTTCATTGAGTGCCTACTATGGCCAGGTTCCATTCTAAGAGCAAGAGATTAAAAATGCATTCCATTATATTTGGGGTTGGAGGCCACGGGGAGAGACAATAAACCAGTAAAGAAACAAATAAGGTGATTTCAGAAACCAGTTAAATGCATGAAGAAGATACAGTAGAGCAATATAACAGTGACTGAGCTTGGAAGGACCTACTCTACCTAAGGTGATCAGAGAAGGAGAGAAGGCTGCTTTGAGGAGGAGACACTAAGAAAAGGCTTGGAAAATGAGAAGAACTTTCTAGGCAAAGAATTGGGTGGAATAGCCTTGATGTACACGGTTCTACAATTTCATTATTCTTTCAACAGAGAAGTTCAGATGTCAAGCACGTGATATCACTTCTTGGGGTTTGTTGGGTTTTTTAAAAGGTCAAGCCCATGTTCAATTTTTTGTAAACATTCCATGTGTACTTGAAGAGCATGTGTATTTTTCCTTCAAGTGCCTATTCTTTGTTTTTTAGATGCAGCTTACAAATTATGTAACTGAAATCTTCTATATCTCTATTAACGTTTTAGCTGTTTAACTTCTCAGTTGCTTGGAGATAAGCATTCACATATTCATGATTGTGTGTTTGCTCATTTCTCAGTAATTCTATTAATTTTTGTTTTATATATTTCCAGCCTATGATCTTAACTGTATTACATTTCATTATCTGATGTTACAGCTCCTGGTGGGTTATTCTTGTTATTAATTAATCTCTCCCTTTATCCCTACTAATGCTTTTACCTATAAATTTTATTTTGTCTGATAATATTGCTATAACAACATCCTTTTGGTTAATGTGTGTGTTTGCTTTTTCCATCCTTTCATTTTCAGCCTTTGTATGTTCCTGGTCCATTTTATAAGCAACATAAAGCTGGAGTTTTGGGGGGTTTTTTGTTTGTTTTTTGTTTTTAATTGGGTGTCTCTGTCTTTTGATGGGGGAATTTAAGCTAATTATATTTATTGTAACTAATCTATTTGGACTTAACTTTGCCTTCTTATTTTGCATGTTCCATGGGTATTTTTTTTCTTCTTTTTCTCTTCTTTACTTCTTTGTTTGAATTGACTATGCTTCCTTTATTTCTTTTTATTTTCTCCTCTACTGATTTGGAAGTTACATATTCGATTTCTCTTCTCATAGTGGTTTGGATAGTATGTAAAGCATAATTTGGCAAACACTCAGAGGCCTTTAATGCATTGCCTTCAGTTGGTTTAACAGCTTTCTCTAGGATCCTGGCTCCCAAGTGGTTGGGTCTTTAATGGGGTGAGGTATAAATATAAGTGCAAATCATGGTCACTGTGATGGTTATATCTTGGAGTGCAGACTTCCAACTTGCCTTTGCCAAGACCTGTGCCATGTTGCCTAAGAGTTCTGGTAATTGACAGACTGTAAAATGCTCTTGGGTTGTGGGTAACATAGCAGCTTCTAAGCAAGGAGTCACTTGGTTTCTTCTGTTGCCCTTCTGCTTGTCTGCATTTAAGCTCTTGTAAGTGATGATAAATGTTAAATAGCTCCTGTAAAACTGTTGAATTGTCAGTTTTTAAACTGCATAAAACACTGACATTTTCATTAGATCCTGGCCCTGAGGAATGTCCGGCTTTCATCATAACGGATTTGTTTACTTCTGCAGAGAGTCTTAATGTGCTGCCTATGGGAGAGATCTTACTGTCACCTGCTCTTAAATGGGAAAGACTTTGTTCAGCCAAAGATTTTTGCAAAAGGATTTGCAAGAGGGCTTTTTCACCTCCCCCTCTCTTCCCTGCTGCCACCTCCCAAAAGGGTAAGGGATGAGAATAAAGTCTTTGAAGAACCTTAGTATTGGACAGGAAAATTTTTAATGTAAAATAATCCTGCAAAGTCCATTAGGAGACAAAATGTTGGAATGACGCTATTAAACCACTATTTAGTTTCGATGTATCCTGTTAAAGATAAGCAAGTCATATCTATGTCTTTTTGACCTCAATCCTTTGGTCTACATTTAAACAGATATCTTGATTTTGGATTAATAAACTCTTTTGTGTATATTAGTAGAGAAAACATTTTAAACTGCTGGGTCCTTCTAAGCAAATAAGAAAAGAGAGGTCTTTTATCTTCTGATCATTATAGTAGATTTTTAGCAGAAGATGCCAAACTCTTCATGAACAAATGTAGAGTCATCCCAGTTTAACAAGCTGGGAAATGTGTGTGCTGAAAGACAGGCTTGTCCAAATGTGACCAAGACTGGGAATGTTAACTTTTCTGGAATCAACATGTTTGCAATTTATGGCAAGATTTCTTGCTTATTTTTTAAAATAACTTCCTCTTCCGTATTAGCTTGTTGAATATGTCATCGGCAGGTTTGTCTACTTTCACATTTCAAGAGAGGCAGCCTGCCATAGGGAAGCAAAATCTCTCAGGCAGATCAGCACTTGGATTCTGATTCTAGGACATACTAACAGTGTAATCATAGGTGAGTTAATGAACTTTTCTGAGTTTGGTTTTATCATCTGTAACATTGAAATAATAAACTGACTTTTTAGAGCTGATATAAACATTAAGTGAGATAATATACATGAAGTGCTCAGCACAAAACATGGTACATACTAAGTACATACTCGGGGATTATTCAATGAAATTTGATGATTATGATGATAACGAAAGTGGTTGCGGTAGAGAGAATGGTAATAAATGTGCTGATGGTGGTAGTGGTGGTGCTGGTGGTGAGAATACTGATGTTGGTGATAATAACGGTGATGAAGATGATATTGGTGGTGGTGATAACCATATGTTAGGAGTTCTTTAAAGTCTGAGAAAGGATATTATATAATCAAAGAACTGGAGAAGAGGCCGAATTTTCTACTACTACCTGACCTAGAGTCCTCCAGTTTTCAGTTGGGCACTTTGAGTCACTAGGAGGGCCTTTCTTAATAAAATCCTATTGTAGACCACAAACCACAAAAGCCTAGTTCATTCATGCAACTGTGTTTTCAGGCCTGGATTTGTCTTAGAAAGAGCTAGAAGTGTTACTCTGAGTCATTTGATTTTGTCAACATCTATCTCCTTCCTAAAACTTGCTCATTTCTTGGCTTCTGTGACTTTGGACATTTTGGAGTTCTTCTTCTGTCTCCTTGAACACTTCTCCATCATCTTTTTGCCACCTTTGCTTTCTGTGGTCATTTGGACACATGAGTGTGGAACTCAGGGAAGACAGTGCAGGTTGGGACAGAATCTGAGTGTAGTGTCACAGACGCAGAGAAGGGGGACAATTCCAGGTAGAGGAGGAAGGACAGTGTTTCTTATTACAAGATAAATGATGAGAATAAGGAAGCCTGGGCAAGACCATTACTTTTGGCACTGAAAATTCAGTGTTGGCATCTGACACAAAATCCCTGAGATGGTGAAAGAAGAAGAGTTGAGGAATGTCTAGATGAGGAGGTGGAGGCCGCAGACATTGAAGAGAGAGAGAGAGGAGGTTGTAGTGTGGAAAGACTTTTTTTGGATAGGAGAGAATCAGGCCTATTTGTAGACCAAGAGGAGGGAGCCAGAGGAAGCTGAGTAGGAAGATACAAAAGCAGGAAGATTTCAGATATTTGGTCCCAGAGGAAATGGGAGAGGTAGGAGGATGAGTTCATTAGCTTGTAAAAGCACCTGCCACATCCCCAGTGAGCAGACAGGGAATATCACCAGGTGAGGAAAAGTATAATCTGTCAGGCTCATGTTGAATGACCTTGACTGTCTCTTAAAAGCAGGTGAGATCTCTGATGAGTGTGAGAGATGTTTGGAGGCATAAGGAGAAATTTTGACAAGAACCACTGTCTGAAATGGGAGAGGAAGTTAGCCAGTGATCAAAAGACTTGCCAAGGAGCATTGTGACGGGTAGGAGGTGTGTGTTTCTGGATCTTCCCATACTATCCTCACCCTGGTTTCTATCCCTGGGATATTCTGTGCACCCTAAGCATCCATGTGGAATCCCATGGATGGCCCTCCCACTCCCCCCACCATGGGGCCCTTCTTTTCCATCTCCCCAGCCCCAGCCCTGTTCTTAGATGGCTATTACACAGAAATGAACCAGTGGACTGATTTGCATCAAGGTGAGGAAGGTTGCAAAGGTGCAATGTCTCATACCACCCAGGCGTTAGTGTGGCAGGTAGTCAGATAGAGGAGCACAGGATCAGGAGTCAAGGGCATGGAGTGTGGTCCCAGGTCTAGATAGTTAACCCGTTATCGTGTCCTCCTGTAGCACAAGGTATCATGTCTTTCTAACTTGCCATTCCAATACCAGCATGTTATCAAGTAGGGGCTCGATAGCCCCTAGCATACAGTAGGGGCTGATAGAATTTATTTGACTAGGTTAATGCAAGAATATGAGAGATCTTCAAACACCTCATCCTTTGCAAATATGAGGGACTGTTATTCTGATGTGCATTTTAACAAGCACTGTATCAGTCCAAAGAATGACTCTCTAATAGTAGAATGTCAGCTACCACTGGTGGGCAGGTGAAAGGAAATACTTTCAGCAGAGCTGGGTGGGGGCTGTCCAGAATTGCTCAGATTTAACTACCTGGATGTCTACATCTGTTGGTTTGGCTTATTGATAAATTAGCTCCTATCTCTTCAGTGATCTGATCCAAGGTGATTTAGTCTTTTTTTTTTTTTTGGCTGCATTGGGTCTTCGTTGCTGTGTGCGGGCTTTCTCTGTTTGCGGCGAGTGGGGGTTACTCTTCGTTGCAGTGCACGGGCTTCTCATTGCGGTGGCTTTTCTTGTTGCGGAGCACGGGCTCTAGGCGCGCGGGCTTCAGTAGTTGTGGCACGCGGGCTCAGTAGTTGTGGCTCGCGGGCTCTAGAGCGCAGGCTCAGTAGCTGTGGCACATGGGCTTAGTTGCTCCACAGCATGTGGGATCTTCCCGGACCAGGGCTCGAACCCTTGTCCCCTGCATTGGCAGGCGGATTCTTAACCACTGCGTGACCAGAGAAGCCCTAGTCATTTTTCATTCTTGCTATTAATGTGTATGTATATACACTTTGTCATTATAGACAGGAAGCTGGGGTCCCAAGAAGGCAAAGAGAGATGAAAATGGGTTTCAAATAAAGAAGCAGAGTCCCCTTCTCACTCACTCTTTCTATCCTCTCCCCCTACCCCCTCCTAAAATAGATCTTTCTCTACCTTTCCCTATGACTCCACCAGCATGGAGAAATGGATTGTCAGGTAAATCCCAAAAGAATAAAAGAAAAATATCTCTTCAGGAGGAGAGGGCAGAGGGGAGAGATAGGAGCATCAATAAAGGTTGAAAAGATTGGCCTAGAGAGTGTGGAATCCAAGAGAGTGTTTATTTTCAAAACAAAAGCTTACCAATCAGGTGCTTTTTAACAGACGAGAAAAATGGATTGAGCAAAGCTTGTGCCTGGCCTTAGGGACATGCCCACAGTGGCCTGAGCTACTGAGTCAGCAGGCGTGGCTTTTGTTCTCCTGGCTCTGATGGCAGCCTTTGAGTAAGCAGGACTCATCAGTGAGCTACCATAAGCTCCAGGAAGCCTGCGTCTGGCCTGGCCGCCCTTCCCATTTTGCTGGGTCACTTAGAATCCCAACTTCCTGCCTTGCCCACACGTTGGAACAGCCCAAGGAAGCCTCACCAGCCATTCCTCGGCAGACAGCCTGGCGTGATTGGAGAGCTGTCCCTCACAAAGCCCGCTTTTGGCTGGCATCTTTTTGGGCACTGCTCTTTTTCACAAATGCTTCTTCCAAGAAAGCCTTGAGACAGGGACGTCATGTTTTCTTTAGAAGCTGTGTGTTAGGGCATTAGACAGACATAACTGGATTTAAAATCTGCCTCGGCCCTTTATATGCTGTGTGACCTTATGCAACCAGGTTATTTTTTCTGAGCCTCAGTTTCCTCGTTAGTAAATAGGATACATCCAACCTGCCTCAGAGGCCATGGTAAGGATGAGGAAAACGGAGAACAGGTGCTTGACAGAGGGTCTGGCAAAGAGAAGGAGGGCAGTGATGGGCAGTGAACCTGGCAGGAGAGACCCCCCAGCACCCACTCAAAACCTGTGCTTGTTTATCCTTGTTGTGGATGTTTGGTTTGGGCTTCAGTCAGCTGCTTCTTCCATCAGAACCACACAGGCTTATGTTTTGAGTTCTCATCCTCTTTGTAAATAGTTCCTGGCCTGCATGAGTAACAGCATGTTCCAGGCCCAGTGTCTGCGTCTGGAAAGCAAAGGGTGCAAACTCGATTTTGATTCATGTGAAGCAGCTTTGAGGTTCAGGTCTGAGGACTCTCCACTAGACTTTCTGCACCAGAGACCTCCCCTCCCTGTCACATTGCTGGGTCCCACCGGGGTAGAACTGTGAGGTCATACATGGCGTAATGCAGTCCTAAGTAAGAGAAGAGACGGATACAAAAATGAAGAAGTACTTCTCAGTATTTCCTAACTGCTCAATAATATAGAGCATGTGCTTTTAAAATCTTGTTCGAAAAAAAAATTGCTAAAATCACAAGTGAAAATCACCCACAGTTCTTAAATAGAGATATAAAGTGGGAAGTCAGTGTTTTGCACCCCTCCTTTTGGCAGTTGGATCACACGCCCAGATGCTACCTCGGTTGACAGTTTGGTGTTTGTCCTTCCCGTTTTTTCCCTGAGTTTATAATACATATCCCTATTTGCATGTATGCATACATATATATGTAATTTTTACAGAGTTGTGGCCTGCAATTTGCATTTTTGGGTCATTGTGGTTCACTTGATACCATATCAATTTCATTCCTTCAGATCTGTATATATAGACTTACCTCCTAAGTTTAACTCAGCATATTGTTCCAGACCATAGAAAAAAAAACATACTTATTCGGTTATACCCTTTTGATGGGCAATAGGTTGTTTCCAGTTGTTTTTTTTTGTTTTGTTTTGGTTTTTTTGGTGGTATCAAGAAGACTGCAGCAAACACATCTTTATGTTTTGCTCTGTATTCTGGTGCTTTTATTTCTGTGGAATCAACTCCTAGAAATATAACTTCTGAGTCAGAGGATGCTCTCTTTAAATTTTAATAAAGTCTTCCAAACTGGTTTCCACAATGTTTGAAAGCACCTTATACACCCACCAGTAGGATGAGAAGGTGCCCGTTTCCCCATAATCTTAATAGCTTTGGACAACGTCAGTCAATTTTTTTTTTCCCAGTCTGATGAGTGGAAAATTGCCTCACTGTTTTAATTTTTATTTCTCTTATATTTAACTTATTTTCATTTGTTCAGTGGCCATTTTTTTGTCCTAAGAATTTCCCATTTGTATCTGTGGCCCATTTTTTGAGTGAAATTATTGTCTTTTAAAAAAAAATTGCCCTAATTTTATAATTAGTAACAAACAAACCCCAATAAAGTGATCTTTTTTAAAGGTACGGTGAAAACGCAGGACCTCCCAAAGCTGTTGGGAGGACAAGGATTTCACGGACTGGAGATGAGTGAGCAAAAGGTAGTCATCCTTCGGCAAGTCGTGCAGTTCACGGCATTTTCTTTCATGTGTATTATTGCCCCCATATGCTCCTCAGTGCAGTCCTGGGAGGTAGGCTGAGCTCTGGATGACCTCCTGGTTGTCAGACCTTCAACTTGCCCGTGACTGATGAGGCTCGCCTCTTGGGCTTGACCTGAGGATTCTGAATCCTCTGCTTGCCTGTCTCCTGCTGGGACTGTTGCCTGACAACCTTTCATTGCCCTCCCCACACCACCCTTCCCAAACCCCTCAACCATGAGTTCTGTACGCTTCTTGGAGTGCTGGGAACTCATTTACAACTTCCTTCAAGAATGCAGTGCCAGCTGAAAGACTCCTCATAGATGTCTTGGGTGATGGTAATTTTTATTCTGACTAATAAAGTATTCGTTTATTAGTGTTAGTTTGTTGAGCACTTACCATGTGCAAGGCCAGTGCTTATGGTTGTGCAAGTTGTCGACTGCACAACTCCAGGGGGCACCATTCATTGCACAGTAATTGTAGATTTGCAGGATTATTTCTGCCAGATGGCCATCCAGTGTCTTGAAGAAGAGGGGGTCTTTTTTCTAATTCACACAGAACCACCACAATTGAGAGAAGCAGAGTTAACCATGTGCCAGGCACTGTGCTGTGTGCTCTAAACACTTCATGTTTTTTATCATTCCAATAACCTTCTGAGGTTGGTGATATCACTGCCCTCTCTAAAGCTGAGGAAACTGAGTCTCAGAGAGGTTAAGTTGCTTGCTCAAGTCACACAGCTAGTAAGTGAATTCAGACTCAGGTCCAGCTGACCGCAAAGCCTGTGCTTAACTCTTGCCCTGCTCTTCCTCTGTACTGGGATCTGGTTATCCTCAGAATCTTCCACAGTACCCCAAGCCATGGTTATGGCACAAGCACTGGGTTCAGTCGGCCTGTCCACCACTCTGGAAGGGCTAGGTGACCAGTGGGCCATACTGAAACAATGAACTTGAAACAACCCAAGGGACCCTCATGACCCGACAGCACCTTTCTGTGAACAAAACCAAAGCATTAGAGCACAGTTCCTACCCACAGCGATCTCATCAGGAGATCAGCATCTCTGGATCTCACTTGGGAAGGAGGAGCCACTTTTTCGATGTACACTCTTCCCAAGTCAGGATTTCCTGGTCTCTGTCCCAGAATCAGTTTCCTTTGACCACACTCAGAGTGTGGGTAACATTAATGCAGAGGTGCTAAGAGTGAGAGCCAGCATTTCCCATCTTCTGACTCTGGTGCTGATGGATGGGGACCAGGTGAAAGGGTTTTTCTGCAATTGATTCATCAGGCCGAGGGGATTTCCCTCTCGCTCTCTGCTTTCACTTCTGAGGTTCATGTGTCTTTTTAACATTTCGTCAGCTTACTGGGGCCTAATTTGAAAGTTGTCTTTAAGATCCATTTGTTCTGATTCAGTTGCTGAGACTTTATGATGTTGTTCCCTTTCTTGGAAAAATGCTCCAAATGGTTTGCGTGACTGATGCATTCCACGGCGCCCTGATTGATGGTGGGGAGGCCCTGGCTGGAGGACTGCTCCTGGAAGGAGAGGCTGGGGTCTGTGAACACTATTACAGCTAGGCTTGGGAAGCGGAGATGTTTGCCCTTGATGCCACCCAGCTTGGAGCCTTCTGTGGTCCCTTGGGGAAAACTGTTAAGGAAGCAACCTTGACATTTGCACCAGCCTCAAATTGGGAGTAAGGAGTCCAGGAGACTGGGTTCGGCCTAGGGATGCATAGCAATTTTTTAGTCACTTGGGTAACTTTATTGTCTCTGTGGTTTAAAATCATGGGTCTGGTCAATGAAAAAGGATGTTTTTGCAGTTTTGAAGGCAGTGATACTTACTTTTTAAGAGCTCTGGAGCCAGACACAGCTGGTTGCTATGAGCAACCCACCACTCACTGTTAGCTTGACCATGTGTAAGGGGCTTGTCCAGGCCTCTGATTCCTGTCTGTGAAATGGGGTTGATAAAACCTCTTTTACAATGTCATTGTTAGGATTACATGGGATAATATGTTTGAAAAGCATAACACAAGGCCTGGCACATAGAAACCACTGAATAATATCATTGCCAGCCTAGCAGACAAGGTAAATGATACTTTACAGCAAAAGTGGATTGCCCTGACTCTGCTGGTATGGATTTTATAACCACTTTGGAGTGCAACTCAGCAACATCTAGTCAAGTTTATGTTAGACAGTCACTAACAATTCGACGTAGCAATTCGACCTCTAGGTATATACCCTAGGGAAATGCTTGGATCCATGTACATGAGGGCAGGTGTAATTAGCATCATTGAAGCTTTGTAATAGCAAAAAATTGGATGCAATACAAATATTTATCAATAGAAGTTCTGGTATATTTATGCAATAGGATACATCACAGCATTAAAATGCACTTGAGCCAACTACATTAAAATGGGTAAATTGCAAAAGCATCATATTGAATGAAAGAAGCAAGTTTAATAGTGATAAATGCAGTATGAAAATATTTGTTTAAAAATTTTTAACTTGCAGATTTATACTACATTTGTTAATGAATGAATACATAGAGCACAACAGTATTAAAAGCATAACAAACGTGCATAGAAATAATACTCACCAACTTCAGTTTAGTGTTTACTTCGGAATTAGAGAAGGGAGGGGAAGAAAATCAAGAATGGGGGATTTAAATTATATCTGTATTTTTTGTTCCTAGCAAAAAAGATTTGAAGGGAATACGGCAAAATGTTAAGATTTATTTATTCCACCGGATATAAATATAAGTGGGTATATAAGTGCTTAAAACATGATTTTCAATTTTATTCTGCATGTTTGAACTATTTCACAATAGAATTTTTAATAAATAAAATTAAGTTTCCCGCAGAAGAGAAGGAATAAAAGGATAAAAACACTCCTTTCAAAGAGTTTGTATCTCTTTTTCCTATAGTACAAGCCTGGGGCGTTAAGGAATTTCGTGTTATGTCACAAAATGTGGAAAAGGTTAGAGCAGTAAGAGATTTAAAAAGAGTTTGAAAATTTTACTAAAAAATATGCGCTCTTTTTTTAAGGACAATTAGAAACTACAGTTGTTTTAAATGCACTTTTCTTTAAATTAATTATGGCTAAATGGGTCACCAGCTAGGTCACCAACTCAGACTGTGTTTCTGTGTTTGTAAATGCAGAATGGGGAAATCTCCCAGTAAGATGCTTTTAGTAATAGTTGTGTTTTTTTGCTGTGATGGTCAAATGCAGTAATATAAAGTTACACTTTCATCATAAAATCTTTTCCCCAAGTAACATGGGATCTATGAATAGCATATCTCTAAGCATCATGACCAGAATCCACCTTTGTGCTGGGCAAGGAGGGTTTGGAATTAACAGTGGAAATGCAAAAAAAGACCCACAGCCCAAGGGCCGCTCCACATGTCTTCCCAGGGCTTCTTTGGGGCAGTTAAGTGCCAGGGTCCTCCTCTTCCATCTGAAGAGGGCTTGTGGGCATCTGCTTTACCCTCCTACAAGCAGGTTATTCTCTTTTGGAATATGGTCCCATCCACCCAACCCACTCTCTTTTGGGAAATATCAACCTCGCACTTGGTTTCATCCTGGTCCTTCCCCTACCCCCCCATAATTACTGTTCCTCCTCCGGCCTGGGGTCCCCTTGGGTGTGCCAGTGCTCTGGACAACAGGCCTGCAGCCGGGGCCTCTATGTGACCCAGGACACAGCTCAGGGCTCCCAGACTCCCTTCCTGGAAGCCCTGCTCTCAAACACTGCCCTTTCCAAAGCTCCCTCTAGCCTCCCTCCCACATCTACAGGCTGAGAGGAAAAAGGTTTTCTTTTCTTGTTTTCAGGCTGGTTTTTTTTTTTTTTTTTTTTTTTTTTTTTTTTTTTTAAATTATTTTTTATTTTTTAATGCTATTCTTGTCTGCTTACATTCTTTTTATTTATGTATGTATGTATGTATGGTATGGCTGTGTTGGGTCTTCGTTTCTGTGCGAGGGCTTTCTCTAGTTGTGGCAAGCGGGGACCACTCTTCATCGCGGTGCGCGGGCCTCTCACTATCGCGGCCTCTCGTTGCCGAGCACAGGCTCCAGACGCGCAGGCTCAGTAATTGTGGCTCACGGGCCGAGTTGCTCCGTGGCATGTGGGATCTTCCCAGACCAGGGCTCGAACCCGCGTCCCCTGCATTGGCAGGCAGATTCTCAACCACTGCGCCACCAGGGAAGCCCTGGTTTTTGATTTTCGTTCTGCGGTCCTGCTCTGCCTCGCTTAGCTTATCGGCATCAAAGCTGAAACCAGCTGTGTTTGTTTGTGGGTCTTTCATTTCCAGAAACCTGCAGACTTTTCTAGGTCACTTTGTGTTCTTAATAATCAAGAAGGTGATTCACATGGCCACAAAGGAAGGACTGGGGTCAAAAAACCTCAAACCCACAGACATCCCTCAGTAGCCATACAGTTGGCCTATATGACTGGAAGTAACAATTAAACATCCTTATACAGTTTGGAGTTTTATTCTCTTCCAGAGAGGAGTCCCCCAGAGAGCTCTCTCTGACAAGCAAATTCAGGTAGAACTCTTGCTTATAATTTTTCAGCAGCACCCTGTGACAAAGATCACATTTTTAAAAGCCTAGAACCATAGCAGTTGCAGAAAGAGGAAGGGGGGTATGTAGGGAATTTCCTTCGTATCTTAATAACTCTTTGTTGGATTATTATGGGCTCAGCAGCTACCTGAGGTCACAACTGTCAAGTTGGTTATTGGAGGAACATCTGACTGACTGGAGCCCCAGGTCAGTGGTGGTAAGCCTAGCCATTTAGCAGGCCACTTGATGCCCAAGGACAGTTAACAGTGCAAAACACAGGAGAAATGAGAAACTGGAAGGAGGCACCTTTTAGAAATTTAGTCCTTAGGCTGTTAACCCACCCTGCTAAGTGCTGCCCAGTTGACAGCACAATCAGCTATGGAGACCATTCTGGGTGCTCTCTATCTCAGAACAAGCTGGGGAATCTGGACTTAATAGATGGTACCACTTGAGTTTTACGGTAAACAGAGGAACTCAAAGAACCGAATCTCAGGGACCACAGTGGCAGCAGAAGCCAGCTCAAGAGAACCCGGTTTCTGCCTGAGCTCCTCCCCACCAAATGGACAGACATACATCAGGCTCCTGAAACAGCAAAGACAAGACCGTATTTGGATTTGTAACTCCCCGGGCATTTGCAGGCAAGTCTGGTTCTTGTTGTCCATTGACTCCGTGATAAAATCAGGGCCTCTGCTCAGCTTGAGACAAGCCATTCGTTTGGACACCTCCCTCTTTAGACAGGAATGCCCGAGTGCTACATGTGTGATTCCAATTTGCTGGTGGGGTTCCCCTGTCAATCTTCCCAACTCAGTGAGGAATTGCTGCTGTCTGTCTTATGTTATCCTTCCCACACACATCCTTCTATCCCCACCCCATTTGGGGGGGTCTTGTGAAAAAGACGGCCTTAGCAGGAAGATGTGGGCTGTGGCTGCTTCCACTCACCAGAGGAGGATGGCACAGCCGTAAAGAGGAAAGTTGTAAATAGCCCATTCACAGGACATATCAAGTGAGAGGGTTTTTAGCCTCTACAAACAAAGTCCACCCCATGCCTCAGGGTCTCCGCATTATATAGAGTGAGTGAGAAGGTAAGAAAACGTGTGGTTTTAAAACCTCGTCTAACTGAGGGGAATGGCCTTTCCTCTGAGTCTCAGCAAGACAGGGGCAGAGCCAGGAATTGAGCCCAGAACACCTGGCATGAATAGTGAAGAGTGATAGCAGCCATCTTTAGTGCACATTGATATAAAGCAGGCATAACTCTGAAGGCTTCATGCCTATTGATTCACTGAGTCCTCATCAAAGTTCCAGGAAGTGGGTGCTAGTCTTGATTCCATTTTGCAGATTGGGAAGCTGAGTCTGCAGGAGATTAAGCACCTTACCCCAGGTGGTGTACAACTAGGAAGTGGCAGGCCCCGTCTTGAAACCCAGGTCATCTGGCTCCAGAGTGAGCTCTTAACCAGTAGGCTACACTGTAGGGTCTCTGAGAGTGCACTATTATTACTGCTAATAATAATAATAATAGCTGTCTACTGAGCGCTTTCCCTGTGCCAAGCACTATTAAAGAAGCACTTTGCCTGTATTATCTCCTTTGTTCCTTGCAGTCAGTCTCAGATGTTGCTTATTACTCTTTTATACATAAGAAAACTAAGACGTGGGAGGTTGAGTGACTTACTCAGAGTCATGTAACTAATATGTGGAGGGGTCAAGATTCTAGCCCAGGAAGTCTTGAGAATTTGGACCGTTAGGATGGGGAGCAAGAGAGTCAGGGTGTAGTTGGACTTGCTGGCAAGGACTCCTCCTAGGCCCTCTGCTGCCCTTTGAAGGCCACAATGGCAGGAGCAACTCAGTGAACCCTTGGATCACTTAGAAGAGCTGGGACTTTTCCATCATATACTTGGCCGGTTCCATCACCTGTGCTGAGCAGGTCCCCCAGCTTCCACTAGCCCATACTGTCTGATACCACTGTCGCTCTGAGCATAGTTGCTGGCATAGAATTGTACTCAGTAAATCATTAGGGAAGCTAATAATCACCCAGTGCATCCTTGCTTTCTTTCCTGAATGAATGGATGAATGGAATGAGTGCTTTTGCATTGGAAAGTAGCCAATAGCTAACAGATGCCTGACTTCACATGTGATTTTTCTAGATTCTTACTCGCTAATGCAAAGAGACTACAGGCCATCTTTTGGGGGGTAAGAATCTGACAGTTTGCTTTGGACTCTGGGTACTGTTGAGGAAACGACCCAAGTCCTCTCTCCTTGACTTCGCTGTAGGAATAGCTGTCTTATTATTCTGGTCTACATAGCATATCAATAACTATGAAGATAATATAATTTCAATACTAGCACAATAATTAGTACTTACCAAGTTCAGTCTCTGTGCTAAGCAGTCGATATTTTTTGCAGTAAACCTCTTTTAGTCTCATTTCGTCAGATGAGAAAACTGAAGCCCACAAAGTTTAAGTAACCCTCAGGTTGCCACTCAGTTGGCAAATGTTGAGTCATCATTCAAACTCAGAGCTTTGCCTGTGAAGTCCCATGCTCTTAACCACCATGAGTTGATCATGTGCAGGGAAACTGAGGCTCAGAGACACGAGATGGCTTACCAGGGTCCCTCAGCTGGTTTATAATAAAGTCTCAATTTGAACTCAGGCTACCTATGTCATCCTGTCTGTTTTAACAAAGGCTCTCAAGGTCAGGCTCAACATTTACTCCTTCAGGCAAGGGAAGGCTCAGCAGGAAGCCCTGAAGAAGTCTGTGAAGTGTGAAGTGGTACAGAGGCAGAAGGAGTTTGGGCTTGCTTAAAAACTCACTCAAAGTGGGAGTCAATCCACTGTGCAAAATTCAGTCCTTGAGGTAGAGCAAAAAATTTTTAAAAAGAAGATTCTCTCATAAAAGTTTGATAGCCAGCTTCAGGGTGTAACTACTCAATCCATGAGAATCAGAAGTTGTAGGTTGTAGTAGCCCATTTCATGGATCCTGGCCACCGGTTGGGGAGTAGAACAGGTTGTTGTCCAAAAGAACTTACCTCTCTGCTAAGAGTAATTGATCAGTACACCCATCTGTCCATCCATCTGGAAGTACCTATTGGGTACCTACTAGATCCGGGGCCCCGTGGCAAGGGAGAGAGCCCCAGTTCCTGCCCTCCCAGGGCTTACGTCCTAGCGGGGAAAGCTTCTATGAAGCCAGAACTCACAATAAACTCTGATGGGATGAGATAGGAAACATGCAGGATGCTATAGGTGTTCACAGCCTAGTCTACCCACCAGGAATCGCCTCCTATAGGAGATGTCATTTTACTGAGACCTGAATGACATGTGAGCGTTAGCTATGTGAAAAACAGGGAAGAGTGTTCTAAACAGAGGGAACAGCATGTGTGGAGTCCGGGAAGTAAATGAGAGCCTGTGTACAATTGGAGGACTTGACAGTGCTCAGACCAATTAGATTATGGGAAGTCAATGGTTCTTTGTTTTGGAGGAGGTCATGCAAATTTCTGAGAGGCTCTGGACCCTTTTCCCAGAAAAAAGCACGCAGCACCTATGAGATGTTGTATATCATTTTAGGAGGTTCACAGGTACCTTCTGAAGCCCATGCGTGAAGTGGGGCTGAAAGGACCACTGGTCAGGAACCCTGCTGTTTTCACTCTCACCTTGACTCTCACTTAGAAACAGTGCTGGCCACACTTTCCTGCACATGTAGACTTCTCCTTACACATCTAAAGTCCCTACCTCTGGGTAAGTTCCCTGGGTTTATCAGCCATCAGTGTAATTACTGTCTTAAAGAAGTTACAGTCTATAAACTCACCTTGATGGATGACCCTGGACATTTCATCTTTTCTCCCCATGGCAGGACTAAATAATATTATTGCATGTCTATTTTTAGACATGCTGTTTTCTTTCTCACTTACTTTCCTCTTTAAAGGAAGTGGTAGTAGGAGAACCAGGGCTTAAGTATTTGAAAAGGAAAAGATTGACAATACCTCTGTTTCCCTTCTGAATTGCTCATCCTAAAATTGACTCCTTTGAGGAATGATGGAAATCACCGAGCACTGCCTTAGAGGAACACATCCTTAAAATCGGTGTCACACGGGTCCCAGTACAGTGTGTCCCCTTTACCCCACTCCCATCACTCTCCTCCACCACTGGCCTCCTGGAGGCTCCTCAAACAAGCTAGGCACTTACTGCCACAGGGTCTTTGCACTGCCTGTTCTCTCTGCCTATAATTCACTTCCCCCAGATAACCACAGGACTTAACTCACTCACCACATTCAAACTCTTGTTGAAATGACACCTACTCAGTGAGGGCTCATCTAACCACCATATTTCAAAATAAACCCCACCCCCTTCCCTGGTGTATCTGGCACTTATCATTATCTAAATACTATTGTATTTCATTATTGATTTTGTTTATAAGCCTCATGGAGGCAAGCATGTAAGCTCACTGTTCTTAGAACAGTCCATGGCACGTACTAGGGGTATTCAATCTATACTTAATGAATTGATGGACAAATAACGTGCCTCTGTGGGTTTGAGGAAGACAAGCATCTCAGGGATCAGAATGTATATGTAGTCAGTCTACAGGTTTACATTCCAAAACTCCAGCATCATTCAGGCCCAGAGAAATGAGAACATCACACTTGCCATGCTCCTGGGTTCCACTCCAGCCAGCACCCTTAAGAAAGCAATTAGCACCTTTGATGTGGAGAAGTGATTTCAGGGCTCTCGTGGGAGTAGGTAACAATCTGAGGACCCCTGACCCAGACAGTGATTTCCAAAGGAAATGAATTCGGCCTCTCTTGGTTTCCATCCTCAGATTTCCCTGACATTGAAAACCCACGGCTATTTTGGTGGCTGAAATAGGTCTCTTGCCCTCAGGTTTTCAGCCAAGGGATAGCCTTTAGTCTTTAGCCTCTAGCCCCCTCCCAAAATGGAACCCTGTAAAGTTCATGCTTCCCAAGAGAAAAGATGTCCTTGATGTTGCTATCAAGTGGCACTTACATTCACTTTTGACAACTGTGGCCAAAACTGTGCTTGCTTTTTGGTCTTTTTTGCCTCATCTCAAATGTGCTGTCATCCCCAAACTGTTATTTCATCTTTTGAGTTCTCCTCCTGTGTCCCTGAGGCTGCGAGCTCCATTGTTTGAAACTCTTACCACTGCTGTGGAGATATTAAATTAAGCGCTGCAGCTTAGCATGGAATGTGTAGATACTTGAAGCAGGATTTAAAAGACATTCTGATTTCCTAGAAATGTAACAGCACATTGCCTTGGAGCAGAGAGCGATGCAGGAAGGAGCCGCCTTTTCCGGCACCGAGTCTGAGTCTGCTGCTCCTCAGCGCAAAGGAGGTTAAATCACGAGCCGAACGCAGAGCACGTGAAAGGCTGGGGATGTGTTCTGTTCAGGAGACCCTGTAAACGGGCTTGTTTTGCTTGGTGGAGGAATGAATCATTTCAGCCGTGCACACCAGCTGCAGCCCGTGGAAGTAAACCGAGGGCTTTCCCACAGCATGCGCTGTATATTTCATTGTTAGAGCTTTGCATTTTGACAGGTAGTTCTTATCCTTCTGGAAAGAGAGGTCTGAAGCCAGCAGCTGGAGGAAGACCTGGCAGGGCCTGCTGTCTAAATTGAGAGCAAGCATGTGCAGCAAAACCTCGTTATAACATGACCTGTTATTACGTGGATTTTGATATCTCAGGGGGCAAATATGTCTCCCAGCATAGGACAACTCCATACGGCAGATGCCTGTTGTAACTTGTCTAACCCAGATCACAACCTTGTCCCAGAATCCAGTGTTACAAAGGAGTTTGCACCATTTTTAAAAAATTGACACACACACCAAACACAGATCGTGAATTATGTATACTATGTGAATGGTTAAAGCTGTGTATGGTGCATGGCAAGTGCTCACTGAGGTCCTTCCTCTTGTGGAACTTACATGGAGAATGTGCTAGATTGACTGCAAAAATGTCCCCAGTTTTTCAGGATCCATTTATCTGCATGCTCTGCAATGTAGTGTTGCAGATTCTCCCAAAAAAAGGTAGAATTCTGTCTCACCTCCTCTTGAATCTGGACTAGTCTTGAGACTTTCTTTGGCCAGCAAAATGTGGCAGAAATGACAGTGTGCCAGTTTGGAGCCTAAACCTTCAGAGGCCTTGTGAACTCCTGCTCTCTTTTTCTTGTTCTCTCTCTCTCTCTCTCTCGCTCTCTCTCTCGCTCTGTCTCTCGCTCTCTCTCTCTCTCTTTCTGTCACACACACACACACACACACACACACACACACACACACACACACACACACACACACACACACACACACACACACACACACCGAACTCTGCTAATCATATTAAAACAAGCCCACACTAGCCTTCTAGTAGATAAGAGGCCGTGCATAGGAGACCCTAGTTGTTCCAACAAGGACCATCCTAGACCAGATCACAGCCAGTCAACTCCCAAACACGTGAGAGTACCTAGCTGAGATCAGCAGAGCCACCTGACTAACCCCTGTAGACACATGAATGAGCCCAGCCAAGACCAGATGAATCATCCAGTTGACCTATAGACTCATGAACAACAATCATTCATTGCTATTTTAAGCCACTGAGATTCAGGGTGGTTTGTTATACAGTAATAGCTAACTAATATGGGAAGATTGGCAATATGTAAGTAAACAAATACATAAGGGAGAGTAAGCAGTTCAAATAGGGACAACTGCCATGAAGGAAATAAGACAGGGTCACATGATGGAGAGGGACTTGCACAGTCTACTTTATATAAGAAGCTAAGTGAAGGCCTTTCTGAGGAGGAGACAGGTGGGCCAAGATCTGAATGATTAGAGGATGCTGACTGTGGGTAGGGTCGAGGCAAGAGTTTTCCTGGAGCAAAGAAAAGCACGTGTGAAGGTCCCAAGACAGGGCTGGGGGAATAACGAAGTAGAAAGGGAATAGTGAGCAGAGGTCTGCGAGAGAGACAGGAGCCCGACTGTGGTACACGTGCTGGGAGAAGCCGTGGAGGACATTGACACAGGGGAGTGACACCGTATTTTTTTCACTCTCTGGCTCTTGTGTGGTGGCCGTAAGAAAGCAGTTGACAGACCGCGACAGAGGTCAGATGAGTGGCGCTGGTGACTCAGACGAGGATGGCCCTAAGTGAGCAGGCCCGCTCTGCGCCTGCCATAGCACGCACCCCATTCTTCCTTGTTCAGAGCCTGCTGTTTACCCAGCAGTGCCGCCACCAGGGGATGGTGGGCTCCCTGAGCGGGGTGCCCGTCTCCTTTGTCTCCCCACCTCTGGTGCCACGCATACAGTAGGGCCTTAGTAAAGGCTTGCCTTAGGAAAGTTCTTCTCTGAATTTATGGTCCCTAACTGGTGCAGTGAAGTCCTATCCAATCTCTTCCCTTTCCTTTCACTCCAGTGGCTTGGGAGGGGTGCTCTCTTCCTCTTTCACAGGACTGTGGAGGCCCCATGAACCGCTCCAGGACGTGGTCTTTGTTATTACAAAGCATCTCTTAATGGCCTGTGGCCACCGCCCAGTGGGTTCCTCTCCAAAGTCTGGAGTGCGTGCCTGGGCTCTGTTTGGGGTTCAGCCTGACTCATCAGGTGACCATGGGGAAGTCTTTAGGCTTTTTGGCGCCTCTTTCTCCTGCTATAAAATTCCTCTGGTTCGCGCTTCCCACCAACCCACGTTGAAGGCCCTAGACTGCTAGGATCCAGTGTTTATGGAGCACCCGGAGTGATGGAGGCAACCACCGGGAGCAGATGCTGCATCTGGGGCCCTGCCCTGATGAGCTAACGCTCCCCAAGTGCCTTGGGAATCACAAATAAAGGAACTTTATGAGGATATAACCTTATTATTTTTACCCTGTCTCTCACTGCCCTTTTATTAGTAGAATTATTTGGGGCTGGCCTTCTCCTTTCAACTGGCATAAATTTTCTTTGACTCAGCTTGGCTTTTTTTTTTTTTTTTCCTTTTTTCCCTAGGAAGGGTGGGTGGAATTTAGAATTAAAAAGTAGCAATGCAGCAGGAATGCAGGCTTGTCTTAAATTTCACAGCAGTTCATGAACTTCAGGAAATCTGAACACACAGCATGCAATTAAGAGCAGGAGGAGGGTTTTTTAAAAAATCAGTTGTGAAAGAGAAGGTGGCCGGGTGGAGAGGGGCTGCTCGCAGGCCACCGAGGCCTGGAAAGTGGCTCTGGGGACAGGGCAGACAATAGCCTGTTGCTAAGCCAGCAGCCTCGGCTTGTCTTTTGATCTTTTATCACCTGACCTGTCTAGGACCGAGTGTGGCAGTTCTCGCCCCTGAAGAGAGAGACCAGAGCCCAGTTCAGGAAAGGCCATGGGGCCCTGAGGGTGTGACATCATCTCCCGCAAGAAGATTCTGCCCTGAGTCTCTGGTGATGCTGTGTGACTAACGTTTGCCACCGCTTTGGAGCTGCGGTTCTCCAATATGGTGCAGTGGGTCACAAGCTGAGGGCTGAGAACTAGGAGGAGGCCATCAGCCAAGGCTGTAAAGAGACCAAGAGGGCTCTTGGCCAGTGGAAAGGCCCGCAGGGCAGTAGACTTAACTTGGAGGCTGGTTCTCTACTCCTCGTTTTGGCTCAGAGCTGGAGAGGGCATGCCCGGCCCTTGCTTCTGCTCTGGGGACTGGGAGAAGCCCCAGGGTGATGACACAGAAACGCTAAATCAAGTGCACTCATTTGGGACATTAAATACGCTAATACACCAGCAGGAGTTCCTGGTGCATGATAGGAACTTCATAGATGTTTTTATTTTGGAGTAGGATGTATAGAAATGGGCCTTTACATTCCCACAGACCTGGGTTGGAATTCCAGCTTGATTGTTAAGTAGCTGTGTGACCTTAAGCAGATCACTTCGCAGGCTTTCTGAATCTCCGCTTGTTCTTTTGTCAAATGGGCCTAGTGAAAGTACCTATGTGATCACTTATGGAGAGGATTCGGTGCAATCAGATAGGTCTCACGCACAGCCCAGGGCTTAGCACACAGTTCCAGCAGCGTTTGGCTGCTCCTGCTGTTCTGATTTTCCTCTAAAGGTACGCTCTTTTCAATCAGAAGGCCTTGGGAGGGTAAAATTTAGCCTGGTGACGTCCTGATGGTGCCCATGCGCCTTCTCCTTGCCTTGCACTGAGCCTCTAGTGGGACTACAGAAGCTCTTGAGCTGCAGCAGCCTGGGAGGCTCATGGCTGGCTGGTGGGGGAGGGCGCCGGGGCCAGGAATCAGGCCTGGCATCCTGTTTGGTGAGTTCAGAATAACGATAGTTGACTTCTGTGCCCATCCTCCCCAAAGAATTCTTATAACAGCCCTGCTGGGTGGTTTTGTTTCCATTATCCCCCTTTTGCAGATAACTGAGAGGTGACATAATTTTCAAGAGGTCACGTGGGCTAGTCAGAATGAGACAGCGCAGATTTGAACCCAGGCAGCCTGACTGCAGAACCGCAAAGTATCCACTGTACTCTGTCAGTCAGAAGAACCCTGGGTTGGCCAGACCAGGAGAGGGATAGGGAAATAGACCTTCTGTGAGCCAGTAGTTCAGAAGAGGGACCCCAAAGCCACCACTCCTTTGGTGTGTGGTTCTCTGTCATGAACAAGTGGGGGCTCATGTGGCAGTGGTGACCAGCTAACGCCTTAGTACTTCCTGGCCACAGGGACAGAGAGGGCCCGTTCCGCCCTGCGGGGACTGGTGACAGCTGATCTAGGCTCTCATTCTCTGGAGAGAAGTTATGGATATCCAAACCCTTTGGCTATACAGCTATGCAGCTTTGAGTGAGTCACTTCACCTCTATGAACCACAGTTTCCTCATTGGTCAAACAAGATTAACAGAACCCACTCTTCAGAGCTCTGTTTATAAGGGATTAAAAATATTACATGGAAAGTCTTGGGCATTTTTTAAGAACTCAACACAAAGTGGCTGCTAATAATAACAAGAACAACAATAATAATAACAGTTGTTGTTGTTGTTGTTGTTATTACTACTACTACCAACCCTAGCAGGATAGTATTTAATTTCTGCACAAAACGCAAGGATAAGTGAGTGTATTCCCTCACCTCTAAAATGCTCCTCCCATTTATTTACAGCTCTTGGGTGATAAGAAACATTACATCAAGTGCACTCATCAAATGTAAACTCTATTCTAATTTCTAAAAAACTTAAAGGTAGGAAAATAATGCATCTTAGGAGTATGGAAATTCATGGGTCCTCCTCACTCCAAAAAAGTTTGTAGACAGAATCATTTCTACACAGGCTTCTTGCCTATGGCAGGCTTCATGGATGCCTGAACTGTGTGCGTGCAGGGTGAAGACGAGGCAGGGACGCCTGGGCTCGGGAAGGTCCAGGCAGTTGGCTCAGGCAAGCAGAGGTCTGAGGGACGGACAGACCTTGGCTGTGCAAATAGAGGAAGAAATAATGACAACTGTGAGGGACTACCTGAGAGCAGCCCAATGGGTCGTCCAGCTAACCCAGTCTTCCCTTTTATAGCCTGTCTCCAACTAGCTGTGACATTGCCTCTTGGTGCTGCATTTCTGCTCACTACCAGATGGCCGCTGTGGTCCCCGCCATCCTGACTGCCCTCACATCTGTTGTTCTTCACATCATCATTCCAGATGTAGGAGGCATGCAGAGAATAGAGTAAATCATAAAGTTCAACGATCATATTAATGGCTGACATTTATTGAGTACTTGCTGTCGGCCAGCTTCATGCAAAATGCATCATCTCAGGCAATTCTCACGTAACTCTATGGAACAATGACTACTGTCGGTGCCCATTTTACAGATGAGAGAATTGAGGCGCAGAGAAAGCTAAATATTTCCTAGGAAGTAGTAGAGATAAGATTCAGTAACATTAAGGCCTAGCCCTTTCCCATTCCTCTATGTGTCATGTCCTGTAATTCCATAAGATTCCAGAAATATGTGCCTTGACGAAGGAATACTGGTGAGGAAGGAGGTGGTACAGGTGGAGAATACTTGGAAAGAACTTGGGGTTTGGGGGTCAAACCTGCTTGGGGACTATTTTGTTTCCTTTCCTGTATCTCAGAGAAGTTAAGCAACTTGTTCGAGGTCACAGCCTATGAAGGGGTTTCAGACACCCTGCAGTTTTCTCAGCAACAGAGGAAAATCTGTGATGCTTGGAATGTCGCTTGTTGAATCAAAATAATAGAGCATAAAAAGCCCCTGAGTGGCAGCATCTGGGGCAACTGCTTCAAAGTAAAGAGGGAAACTGAGGCCCTGAGAGGCCACCCAGCTAAGGCTTTTGAACGCTTAGAATTTGGCTGTTTGAAAGCTACATATTGAAAGTTTAAACCTGCCTCCCCACCGACTTCGTGACCTTGGGCAAGTCCCTTTACCCAATCTCCACGTTTCTGTCTGAAAATGGAGATGGTGATACCCCTTGGCAGGGTTATTGTAAGGCTTGGCTATCACACAAACAAAGTGCTCAGAATGGTGCTGGCATGGAGGAACTGCTCAATAAATATTACCTATCATGTTGTAGAAGATTCCAAATATCCCCAAGGGGTCAAAGAAAATGTCACTGGTGTTATTTAAGTAGGGAATTGCTTCAGTCCTTTCTTTCTGATGCCCACGCAGGTGTGTATGGGAAATGATTGGGGATGGGCATGAGGAAAGCTGATTTCCAGGAATGGTGTCCCCCTCAGCAATTGCATTCTCTCTTTCAGATCCCTGCACCTCTTGCAGTGGTGAGTGTTTCTCTAGCTGGAGAACCGGTGGCCTAGGAGCACATAAGTGGGGAACAAAGCCTGACTGGCCCCACACCTACATGCTGGGCTGTTCCTGAAGTGCTGCCAGGACAGAACCGTAAAAGGCGAGGTTCCCTGGCTGTTGTCTTTGTTCTCGTTGCTAGCTGGAATGTCTCACAATGACAGGCGGCCAGGAAAAGCCCTTTCAGTGTCCCAACGCCATCTCCCTTCAGCAACACCATCAGGCTTGCCTTCTTGGGCCACACAAATCCTGCCAGGGGAGGAAGAACAGCACTCCCTGGGTTGAGAGGGACCACCTGAATTTTGGCCAAGGTGGGTGGCCTGGTGTTGACATTATCTTGTAAGGAAGGAAGAAGCCCGGAGAAACAATAGGCAGGGAATTTGGGGGGACTTTTAAGTTTGGAGGAAGGGCTGGAAGAGCCATCCACTTAGTCAGTTATTGAGCACCTTCTCTATGCCAGGCACTATGCAAGTGTTTCAAATGTAGGTGTTATTATTATTCAGGGATGGTGAGGCCAACAGATAAGGAGACGATTGCCATTGAAAAGTTAGTTTGTTAACCCACAGTTCCCAAGGGTAGGAGGCATGCCATGCAGGACCACGTGGGGAAGCACCGGAGTCAGTCAGGAGGCAGAAGGAGCAAGGGGAGAGAGTGGGCAAGAGCCTTCACTGTGGTTCCCACAGGAAAGGAAAGGCAAGACAGGGCAAACAGGCTTAGGATTGGTTGCTTTGAGTAATTTCATTGGTCTCTGGCAGGTACAGGCTGTCCTGAGTTGTCTGGTACCTGGCCCTGGGGTGATTAGGGCAGGGCAATATTAGCCCAGAGCAAGTATATGAACCCTGTGAGTGCCCAGTAAAGGAGGTGGTTGGGGGAATTGGCTTCTGTTGGGTGCTTTGCTTATGAAAGGTACGCTCAAAGGCAAGTCATTTCCTGTCTCTAGAAATCAGCTAATCCTGGGATGAGCAGTCTTCCTAGGGTCAGTAAGGCCCTAGATGTCAAAATATCAGAATAAAAACAAAAATGTTTAATGCACCTAGGCTCTGGGGAGTACGTGGTACACAAAACAGACCTGAGCCCTGTCCCCATGGAGTTTTCCATCCAGCAGGGATGAAGACATCAGATCACTGATCATTCTAAAATGTATTGACAGATGAAACAGAGAAAGAACAGGCTTCTGTGGGATTTTTCATAAGTAAATATCCCTGATGACCTGAAAGAACCCTCTGCATAGAGAATGGGTATGGAGAAAGGAACATCACTTCTCTTTATTGATGTTGGTCAAAATTGGCCAACCTGATTAAGAATTGGCACACGTCGAAAGCGAGAAGAAAACAAAAAGACTTGTGCAGGGGAAAGGCAGGAAGTGAGGGAAGGGCAGAGAAGAAAAGGGAAGCTCCAAGGTTTAGAGGTTCCTTGGACTTCCTTATCACATACCGGTCTTTATGGCTTATCTGAAGATAGACCATCTGTTCTATCACTATCGGCAGTGTGTTAGAGAATATTGTCAGAACTCTTTGAACTCCTGGGAAAGATGTCCTGCAGAATAGCCACCTCTTCCAATCCGTGTGGCATCTGGCTGCTGCAACTCCTGCTGGCCTTCCATCTACACTCACCTTCCAACCCCAGACCATTTGGAACCAACCTGGAAATCATTATCTCATCAAGTTACATTGTCACATCAGCAAGTGGGAAACTATGACCCTAGAGATAAGACCTGAGATTTGCTTCTCCTCTGGCTGAGGTTCATATGCAAACCACACGGTTATTATGCTCCTTTCCAGTGTCCAGTACAGCATTCTTCTCCGTTCTGTGATGGAGATGGGACCAGTAGCACCAGGACAAGAACCATTTTGGAGCATGAAATTGAAACGGGGTGGGGGGTGATTCAAGGCACCATTAATTCTTGGGAAGAGAGGAGAGTCAATGAATATAAGAAATGAAGCCATCTTGGAAGGCATCATCTAAAAGTAGAAATTTAGTGGCTGTGTTTCCTTCTATCCTCAGACTTTGGGCACCGCAAAATGATAATCAAGCCCAATTAATTACTTGCCATGTTATTAAAAAAGATGAATAGTGAAATGTTTTTAAATTCTTGACTTAATTGAAATCAGTGTTTATATGACTTGCCAAAGTTTTAAAAATGTGTGTGACGGGCTGAAAATGTTAGCATAAGAAGAGTTTCAGGCACATCAGATGCAAAAACATTGAAAACCATTCGTCTAATTTAATTGTCAAGTTGTGCCAAAAACGCTAACATGATATCTTTGAAGAGTAATTGGTACAAAGAATATCCTCAAAGAGAAATATTTCTACACGTCTGGCTCTTATCTTGCCCTCGTTAAAATTTTTTTCCTCCCCATTGGCAGAGTGAGTGCATGCTCCTTCCTTGCCCTTTCCACACTGGGACCCAACTTGTTCTGCAGATTTTTCAGCCACTGAACTTTAATGTGTTATTGGAATGAGTGCAGATTCTTTCTTCAGATTCAGCCCAAGATAATCATGGAGGGATTTTTAATCCTTTGTTGCCGCCAAATGTGGTCTTTTCATCTATTTGTTTAATCAGATAGGTTGGAAAGTTGCTGCCTCCCCAGCTCCTTGGAGACAAGGGTACCTGCTCACTGAAGTGTGATGAATTCTGGGGTTTCAGTGGCATTTCCTTGAAGTGGGTCCAGAGGCAACTTTTAGCCCCTCTCCCTCAATCATATTACCCAGAAGTTCCTGGAATGATCCCAATGAGAGATGAATGAAAGGTGAGGAAAATGGACAGCCCATTCCATTTTCATCACTCTAAAATGAAGAGGATAAAAAGAAGCAGTGGTCCCTGGCTGATGGGGTGATGAGAGCCACCCACAGCATCCCTGAGACACTAGCTTTCTATTTGGCTTACCTGGGCCACAGGTGACACGACAGCTTACCGTAATCTTCTGCATCACCTTCCTGCACAGTGATTGTATTCGCCATGGCCTGGAACAACAGATCCACCTCCAGCCACATTCCAAAGCTCCCTTCCTCTGCTCCATGTCTATTTTCACCATATCGCTTGGCATCTTCCAACATGATAGCATTTTATCTGTTTCAATGTCTGTCACCCCTGGTAGAATTTAATCTGGAGGGCAAGGAGCTTCATCTTGTTCACTCTGTACCTGACACACAGTAGATACTCAGTAAAAATTTGTTGAAATGATGAATGGAGATTTAAGGACTCACAAAATTATTGACATAGTAACACCTCTATTAAAAGGAATAGCGAGGGAAACGGGTATAATTCCGCCAGCCTAATAGTCTGGTTAGACATCACAGATTCCATACATTTAAAAGGATAATCTAAATAGATTTTTTGTTTTTTTTTTTTGAAGGCACAGGATGCCAAAGGGCTGGATCTTCCCCTGATCACTTTAAGATCTTGGTGTCAGGGATGTGGAAATCAGCGCCAGTGCTATGTTCTGGCTAGTGGGCAGGAGGCCGTGTGCCCGTGCTACTGGACGAAGCTTTATAACTTGTGAGTTTTACCGGCCTTGCCCTTCAGCCAGCCGGCTGAAAAGGTTCTGGCTTTTCTAGCTGAGTTACCCCCACCCACCTCACCCCTGCGGGGGCCGTCCCTGCAAAACCAGGTCCTTGGCTTCTTTGACGCAGAATCTGCGGAATGATATGTGTGTATGTCCAGGGGAAGAGTTAGAGCTGGAAAGGGACATGCCTTGAAGAAAGAAGGAGAATTGTGTTGGAGGAGCTTTGGGGGATGAGGGGACAAAGGGTGGGAGGAACTGGAGAGGCTGCAGGGACACAGATGAAGAGACTTTTACTGTGTTCTGCTAGACTGGGGTAGTTATTTGGGCCCTTGACCACCATCACTCTGGGTACAAGGGGGGATTTCACCTCCCTTCCTCCTGAAGTCAGACTTGAGCTGGTGTCTCGCTCTGACTAATGAACTGTGAACAGAGGCAATGTGTGTCACTTCTGTGCAGAAGCTTTTAGAGCCATGTGTAGTTCACCTTGCTCTCTCCTCCTTACCTCTCCGACTGTGGGGCTTTTGCTGGGATGGATCCCAAGTAACTATGACAAGCAGAACCCCCTGCTAACCCACTGCAGACACAGAGCATGAACAGGGAATAAACTGTGCTGTGTAAAAACCACTGAGATTTCAGTTTGTTACTGCAGCACAACTTGGCACATCCTGACTTACATGTGACCAAAGCCCTTCATAGTGGTAAGGTCAATGTAATTAAAAAAAAAATTTGAATTTTTAAAGAATGTCTTTTTATTCACTCATTCATTCATTCAACAAATGTTTATTGAGCACCTACTCTGTGCCAGGTGCTGGATGAAGCACTGGAGATACAGCAATGAACAGAACAGAAATCCCTGCCCTCAGTTCAGGGAGACAGGCGATTTGAAAAAGATAAACATGTGAAATACTTGCTGATGGTTCTGCTTCCTATTGTCAAGAAGAAGAACAGATTCAGAAAAGAAGAGGCGATGAGAGGTGTGGGACAGTTGCAGTTTTTAAATCGGGATGCCTGGGAAGGCCTTGGTGAGAATGTCATACGTCATATTTGAGACCTGAAGGAGGTGAGAGAGTGAGACTTGCTTATATCTGGGGGAAGAACATTCCTGGTGGTGGGAAGAGTACTTGCAAAGCCCCTGAGGTGGGAATGTGTCTCATGTGTTCGTGACATTCAACATGAGTATGGTGAGCGTTGGGAGAGCAGCAGGGGATAAGTTGAGAGGAAACAAGGCCAGACCATGTAGGGCCTCAGAAGCCACAGTAAGGACTTTGACTTTTGCTGTTTGTGAAAAGGAAAGTTATTGGAAGGTTTTGGGCAGGTGTTTGTCATGATCTGACTTCATTTTCGTGGGAATTCTCTGGCTGACTTGAGAATAGACAGAATGTGGACAAGGGCAGGAAGGCTGTTAAAACAACCCAGGAAAGAGATGTTGAGGGATTTGAACCAAGGTGGTAACAGTGGAGGTGAAGGGAGGTGAAGGTAACAGTGGCCTTTTGATGGGTTTGGAAGGGAGAAATGACAGCACTGGCTGAAAGATTGGATGTGGAGTGTGAAAGACGGAAGTCAAAGAAGTCTCCAAATTTTTGGCCTGAGCAGCTGGGGGAGCAGAGTTGCCACCACCTGGAACAGAGAAAGATTACAGAACGGAATGAGTCGATAATGATCAGGAGCTCCGTTAGGGACATGTTAATTTTGAGACACCTACTAACCACGGCTTGCTGCGTGATTCTCCTCTTGTTACTTTGCCACTCTGAGCTTAGACCTCATGGGTCCCAGCTTTATAAGCATTGCCAAGTTGAACCAGGACGATGCTTTAACTAGTGCTGACCCAAACTGTGGGCCTCTTGTGCCCACATGTGATTCATCACAATTCAGGGAGCAGCCTTGTGGGAGATACCAAGAGAACATGAGATTTCTCTCTCAATAAGAGCTCACTCTTATGAAATGTACTTGGCTAGTGGGGCCCATACACTTGTAATGAGCTGAATATAGATTCGCTGAGCTATAAAATAAAATAATAACTATTTTAATATATAGCATCTCCCTGCCAAGGCAGCTAAAGAGAAGGCTATGAGCAATAAAATTAGTCCAGAGAAAGAAATGAAAAACCACTGAAAACAGCCACCTTCTAAAAGGAAACAGATTAGAAGGGTCCAAAGAGGGAAACCATCACCAGGGGTGAAACTCACCGGATAGTGATAAAACAGTTGTGAGGGAAAAGGCCAGAAGGAAATTTTCCCAGCTGCTGTATGTTGTTCCACTAATCACCAGAGTGACCTCATCCATTCCCCTGGCTTCATCTTCCATCCATGGGTGATGACTCTAAAGCCTGAAGCAGGGCTCCAGACCCCTGTTTCTATCCCCACTGGGAAATCATCTTCTCAGTGTCTTCTCACTGTCTTTCCAGATCTGGTCCTCCTCCTGAAAAACCTTGAAGTCATTGTCTCCCCTTCCTTCTCTCTCACTTCCGCCACCCAGTGTGTTCACCCCACCGCTATCCGTTTCTTATCACCTTACCATTTAGCACCCAGTCCTCCATCTCCCAGCTGGACCACAGCAGCCTCCTAGCTGGTCATCCTGCTTGCACCCTAGTGTCTATGCATTCATAAGGATCAGGTTTTAAACTGAAAATCAGATTAAGCTCTTCCTTAAAACCTTCCAGTGAGATCTCCTTTCATTTGGATAAAATCCAAAAGATTTACCAGGGCTTCTAAGTTCCATATGATGAGGGACTTACTTGCCCACCTCTCCAACTGTACTTTATGCCACTCTTCCCTTTGCTTCATTGATCTTCTGTCTGTTCCTCTAACATCAAGGCCTTCCTGGCCTCAGGGTCTTTGCACAGGCCCATCCCACTGCCTGGAGTGCTCTGTCCCAGATCTGCCCATGGTACTTCAAGCAATTTTCCCCTGACCACCCTGACCCATATTATCGCTTTGTCATATAAGTCCAGCTAGTTGTTTTCATGGCATTTATAACCATAGGAAAGGATCTTGTTTTTATATTTATATATTGCCTGCCTTCTCCACTCATATGCAAGTGATATGGGAAGAAGGACTTCTTGTGTTTCCCTCTGGATTTCTCACACCTAGAATGTGGTCTAATATATGTGTGTGTGTGTGTGTGTGTGTATATATATATATGTATATATTAGAGACACACACACATACACACAATATATGATCAGAATAATAACAGCAAGCTTTAATTGAGTAATTATTTTGCACCAGGCATAATACATACATGGTATTTGTCTACTTTATTCCCTGCGCAGTGAATAGTACCTGGTGCATAGTAGGTGCTCAAAAAAAAGTTTTTCATGATGTATGAATGAATGAATTCTTCATGTAACCAATTTTGCAGTTGACAGGTTACATATTTGCCTGAAGTCCCACATTTGGTAAGTGGTGAAGCCAGGATTTGAACCCACATAGTCAGAATAGAGCAGATGCTCTTGACACACAGTAGGAAGTTCAGTGAAGGAATAACATAAATAGAGTGAACGTCAAGTATACTTAAATCCAGAGCCAGAAAACTCAGTAGCCAGGACCTTTTCCCCTAGGTTTAGGGACCTCCGCCTCCACCCAGATGCAACAATTTCATTTGAGGCATAAGGAAGAAGAAATGTGGAATTTGAGAGAAGTGATTTTTGGATTTGAAACTTGACAGCAAAAGTCTTTTGACTAACCCTGATTTCAGTTGCTATTGAATGTGCCTGTGAAGACAGAGTATTTACATTCAGCTCAGTGAAGCCCACAGTTTAGAGTCTGAAATCAAATGATTATTCTGAAAGTATTTTATTTTAAAAGCCTTTGAGTGACAAATGATTTAGCAAGTTTTCAACACTGTGCTTCACGTGGTTCCGGTTGCCAGAGGGTGACTTAACGGCCACGCCTGGGTGCTCTGACCCAAGTGAGCCTACGTGGGCCTAGGCAGTCACATCGTTTTTATTACGTTTAGTAAAGTTTAGCACTTTTTCTTTTCTGAGTGGTTTATTGTCATCCTGATGGCAGCATCTCAGCAGGCTGGGAAGGAATACCAGCCCGATAAAATAGAGGAGAGCAGATTCCCTGACCCCGTGCAGAGCAAGAGGTGCATGCAAGGGCAGAAGGGTTAATCTGTACACTCTGTCTGTGGCCCAGACTCTTTCCCTCTCTTCCAGGAAGACTTGATATATGTTGGTCACTAGGTCCCCAACTTGGAGGGAGGTTAAAGGTTTTTTTAAATATAGCTATCTGCTTAGTATTATGAAATACCCACTTTATTCAATATTCACTTTAATGTTTTTTCTGGATGTTTTACATGTATCATTTACTCATTCCTTAAACAACTATTTTAGTTAGAATTAGGTTTGGCTTATAATGACAGAAATTCTAAAACAATCATGAAATTTATTATTTTTTTTCTCATATAAAATAAGTCTTGTAGGAGGCAGTTCATGTGCAGGTAAGGGGTGTCATGATGTCATCAGGGACCCTGGTCCCTTTAACTTGTTGCTCTTCCATCTTAGCAAACTGTGGCCTGCAGCCCACTACCTGTTCTTGTAAATACAGTTTTATTGGAACACAGCCATGCTCATTCATTTACATATTGTCTAGGCCTGCTTTTGCACTACAACAGAGTTGAGTAGCTGCCACAGAGCACATATTGCCCACAAAGCCAAAAGTACTTACTATCTGACCCTGAAAGGAATACATTTGCTGATCCCTGTCCTAGGATAGGACATGGTTTCTGCCTTCTGATTCAAAGTGGCTGCTCAAGCTCCAGCCATCATGGCTGTATTCTCAGCAACAGGAATACAGGCCTCCTTTTCCCTCTATGGACATGTCCTAGAAATTGCATAGGACCAGTCTGCTTGCCTTTCACCAGTCAGAATTTAAACAAATGGTCACACATAGCTGCAGGAGAGGCTGGAAAATATGGTCATTATTCTAGTAGCCATGTGTCTATCTAAAAGTCAGAGATCCTGTAACTAAGAAGAATGGTGAACAAAAAGTAGGGTGGACAACTAGCAGTGTTTCTGTCCCAAGAATTCTACAACATGAATATCGTTATCCCACATTACAGTTGGGGAAGCTGAATCTCAAGCACTCAAGCGACTTAGAAGCTGCACTGCAGTTTCATAAATGATTACAATGTGAAAAAGAACAAGGCCACTTAGAATTAGGGGATTAGAAGACATCAAGGGAGCATCTCTCTTTAATAATTTTCCAGTCTTTCTTTAATGATTTGCCACTGTACTAAAGCACTACAACTGAACTTCCGAGTCCACATTCCCCCAAGCTCTCCTTCTTCCCCTATACTTTGCTCACGTTTTTCCAGAGCAGAATGGTGCTTTCCTGGTTCCAAATAGTCACAAATCTCCCTACCTTCAAAACGCCAAGAAGAAAGCCACCTCTTGGCTTGAGAGAGCGATCCTTTAGGATGAGACCTGTGTCATCTTCATCTTAGGATCACCCAGCACCTCGCACAGGCCTTGGAACAGAACAAATGCTTAGCCAGCCGTTACCAAACTGAGCACAATTCGATTGTGAGCTTCTCTGAAGTAAGAACCGTGTCATCCTTCTCTTTTGTCCAACTTCTTTTATGGTCTTGATCATGCTGCAAATATTGTGGGTAACTGTATCAGTCAAAATTAGTTCAGTTCCAAATGGCAGAAACCCAGCTCAAACTGGCTGAAGCTGAAAAGAATGTTTATTGGCTAACATTACTGAGAAGTCCAGGCAGGGGTGGTTCTGTTTGCAGGCACAGCTGGATCTCAGATCTTTCGACCTCTGTCTCTTTCTCTCTCTCTGTCTCTATCTCCATCTCTATCTCTCCCACCCTTGTCGCATCTATCTTACTTCTCTCAGCATGTTGACCTCATTCCCTTTTTCTACAAAAGGCTAAGGAAAAGGTAGCAATTTCTCCACAGCCCATGGTCTTTTCTGCTGAGGATCCTGGAAGAAAAAGATTGGTCTCCCTCCCTGCCTCCCCTTCAGTGTTCACTTGTCAGATTATATGGAAGGCTCAGATGGAGCACTCATCACCCTTGAACCAGTCACTATCACTAGGGTTTGAATAATCTGATTATTAATAATCAGACAATCTGACTGGTCAGGTCCCAGTCAGGAGCGCTTTTGGGGACTGAAGGAGTGAGTCAGCCCCTCCAGTTCATGTTGAGGTGGAGAGGGTCTGCATGCCAGATATGCAAGAGCAATCTATTGGACTCTTTTTGCTCCTTTTACAGACATGGTCCTTGAAGTAAAAAACGTAGACTCTAAGGATGCATACTCATCAGTCCATTAGCAAAATTCTCTCCGAGGAGCAGAATTCAGATGGCCATTCAGCACGCAAGAGTCCACCCCACTTATTGCTAAGAAGTGGTTATTATTTCTTTTTAAACACTGATGAAGGTTTAGAAGCTCAGCCTTCCAAACAAACCTCACCACCATCTTCTTCACATGTGTGTGTTCTCTCTGGTATCCAGGGCTGACATTCAGGCCTTTTCCTTGTACATCAGTTACTGTTTATTTGGGATTCATATGTTTCTTTGACCTTCCGTCCAAGGTTGATGGATGGGTTTTTAAGCATCTTTAAATGAATTACAATATATGCCAAACTTATATTTTTGTAATATTTCTGCCAAACTGGACTACAGTGGATGGCTTATTTCCACATTCCTTTGGAATGTGCATGTTCATAAAATTTTACGCCTGTCAGTTGGTAATTTGCCAACATTCATTTGCTATCACATCACGATCATTTTTTTAAACACAACAAAGAAATTTAAAGGCAGGTATTAGCATGGACAGAAATGTCTTCCAATAGCATGTCATTTTGGATGTCTTGGCTGGAGAAAGATGAGCTCTATAAAAGAAGGTACAGCTGGAAAGAAATGGGAAGAAAAGGATGTGAGGGCAACCGGGCTGGGTGAGCTTGGTGTTCTTTGGTGTTGCACAAACTCTCAGGCCACCAACATTGGCGGTTGCTTTCTCTGCAGGCAAGGTATGCAAAACACTCTGACTTTTCTCATACGACATCCCCAGATTCAATTAAGCTGTAAGTACTTACTCTGTTAGTTGAGACGCTTGGTTTCAAGTGACAAATACCCAACTCAAAATGGCTTAATTGAAAAAGAAGGGGGAGAGCAGGATTTTTCAGCTTAAATAACCAGAAGGTCCAAGAATCTATTGACTTCACATGTAGCTGGGCCCAGAAGCTCATATGATGCCATCAAGATACTGTCTCTCTCCATGTCTTGGCTCTTCTCTCCTCTGGGCTGGATTCATTCTTAGGCTGGCTTTCACATTGAGGAGGCAAGATGGCTGCCGTCAGCTCCAGCCTGGCATCCTACAACCCCGTGAAGAGATGGTCACTTTTCTAACAGTTCTAGTAAAAGTTCAGGGCAGACTCTCATTGGACTGGTTTGGGACCCGTGCCTATCCATTGCTGAAAACTATGTCATGGCCAAGAGGATGCTGCATTGTGATTGACCATGTATGGTCATATCCTGCTTAGACTGAGAGTACAGGAGGGGTGGTTTCCCAAAGGAAATTTGGGCGGAAGCGGGTCGATACTGTGCAGGGAAAAAAAAAAAGAGTGGCCCACAATGCCTACCTTTCTGAAAGGTACAGTGGGGAAATAGGTGCACAGACTGCCATACCCGCTACCCCTCAAAATTAAGAACAGAGAATTTAGGGATGAGGATTCTAGAAGGACCCTTACAAATCACGAAGACTGGTGATATTCAAGAATGTTTTTAGCTTTCATTTTCGAATTAAACATTCCACTTAATGCTAGTAAATTCCTTTGATTGAAATGAAGCTGGAGGACCCAGATTACAGTTTGCTGAGTTTTCCCTCTTGCCTGCTTCTAACCCACATAAACATACCCAGTCTCTGAGGGTCTTCCGTGCACTCCCGAGAACTATATATGAAAACCTGTGAGCTTGTACAAACCCATAGTGGACATATGGAAAAATTAAAAACCAGGGATGTCAAGAAATTTTCCCAAGGTCACAAAGCTTGTCACTATCCAAGGTGACAGAGCTTGTTCTAAATCCCAGAATGTATGATTTCTAGCACAAGTTTTTCTCTTCTCTTTTTTTTTTTTTAATTTACTTATTTTTATTATATATTTATTTATGTATTTTTGGCTGTGTTGGGTCTTCATTTCTGTACGAGGGCTTTCTCTAGTTGTGGCAAGCGGGGGCCACTCTTCATTGCGGTGCGCAGGCCTCTCACTATCGCGGCCTCTCTTGTTGCAGAGCACAGGCTCCAGACGCGCAGGCTCAGTAGCTGTGGCTCACGGGCCCAGTTGCTCCGCGGCATGTGGGATCTTCCCAGACTAGGGCTCGAACCCGTGTCCCCTGCATTGGCAGGCAGATTCTCAACCACTGCGCCACCAGGGAAGCCCCTCTTTTTTTTTTTTTTAAAGTGAAGAAGCAATAGCTTGGTGGGAACATTCCAACATCATCTAAACCTTCTGCCTGAACTGATGAAGTCATATTTGCCTTTAACCATTGATCCATTGATAAGCCAATCTTTCAAGTTTGCATCCCAAGCCATGGTGGGGGGAAAGTGTGGAGTGCCCTCCCTCACTTGGTGCCCTGAGTCTTGCTGGGAGACAAGGTTCAGTGAACTCAGAAAAGGAATGTGAGGGGCTTAATAGGCCAACAGCCTGCCAAGACACTGACCTAAATACTCTGCCCCAACAGTGGGTTTCTGATCATTTGGTTTCTCCTTGAGCATATTTCTAACCTGAGTTTCTAAGACTTTTGACCAAATGATAGATTTTCCTCATTCTTCTCTGAAATTATTCTAATAGTTTTCTCTCATTGGATAACAAATTACCCCAAAACTTAGTGTCTTAAACAACCATTTTCTTATATCTCACAATTTTGGGGGTCAGGAATTCTATTAGGGCTTCACTGGGCAGTTCAGCTCCATGTGGTGTGGTGTGGATTGAGGTCACTCAGTGATATTCAGTTGGTGGCTGGACTGGGCTGGAGAGTCCCAGAAGGCTTCAGTCACATGCCTGGTGCCTTGGTGGGCATGGCTGCAGGCTGGGCTCAGCTGGGGCCCTCTTCTTCATGTACTCTCAGAGCCTTCCCTGTGGACTCTTCACCTGGGTAGTCTGATTCCTTACATGACAGTTTAGGTCTCCAGGAGACCAATGCAGAAGCTACTAGTTCTTTTTTTTTTTTTTTAACTTTTATTGAAGTATAGTTGACTTACAATGTTGTGTTAATTTCTTCTGTATAGCAAAGTGACTCAGTTATATATATATAGATATAACTTTTCCATACTCTTTTCCATTGTGGTTTGTCACAGAATATTAAATATAGTTCCCTGTGCTGTACAGTATGACCTTGTTGTTTACCCACTCTATATATAATAGATTGCCTCTGCTAATCCCAAACTCCCATACCTTCCCTCCCCTACCACCCACTCCCCGTTGGCAACCACAAGTCTCTATATCTTTGAGTCTGTTTTTGTTTCTTAAATATGTTGATTTATATCAGATTTTAGATTCCACATATAAGTGATATCATATGGTATTTGGCTTTCTCTTTCTGACTCACTTCGCTTAGTATGATAATCTAGGTCCATCCATGTTGTTGCAAATGGCATTATTTCATTCTTTTTGATGGCTGAGTAGTATTCCATTGTACATATCTACCACATCTTTATCCATTCATCTGTTGATGGATAGTTAGGTTGTTTCCATGTCTTGGCTATTGTAAATAGTGCTGCTATGAACATAGGGGTGCATGTATCTTTTCGAATTATAGTTTTGTCTAGGTATATGCCCAGGAGTGGGATTGCTGGATCATATGGCCACTCTATTTTTAGTTTTTTGAGGAAACTCCATACTGTTTTCCATAGTGGCTGCACCAGTTTACATTCCCACCAACTGTGTAGGCAGGTTCCCTCTTCTCCACACCCTCTCCAGCATTTATTATTTGTAGACTTTTTAATGATGGCCATTCTGACGGATGTGAGGTGGTACCTCATTGTAGTTTTGATTTGCATTTCTCTAATGATTAGTGATGTTGCAGAAGCTACTAGTTCTTATAGAATCTGGGACCTAGCATCACTTCCACTGTACTCCATGGGGCAAAGCAGTCACAGGCCAGAGCAGATTCAGTGGATGGAAAAATGGACTCCGCTTTTTATGGCCATCTTTAATCCACACAGTAATATATTATAGATCTAATCCCCTTAGAACAAATGCCGTTGCAGTCTACAGAAATTTCTGCATAGCCAAAGGATCTCCCAACTGCAGCTTTGGATTGACTTAGTCAAAGCAGTGTCCTGTTTCCAGTGCAGGACCTCCCAGGAGGGTACAATAATGTGCATTCCTGCATCAGAGGACCCCTAGAGCACAGCCACTCAGACTTTTCTGGCATATGCTTCTCTTGGGGTGTCTCATGAAAATGCAGATAAGGACTGACATTCTGCAAATCTGATGATCTCCCAGGTGAGGCTGGATGCTGATGTGCTAGTTTGAGGGCCACACTTGGAGAGCAAAGCCCTAGAGCGATGGTGTTTAGCTCTATTTAGTAGCTGAGCCTACTTTACAAAAGGAATCTCAAGTTGAGGCTCAATGTGTACAAAAGATAAAAGCAGAGGTGCTCTGGGTAAAGGGCATGGCACAAGGGGACCTGGAATCTGGCTAATTGCCACTCTTCGAAGAGTCCCAAAAGAACCTCTGAGAAGGGCTTAGGGATCCCAGAACCCAAAATGAAAAATGCAAACTTAGAAGGAAGCTAGAGAGGGAGCCAGTCCAGAAGTAGCAGCCACGCTATAGAAGGAGATCATCAGCCCAGTAACAGTAATGAATCCAATATGTCTATAGAGCTTTGTTTTGCCAAGCCTTTAACCTACATTATCTTTCTGGTCTTCCAGCAGCCTTTCAAGGGCAATATGATCATTCTCACTTCACTGACATATGAGGCTGTAGGAGGATGGGGCACGGGCTCAGGGTCAAACAGCTAAGTGTGGACCTGGAGGAGTCTAGCTCTTGTATCTACCCTGCCCTGCACAGGCAGAGAGTGGGCAAATCTCCATTCTGAGCAGACAGGCGGGACGTCAGATACAACCAACTGGCCCCAGGCCCAGCCAGTGTTAGAAAAAGTCTGGGTGAAGAAGGCAGATGGAGAAGGCTGATATTAGTTAACATCGGAATGACTTGGAGGCAAAGGGCGTGGTCTTCTGGTCTCGGAGCAGATGGGCTGGGGGTTTGAATCCCAGCCTCTGCACTTGTTGGCTATGTCATCTGGGGTCCATCTAGCTTTACTCTAACGTGGGATCAAGCAGTACCCACTTCATAGGGTTGCTGTGATGATACACATGAAGCACACAACACAGAGCCCGGCTTGTTGGACGTACTCAGTAAGTAGGAGCTGTGGCACCCTTTACATCATCTGATTCCAGGTAGACTGTTCTAAGTGAGAGTATCCAGTAGCCCTCTGCCTGCAGGTGTGCCAGCCGAGCCTGAGTTACCCTGGGCAGGGACCACAGTTGAAAGGACTCAAACATCAGGGTCTCTTTAAGTTCCCTCCAACCTAGTAGCTCTCCACTTCTGGCGATTTTGCTCCCCAGGGGATATTTGGCAGTATCTGCAGACATTTTTGATTGTCATGACTTAGGGGGAAGTGCTGCCAGCATCTTAGGCAGAGGCCAGGGATGCTGTTAAACAGGACACAGAACAGCCCTCACCGCAACGACTGGGCCCCAAACGTCAATAGCGCCGAGGCTGAGAAACCCGCTTCAGTCTGACAATTTTTTGAGCAGGAACTCTCTCTCTGGCAGGCCTTATACTAAGACAGCGTTAACAAGCTGTGTCCCGTGAGCCAAACACTGCTTTTGTAAATAAGGTTTTATTGGAACACAGCCATGCCCACTCATTTACATATGAGTTTGTTTCCACCGTGCTGCCTGGGCCGGGAAGAAGAGTGGCGCTGTTGAGAAGCTAAGGAGGGCTGGCCTGGGCATCACTCCTAGTGCCGCATGATTCAAGAGAGGCACCTCGCCTCTGGGCTAAAGCTCCTTCCCAGCACCGCCAAGATGAAGCTCCTTGTCCCCACCTTGCTCTGGAGGGCGAGGATGAATGACTTCATGTCTGAGCAGCCCCCGTGGGCCCTTGTGAGATAGGACAGCCATCCATACCCCACGGGGTGGTACCTTGTTCCCCTAGAAACCGATGATTTGGCGTGAAATATGGCCTTGCCCGGGACAGAGCTGAAACAGGCCAAGCCAAGTGGTCAGGCCCTTGCTCGAAGGGAAGGATTAGAAAGAAATTAATCTCTCTCGTTCTCTCTTTGTTCTCCATCTCCAATGGAGAGAAGCCAAAGACAAGGAGGACACTGATGGATAGACGGGAGGCGTTGTCCTCTGAGGCCCCTCTGTGTGGAGTTTTGCAGGGATCTAGGTTCACCCCTGAAAACCTAGCCCACCTCAGTGCTCGGGCCCCATCCACTAGGGCCTCCTTTCCAGCCTCATTTCACCAGCCGGGTCTCTCAGGGACACACGTGTTGTGTGATGCAGCTAATCTGATTTCTAGCATTGATTTCTAACAATTTAGTTGCTAAACAGGTAGATATGAGACCTAAAACAAGGTAACAAAATAGGACCCCCAGAGAGGTGGGAGTTCAGGTTGGTAAGGTCTGAGGGGCTATGGCTTCAGTCCCAGGGGAGGTGTGTGTGGGTGTCGGGTGTATGCATGCACTTATGTCTCTCTAGCACTTTCTTCTATGTAAGAAGCCATTGTGAGGGGAGAGTTGTGGCTCAGAACTGCACTCCGTGGATGCTGCGTGAATCAGAACCTCAGAGCTGGAGAATCATGTCTTTGGAAGGAAGGAAGAAAGATGCAGAAAAAGTTTCAGAAGGCTGAATAACTCAGGAAGGAAAACATCATCTCTGTGGTTCAGACCTACAGAGAGATGCATGAAGTGAGCCTTGCTGGGCTGGCTCAGGCACCTGGGACAAGGGAAAGCAGAATAAGGACCCCTGCTCCAGGGAGACCAGTGCCCAGATGGAGCTGCACGTCAAAGTCCGTCCCAAGGTGAAGCTCTAGCATCGGGCTCTCTTGCCTGCATTTCTGTCCGTGCTCACTTGGCATCTGCTTCTCCAGACCTTGCTGTAGGACTAAATCGATGAGTTTCACAGGGGGAAATGTGAATGTCCCCACTGCAAACCATGCTCACTTTTGGTCATTCCCATCTGAGCCGCCCTTTCTGGAGGACCACGGAACAGGATGGATCAAAAGTTTGGCATGGAAACCACTATTTACCCCTGGATCTATAACATATTCCATACTTTGGAGATCCAGTGTGGATCTCAGAGGAGAGTTTGGCCCATTATATAGTATGAGGCACATATAGAAATGTACCCTAAACATGTAAACTCTCAGATGCATTACAGAGCAAAGCATAATATTATTTAAAATCTGGGCCAAAGGCCGCAAACACGGAAATTTCTCGGCCACTGTTAGGGGTGCTAGAGGAGGAATTATAGTCATTTGATGCACGTTGGACAGACTTGTGCTGAATTCACAGTGTTGCATCTGGTTGGCTGGCTACGTTTACTCCGAGCCTTGTATCCATTTTGTAGGAGGAAATGAATTGCTGAAGGGGAATTCGGTGGCTGGAGCATCTTCTGGAACCTGTTTTCTTCATCTTTTTAAACAAGAGATGATTGCAACTTCAAGATCTTGCTCTTGAGTTACTTGGAGGGACATGTTGAGATCAGGGATTCTACAAACGATAAGAATATTTGGGATCTCTCTTTTTTTTTTCCACCTGGATTCTTTCATTCATAACTGCATTCCTGAGGTATTTAGTAAGCACCTACTATATGCCAAGCAGTGTACTAAGTGGTAGGGATATAACAGCAAAAGCGGACATTACCCCTGCATCATGGGGCTGTCAGTCAGTTGGCAAAGACAGATGTCAATCAAAGGATCACATGAATACATTAAGTTACATCTGTGAAGAGGCAAAGAGGCAGAAGAGTGTGGTGCTCCGGAGCCACACGGTGATGACTCCTGTCTATTATGTGTCTTTATGCGCTAACGCTATTGCTGTTGTTGAGCTTCTCCATTATTACGCCTATATTACAGATAAGAAAACAGAAACACAGAAAGGTCACACACCTAGTAAGCATTAGAGCTGGAATTCAGACCCAGGCATTCTGACACAGGAATCCTGGCCCTTAACTCATACACTAGGAGGAGTTGAGTTCTGGAGGTCCAGCAGGGCTTTTGTGAGGAAGTGGCAATTGAGTCGTGATCTGCAGGGTAAGTTGGAGTTGATTTGGTAAAGAGATGGAGTTCCAGGCAGAGAGAACAGCGTGTGCAAAGGCCCTGTGGCTGGAGGTCGTATCAGAATGCAGAAAGCCAAGAGACGGGTGGAGTGAGAAGGGGTTAGTATGGCCAAACCATGCAGGGCATTGACTGGTGTGCTCCTCCCAGTCTTCTTCCAAGTGGATTTCCTGCCCACATTGCATGGCTTTATGTTAGAAGCAGCCTTTGGAGAGTGCCAAGTGAACTGTTTAACTTTCAGAGAGAGCAGAGCTCACGTGGCAACTACTCTACACATAAAGAATTCCCTCCAGAGGTGGCCAGAATAGCAAAAGCTAGAGTCCTTTGCAGGCTGAGATCTGTTGTAGAAACCTTTGCCTTCAGCAGCCCAAGGTGGCGGAATTTCAGCCAGAATGGTTGCATGATGGAGACAAAGACACTAGAGGTGGGCTGAGAGGGAGGGCGGGCCCTGGCCGTGTCCCCACAGGATTCTCATCTGCTCCTCGTTTTCCCTGGTACTGGCCTGTCAATGGGGACAGTGGTATCTGCCGTTCCAGAACATGTGTCCCTCACCTTTGCTCACACTGTCCCCTCCACCAGGGGTGCCATCTGCCACTTCCCATTCCAAATTCTGCTCATGAAATTCTACCTCTCTTCAAAGTGGTACTAAAATGCCGGCTCCGTGAATCCTGCTCCTGGCCCTTAGCCAGAGGAAGGCTCTAATTCCTCGTGTGTCAGCAGAATTTTTTACCCCTTTCTTGCAGCATTTGTCACATTTTTCCTTATATTTCTGTCACTTAAGCTCGTATCTCATCTCTCCTAAAAGACTGTAAACTCTAGGTCTGTGTGTGTGTTTGGGTCCTGGTGTCCCATAGTGTACCTCGCACAGTGCCAGGCGCATAATAGATTTTCAGTAAATATTTGTTGGGTGTTGTTAATAGGCTTTGCCTCTTGTCCATCACATATTTATCTCTTCTCTTTTTCAACTCTTTCAGTTTTGAATGAAAGAAAAACCAGCTCAAAATCTCATGAGCAAATAAGAGAATGTATTGGCCTGTGAAATTAGAAGATTGAGATCCCACCCTCAGGCATGGTGGGAACCAGGGGCTCAAATGATGTGGTCGGGATGATTTCTCTTCACCCTGTGTCTGTACTTTCCTGTGCACTGGTTGCCTCCTCAAGCTCCACCTGGTAGCAAGATGGCCACCAGGTTCGGGTCTGTTGGCAAAGAGAAGGCACATTTCTTCCAATAGTTGAGTAAAACTCTCAGTTCCCCTCACTGGATCTGACTGAGTCATTGTAGGCCAGGGAGTGTGCTATACTATGATTGGTCAAGCTGAGTCATAGGCTCTACGGCTAGGGCTGGGGGTGGAACACGTGGACAGAACTGCAGGAGGTGAGAATTTGGGCTACCTTCCTGGAGGTGAGGTAACTGGATGTCAAAAGGCAAAACCCTATGCCCCCTCTACTCCTCCTAGAGGGCAGTAATGGGACCCTATTGGGTAGGTGGGAGGGTGGACCTCCCTGCTTTTGAAAGGCCAGTGCTGACATTGTTAGTGTGGGAATATGCAGAGAGTGAGAGAAAGGATGCTTCAGCCCCTGATTTTAGGTCCTAACCCTTCTCCCCAAAGACTTGCAAAGGAAAGCCCCCAGTTTTTAAGGCTGGATGAAGAGTGAGGAAATGCAGTTAAGCGAGTCCTTGAGGCGTCTTCCTTGCTCTTTCTCAGCCAAAATGAAATGTTTGTCTCCAAGGGAGGACTTCCATCCTCTGATTTAGAAGGCAGAGATTCCTCCTGTCCTAGGAATTTCCACAGCCGGGGTGGTCATCAGCGTGCTGATGAATTCTGGGTGCTGTGAATTCTGGACTGGGATTTGGGGGAAAGGCATTCAGGGTTCCACAGGTCCTGGGACACAGTCATGTTGGAATTGTTGAAAGGGCTGCTCCCCACCTGCTGACACCTTTCTGACCCGCTTCCTCAGTGAATGGGGGCAGTTTCAGCAACTCTAGGGGTCTTTACTGATGAGGGTTCAGAAGGGCTGCCAAGAGATACCCCAGAGCTGGGGACGAGTATCTGACTAATGCCGCTTCTCCGCCTGGCCCATCAGCTTCCTGAGGGGAGAGACCATGCCAGCTTTGCTCTCTGCCAATGGCTAGGGCTTGATCTCAATTAACATAATGATCTTTGAAGAACCTGAGACTCACAAAGTTTAACAATTTTGTCTTGGATCACCCAGGTGATAACAAGTTGACCCCAGTTATCTGATTTTAGAACTTGTGCTTGTAACCATTTTGCTGGGCAGCCTAATCCATTTCTGAGGTGTCTGTGATCCTCCCCCAAAATGTTAGCTACCTCTGGTACCCATTTCTCTTTCTGGCAAGCACTATGGCTTTTGCTCTGGCCTAATTCCTCACATAGGTCTTGCCCAGGACTCAGCTTTGCTCGCAGGCAGGTTGCCCTTCTTAATTTAAAGCTCAGATGTGCTCAAGCTGGGGCTGATAGGGTTTCTCCACCAGTCGAGACAATGAAAACGCATTTCTGGCATGGTTTGAATTAAACGAGAATTTCCCGTTTTTCATAAACATTTACAGTAGTTGTGGATGCAGAGTTGAAAGGTTTAGGGTTTTGGTGTTTAATTAGAAACAAATGCCCTTTATGGTCCTGTTAGCAAGGACGGCAGGTCTCAGATTATTAGGATTATTACTATTATTTGTGCCTGCATTTTTATTTTTTTCCACGGTATCCAGGGCCGATTTCTCCAAGGCAGCTAGGTGTGGTGAAATGGTATCCGCAGAATCACTGGTGAAGTTTCTGTCTGAGAGCCAGGGCTCTGGGCCAGCTTCAGGCCGCACCTCACAGGCAGTCCAAGGCTCCCTTCCTTACTTTCCAGGGGTGGGTGAGCTGAAGACTTAGCGGGCAGAGCAGCTGCAGCCTCTCTTGGGGCTTGGGCAGAAAGAGATTTGCCGGCCTTGAGAACCCAGGCGCTCCAAGGTGAGGTTGGCTGTGCCCCTGGGCTCAGCCCTCACTCTCGATTTGAAACAGGGGCAACCTGCAGCATGGGGCACAGGCATGGAATCCCAGCTTCCTGGGAAGCAACAGTGAAAATTCACAGCCGTGCAATTTGCAAGTGGCTTTGTTTTGTCACTAATGGAGAGTTCACGGCTGTCCCTGCAGAAGCAGGAGAAGAAAGCCAGTCACAGCAGCCTGAGACCCTTCATACCCCAGGAGAGGATGTCATCCATTTAATATCTCCTGAAAACAGGCCCGTGTCTCCTGTCACAGTCTCTAAGAGGCCAACTACAGCCTGGCTATTAATCCCTTGGGGCCCTCTCCGCATCTCTGTCTTGAAAACATTAACAAAAGGACGGAAAATACCTAAAAGTTCCTTCTACCTGTTAAGGATATCATGAGCTCCCATAAAGCATTGTCTTTGAATATTTGGTGACAAAGAGCCATCTAAGTTATTCGTAAGCAATTAAAGAGGTCGTAGAAGTTTACAGCCAGAAGGGCCTTGAAAGTATTTCAACCTATCAGTCCCATTGTACACATGAAACAACTGAGGCCCAGGGAAGGGGAGGAGCTCACCCATTTAATCACAGGGAGGAGTTGGGCAGCCAGCACAGTCTGGGTCCTCTGTGTCCTGAAACTGCATTTTATCTCAGTATACAAAGAATCAGGCATATTTTGTATTATTTCCTCTCAGATGCATTGAGACACCTTATAGAAGACATTCAGTCTTCCCTTTACAAGCCTAGGCAGGATTACATTGTTTCCCCCACAAAACCTTTATAAAAGCACTATTCCATGATTCATTTTAGAAACTCTAAAAATTTTAATAAAGTTTAAAGAAGAAACTGAAAGTCACCCAATATTCCAACCTCTTTCAGACAATTCCATTATCATTAGTATGTCTTGATCTCCAACCTTCTTTTTTTAACTTGGAAAATTAGACTTTAAATGATGCAGAGGTTTGGCTGTAAGTTTTGAGTCTGAGTGCTGTCATGTCCTAGCTGTGACCTGGGGCCTGTTACTTAACCCCACAAAGCCTCCGTGTCCTCGTGGGGCTGTTGTCAGGATAAAGCAAAATTATTAATGTAGGGCGTTCAGCACAGTGCTCAGGGCATTTTAATAACTCGTTGTTATCATCATAAGAAAAATAGAAAAATCTGGAAGCCCCACAATCATAACAACACAAAATTATTAAGTTACAAAAATGATGCTAAAGTAGAAGAATGATTACAAATTATTCAACCGCTCAAGAAAAAAATTTATTCAGTTGGTGGGGTTTGTTTTGTTTTTTTTTTTCAGACATTTGCATGTTCTGACAATCTCCCAACAGGTCTTTTTTTTTTTTTTTTTTTTTTGGCTGTGTTGGGTCCTCGCTGCTGGGCGCGGGCCCCCTCCAGCCGTGGCGAGTGGGGGCCACTCTCCCTTGCGGCGCGCGGGCCTCTCACCGCGGCGGCCTCACCCGCTGTGGAGCACGGGCTCCAGGCGCGCGGGCCTCAGCAGCCGTGGCACACGGGCTCAGCAGTTGTGGCTCGCGGGCTCCAGAGCACAGGCTCAGCAGTTGTGGCGCACGGGCTCAGCCGCTCCACGGCATTTGGGATCCCCCCGGACCAGGCTCGAACCCGTGTCCCCTGCACCGGCAGGAGGACTCCCAACCACTGCACCACCAGGGAAGCCCAGTTGGTGGGTTTTTAACCCTACTTCCTAAATCTATTTGGACAATTAAAAAAATTTTTTTAAGGAAGAGATTATTAGAAGGCAACATAAAATGAGTCCCTGTATTTCATGCTTAGAGAAATAGTCCATTCATGTGTTTTTAAACCAACAAATGATATGAATGTTGGTGTGGAATTTCGGGACATAGATACTAATGGGGCATTTCCAGGGGTCCCTTTGTTTTCTCTCTCTCTTTTTTTTTTTTTCAAATTCGCGGGGTAGGGTTAGTCACACCAGGCCATTTAATAGAACAAAGCCATATAATGAACTTCTTCACATAAAGTACATTTTTTCCATGATTCACTCACTGTATCTTGTTTACAAAGCTTGTAGATACAGTAGATTAAATGGGTCCCTTTCTCTAGTGTGCAAAAGTCCAGACCTCTCAAAGCCAGAGGAGGAGAGTGAGGGGGAGGAAGAGAGGGAGGAGGAGGAAGGAGAAAGCAATAAAGGGATGGGGAGAGGGTGGGCGCAACCTGAAAATGAAAATAATATACGGCTGTGGAAAAAGGGAGAGTGAGTTTCCGGAGTAGAAGGTGCAAGCCTTGCTACCTGCCCCCATCCCCACCCCATCCCTGCCCAGCTCAATTTACGTGCAGACTTGCTGGAACGTAGAGGAAACTTCTCACTAAGACCCTGGAAATTGTCCCACAAATCAGACCTCACCTTCCAGGTAGTGGAGATTGGGCCCTGAGCCCTGGGAAGCCTCCTCTCTGCATTTTGAGAGGCCAGGTTGCTCCAAGTTGAGGACGGGACCCCGCTCTTGGAGGTGCAGGAGACCGTGGGCAGGCATTGTCATTGGGTAGGCTTGAGTTACAAAGTAGGTTGGAGTATAAAGATAGAGGGCCAGCGACATGTTTCAAAACACTCACCAACAGAAAAAAAAAAAGAAAGGAAGGAAGGAAGAAAAGAAAAGAAAGAAAGAAAAAAAGAAAGGAAGGAAGGAAGAAATAAAGAAAGAAAGAGAGAAGGGGAAAGAAAGAAAGAAAGAAAGGAAGAAAGAAAAAGAAAAGGAAAGGACAAAAGGCTAGCTGAAGCAAATGTAGCAACTTCTTGAACATTGCTGAATCTGAATGATGGGTGAATGGAGGTTGTGATGCTTAATTTTACATGTCAACTTGTCTGAGCCACAGTGCCCAGGTATTTTCAAACATTATTCTGGATGTTTCTATGAAGATTTTTTTTTTTTTTTTGGGTAAGATTAACGTTTAAATCAGTGGACTTTGAGTAAGGCTGGTTACCCTCCATAATGTGGGTGGGTTTCATCCAGTCAGTTGAAGACCTTAATAAAACAAAGACTGACTTCCACTAAGCAAGAAGGAATTCTGCCAACAGATGGCCTTTGGACCCATCTTCAATTTTCCCCTGAATTTCCAGCCTGCCGGCCTCACCTAAAAGATTTTAAATCCACCAAGCCTCCACAATTGCAGGAGCCAATTCCTTAGGGTCAATCTCCCTCTCTCTCTCTTTCTCTCACATACACACACTGCACACATGCTGTTGGTTCTGTTTCTCTAGAGCACCCTGACTAATACGGAGGTTTACTATACTATTTTGTTAAATAGTCTATGTTTGAAAATTTGGAAATCAGGAGGACCTCTGGCTGAATCCCACCTGCATCTCTTACTATCCGTATGACCTTGGGCAAGTCACTGACCTTCCTAGACTCTGTCTCCCCACCTACAACAAGGAACAATTCATAGAATCTACTTCATAGAATTTGGAGAGAATGAAATGAGATAGTGAGTGTAGCCTAATTCACATACTTATTTATGCACTGATTCAACAAATATTTACTGTACACCATCCTTGGCGTTGGAGTTATGATGCTGAATACAAAGAGATGAGACCACTGCCCTCCAGCAGCTTAGATTTCAGTGGAGGAGATGGAACTAAATGAGATCATCACACTCCTGAACGTATACTCACAAATTGGGATAAAGCCTTTGAAGTAAAGGACCATGCATGATTCTATGAGAGATCTGCGCGAAGGAATATGACCAAGAGTAGGGGCTTCAGGGAGGGCATGCTGGAGGCAGTGATGCTTGAGCTGAGGTGGGGACAGGTGGTGCAAAGGCCCTGAAGAGAGAGGGAAGAAGGCAAGTATTACTGCAGGAAGGCCAGGGGGAGAGGGGAGGAACAGAAGGCAAGGGAGGATGGCAGAGGCCAAAGGTGCATGGACATCAGGCGGGGCCAGGCCTGAAGCTGTGTTGCAAACAATGTGATGAGTATGGTTCAGACCGTGATGGGCAGTAAGAAGCCATGGAAAGGTTTTCTAGTAACAGTGTGTGTGTGTGTGTGTGTGTGTGTGTGTGTGTGTGAGTGTGAGAGAGAGAGAGAGAGGGAGAGAAATGTCTTGCCTTTAGGAAAGATGACCCTGGACTAAGGTTTAGCGGGTTGGTAAAGCTGCAGAGGGCGCCCAGTGGGTGTCGTCAGTTCTCCAGGCTACAGGCTGCAAGAGTGATAGTGGTGGAAGCAGCTGTTGCTTTTACCATTGTCACTCCTGCCGCTGAAAATGAAATTTACCAAGATACTTCAGCTGCCTTAGTGCTTGCCGAGGGCAGGACCGTACATGTTAAGCCTGTATTTAGAAAAGTATGTCTTTTGCAAGCAGCCAGCCACCCAGAAAGGATTGCCAGCCAGAAGCAGTCTAGGCCACAGGGTCTCCATCTTGTTCCACTTACTTCCTCTGGGACCTTGGCCCAGTCATTCTTATCTCTGAGCCTCAGTTTCCCCATCTGGAAAGTAATAATACCTGATCTAACAGCCTTGCAGAGCAGCTGTGAGTTTAGTGATATCAGAGCTCATGAATGTGGAACGACTTTGAAAAGTTACAAAAGCACTGAAAAAAAAAAAAAAAAAAAAAGGTAAGGCGGTGTTCGCTCCGCATCTGGTTTCCATATTGTCTCAGGCATTTTGCTTAGGGAGAGCAGCCTCTCCTCGCAGATGACTGCTTAGTTCCAAGTTTAGGCCTCAGGGTCCCCAGTGGTGAGAAGAATTTTAAATGAGAATAGCCAGGGCATGGCACCCTACCCTTTATAAAGTCCTTCTGCACAAGAGACCCTATTTAATCCGCACGCCGCGCTGCAGGAACAAAGGACAGGCAATCTTGTTCCGTTTCATAGACAAGGAGCTCAGACACTGGAGGTGATGGGTGCTTCGGGTAAGTGGTGAATTCAGGACTCCAGCTCCGCTCTTGTACAACCAAATTCAGCTCTGTTTTACACACCCTCTGCTTTTTGGTAATAAATGAGTATGGATTATAGAGTTTTAAAGCCAGGGTTACTTTAGAGATCAACAATTGGATTTTTTTTTTTTTTTACCTGTGTGCATGGTATTTGAAACATCTGATTTTATTGCCAAGATTTAAGAATTTGGTTGTTCCCATAAAAAATCTAGATTTTTAGTTCCTTTTGAAAAATGGGCAGTCTGGCCGCTAAGAATCTCCATGTGTGGAAAACAACATGGGCTGGAGCGGAGAGCCGGCCGCCCCTTCCGTCAGTGCGGGAACGGCTCCCAGTTTGCCACAGTCCCTCCCACTCCCACGACAGGACTGTTGCCCGCCTACTGCCCAAGCAAACACCGTACATTTGTGACCCCTAATCTGAACCAACCTCCTCTTTCAGAAATGGGAAAAGTGTTCTAGAGAGGCCGAATGACCTATCAGAGAACACACAGCTTTGGGATGCTATGATAGGAACAGAGAGAGAGCCCGGCTGCCTCGTCTCCCAGGTCATCCCCACCCCACATCAACATCTGTGCTGACATAGCGTCTGTCAGGTCCACAGGAGAGGCTCCAGCGCGGCCATTTCTTTTCTGCTCTTATTTTTCCTGCCCAGAAGAGAGGGCTCCAGTGAGAGCAAGTGTGGCAGCTAGAGTAATGGGCAAATTAGAAGTAAGTGTGGAGACACATTTAGGGGAAAAAGTCCATGTCGCTTTTGCAAAGAACCCAAATCAATCAGCTATTCTGAACCCTTTTATCTCCTGCAACAATTGACAAAACAATCAATTGGTGGAGTAGTTCCAAAATGATTTATTACCACAAAGGTAATTCAAAAGGAGAAAAATAGCTGTATCTCCAGGAGAAGAGCATTGGCTATGCTGTGTACGTCCTTTCCCATGCGGCATGTTTGGGGAGAACCAGATCTCGCCCATGGGTGTTTATATCAGCTGGTAACCACCAGTGCCTGGGCCCCAGTGCATTCAAGCACATGCATCTGAAATCCTTGTGTTTTATATTCAGAGGAGGCCTCCTGCTGTCTGTGAAACTGTACTCGAGCTACTTCCAGCCCCTATTGCAGACCTGTCAGATCTTCATCAGATATCCCCAATCCTAGCTTAGGCCTGACACCCTGAAGGAGGTCCCCTGGCCCTGGCTCATGGAGTCCTCCGCAGGAGAACTGGCTTCTATTCCCAGCTCTGCTCCAACTAACCGAACTGTGCTGTGTGATCTTAGGTCTTTCACTTCCCTGGTCTGCAAGTGTTTACTGAGGGGCTTAGAGACTACCCCTTCGCAGAGCAAAAATTCTTTGGTCTGACAATTCCTTGAAAGGGGACCAGGAACCCAGCTCCATTGCCTTTGTCTGCAACGTTCAGGATCCCCAGGCTTCACCTCTCCTCCCCCCCCAGTAGAGGCTGCACTGGATTGTTTTTTCTCCTCCAGTCTTTGAAACTTCCTGGGGACAGAGCATCTCCCGCGGCTGAGGGTTTGCTGCCCCAAGGGGGGAGCGCTCACCTTCATGATTTCCAAAGAGGAGCTGCAGGGGCAACCCTGAGACATTTTATGAGAAAGAAGACCTTAAACTGGTTTTCATTAAATGTGGCTTGATGGAGGCGAACCGGAAACATCCATTGGAGCAGTGGCAGCCTTTCAAAGCCCCCCTGCAGAAACGATAAGCTATAAAAACAAATGGCCCAGCAACAGAACAAAAAACAAGGCTCTAGGAACATTTGCCGGGCTGCAAACATGGCCCACTGGGCCCTACCCCGCCTCTCGGAGGCTGAACCATTAGGACCTGGCTGCTTCAGAGGATAACAGGAGCGGGGTACTTCCCTGCCCCAGGAGATTCAGTGATGGGGAGCTGGACAGAAAGAAGCAGGGCGGGGGTGAGTAGGGAGAGGGTCCTAGGCCTCGGCAGACCGACCGTGACATTCACTTTGTGCAGGGCACCGTGAGAGCCCTTTACATGCATCTTGGCTTCTCGATGACTCCCCTGTAGAGATGCACTGTTGTCCTTCCCATTTTGCAGCAGAGGAGCAGAGGTTCAGAGATGCTGAGAAGGGTACCAAGGTCCCAGGGCTGAGTAGGGAAAACAGGACTCAAACTCTCATTCCTTAAACCACTTGTGACTCCACCTTCTATGAGGAAATGATTATAGACTTAAACTGACTTTCACAACTCAGGAGAGGGAGCCTTAGAAATCACCAAGCCCAAACTCTTCTTTTTCCGCATAAATTGGAAGTGACAGAGTTGGGGGTGGGGAGGAGACTGCTCTCAAGTATCAGAGAGACCTGGGCACACATACATCTTCCTTCCTCACCACTTACTAGCTGTTTCACTTAGGCAGTTCCCTGCCTTCACTGAGCCTCAGTTTTCTCATCTGTGAAATGGGAAGAGATACAACACCTGGTTTTATTAGTGTCATTGTGATGGTTAAGTAAGATTCATTCAGCAGATGTCTCAGCAAATTCTATGTGCCAGGCACTGTGTTTGGCCCTAGAGATAGAGCAGTGAACAAAATAAACTAAAATCCCAGCCCTCATGGGGTCTGGATTCTGGTGGAAGAGACGAGACAGACAGTAAATATGATAAATAAGGAAATGATGTCGTGTGACAGAGGATGATGTAAATGCCTTGGAGAAAAATGCAGTCCAGAGAAGGGGTGGGAGGGTGAGGGTGAGGAACAAGATTAATGGGGTGATCAAGGAGGGTCTCATTGGAATGTGATTTAAAGACTTGATGGAGGTGAGGGAACAGTGCTCCTGGCAGAGGGCACAGGGAAGGCAAAGGCCCTGAGGTGGGAGCCAGCTTGGTTTATGAAGGAACAGCCATGAGGCCAGGGTGTCTGGAATGAGATGGCAGTGAAGTGCCTTGCACAGCACCTATCTCCTGGGTAGCTGCTGCCTTTGTTATTCTTGCTTTCATTATGTAAATTGATAATAGTCAGGCGTCTGGATCCCCACACCCATCTGAAGCTTTTCCTAGGCTGCCCCTTACCTACCTAGTTGCTGACGCTGCCTGGCTGCGGGCCACCGGGTCCTCACTTCCTGCTCTACCCTCCTTCCACCTAGTCACTGCTGAAACAGTTACTGAGGGCCCCTGTGTGTGCTGAGCCAGTGAATGCTCAGAGCCCCTAAGGAGGGCACTGAAAACAGGGTGAGGGGACTCAGGGCCCCCTAATGGGCCTGACTCCCCTGCCCTTGGATTCCTTCAGGAACAGGGGGTGGGGACACCTAGCTGTGCCCCCGCGCTCTGAACCACACCCCAGAACTCTGGGCTATGCTTCTGACAACACTGGCGAGAGGACCTCGGCCCTGGGCCACAGCTTGGCCCGGTAGGTGTGAGCACAGCTTGCTATCCTCTGTTTGCTTCTACCTTTGACTACTTTCTCTTCATCCCATCTTTGTACTGTTTTTGCTCCATGTGACACGTACAGAAACTCTTTCCTGGAGGGCAGAGATTTGCTGACACTGAGTGCTCCTTGCGGAAGAAAGTTGCCCGTGGGAGCGGATTGTCCTTGGCAGCCCCACCGGGAGGAGGATGAGCTCTGCTCCTCAGGTGCCCAGGCTGCTGCGCTCTGTTCCCATCCACCCGGTCCCAGGCGTGGTGGCCCCTGTCCTTCCGCAGCTCTGTGGGAATTCAGCAGGACGTCAGTGTTCACTGCACATCCTCAGGGCTCTCTGCTTCTCATCGCTCCAGCCTTCCATCCCTCCCTCTGGAGTCATATCGTCGGATCTCCCCCTTACAAGGAGCCCTCTGGTTGCCGTTTGGAATTTGCAGTGTGGCTGGGGAGGGCGCCGTGACTGGAGGCAGGGAGCCCTGTTAGAATCCGTGAGGGAGTCTAGGAGAGAGATGTGGCAGCTGTGGCGGTGAGGATGGGAAATAGGACCACATCCCAGAGGCATTCTGAAGATAAAAGCAGCAGGACTTGGTGACTGATTAGATGGGAGAGGAGAAGTCCTTTGGAGAAAGCACTCTTACAGCCATAAAAATGATAACAGTACAAATGAAGGTGCAGTACTACAGTGGAGAAAAGCAGGAGCTATTTTATACTACGTAACAGTGACATAGCAATGACAACCACAGAAGTTGGCCAGATCTGCATTAAGAAAAATGTGAACAGCCCTCCCTAATGATTGTCGGGGGAGGGGGTATGTGTGTGTTTCTACTTTTTATTATGTGTACAATGAAATAGTAAACCGTGCTATACTAAAAAGAAAATCTTGACCTACAAAAGTGATAACACCTTTAGTAAAGACTAAAATGGATGTCAAATCTCACGTCTGGCACTAATCACAAGACCTTGGACAAAGTAGTTAAACTTTCTGAGACATATTTCTTCATCTGTTTAATGGAGATAATAATGAATCCTTTCTCCTGGGGCTCTCTGAGGCTCTGATGAGGTGATAGCCATAGCATAGTGTCTGGCACACTGTGACGATCTGTATATTGTTGTGGTGAATAATGGTGAGTGTTGTCTCCCCCATCCCCCAACCCTGTTCGTCAGCCCTGGTAAGGGTCTCAGAAGTGGTTCCTTAACTTTAAGCTGAATTCTTTAATAAATCCAAGGAGAATCAAGCAAGGAGCCACTATTTGGCAAACATTTTGGAATTCAGATTTATCCTAAGTGACTCTGATAAGTGAGAGGAAAACAACCCCTAGGAGACCATTCACAGAAGGATGCCCCTCACTACCCGCTCCATTGATACGGGGAGGTGGGGGACATCATAGGTGGGGAAGGATTGGCCTCTTCACAGCCAGAAGCAAAGGGTAGATGTGGCAGAATTGGGGGAGGGGGAGGGGGAACAAATGGCACATCCGTCACTGATAAAAGGCTGTTGTTGAGACCCAATAAACCCAGTAGCCAGTCACTGGGCCATATGTGTGAGTGGGAAGGTTGCCTTTTTTCCATCTGCTGAGCAGTCGCCCAACCCAAGCAGGAGGGCCTTGGAGCTCAGGAGGGGGTCTAGCTCCAATGGGGAGACTGAAACCTGGAGCTTGGAGGGCTGAGTTATGTGCTTGAGCTAGGGGAGAGGGAGTCCCAGACAGGTCTGGTGGTTTCTAAGGCCCACATCACTTTCTAAATCCCCCGCTCACCCCCCATTCCCCATCCACGGCTCCTACCACCTAGGCAACCATGTGTAGACCCCACTGCCCAGCCCCACCTCAGCCATCACTAACTGGATGAGGGCCGGGCACCTGTTGCTGACCTGTGAGCTGGCCTTCCAGGAACCAATGATATGGGCCCGTCAGGTTCTTGCTCTTGGGACTCTGAATAGGGGGGAGGTAGAGTTGATGAGCCATGAGGGTAAGGCTGCAAGGCTGGCAAGGCAAGAGAGACCAGGTCAGCCACTGCGTGCAGGCTGAGGTTATGTGGATGCAGAAAGCATGAGGAACCAGGAAAAAAGTGTCCACAGAGAGGGTCAAACGGCAGACAGGGACAACGCACGCAGGAGAGAGGGGTTTCGTGCTGTCCTAGTTCCTGACACTCGTCAGATCCTCTTTCAGTCCCAAATATGACATATGACATTCTCACCAAGACCAGCAGAATGCTTCCCCAAACTCCCATTTTCTTGATTTAGCTTAAGTGCCTCCTGATTCTTACAACCAAGGTTGGCCACACACTGCATGATCTACGTGCCCCACCTCCGTGGTCTTCTCCAAGGGAAAGGAAACTGGAGGGAGGCCAGGCTCCAGCTCGCCCGAGGCAGCACGGCCTTGTTTATAACCCGCCGGAGCTGAGCGCAGCAGTGACCTGGCCACTCACTCATCTTTATGAGAACATCCCCCACGTGGGAGCCTTCCCTTTTCATCAGGATGTTTTTCTTGATGTCCAGCCGAAACATTCCCATTTTTATTTCTTCCTATTAGTCTAAGCTCCGGCCCTCGATATTACTGGCTGATATAAACCCTGTCTCCCTGAAGCTCTCCCTCCAAGTTCAGATACTTGACTGCTTACGCGTGGACAGCCCTCTGCTGCTGCTCTCCTCCCAGACAACTCCCCAGCAGCCCCTGTTGTTTTTTCAGCCTTGCTCCTGCGTTTCCTCCAGAGATGAGGTCTGATGGAGTTCAGGGACAGATGGAAGGACAGATTAAACACAAAGGACTCAGGAGGTCAAGAAGACAGGCCAGGAGAAGGGATCATCTTGGGCTTGCAGAGGAATGCCATCGATTCAGAAGCTTTGAGCAGATATGGGAACTAGGAAACCGTCCCAACAGCCAGAGCCCTGGAGGGATCTCTAGAGAGGGTGCCTTACCCTAAGGGACAGAAGACAAGAGTGACTGTATATGATTGGGTAGGAAGACCAAATGCCTTTCTGCATGGAAATACGATGCAAAAGGAAGGCAAGTATGGGCCACAGTGGAATCCATTAGAAGACTCGGAGAAGTCTTTGAACATTCCTTTTGGTGTCAGGCAAGAGAGACCTGGTCTGCCTTTAGGCAAGCTGTGAGTCACCTTGACATAGACAGAAACCTGAATGAAAAAGGTGACCCAGAGCAGCTGTCAGTGAGAAGGGGCAAAAGGGGAAATGATTTGGGGGGGCACTCAGGGCTCTTCAGTTTTCTATGAAAGAAGATCTGTGCCATCTTTCCCCCCCCCCCCCCCCTGTTCTTGACTATTTTACTGCTAGAGTAATTCCCTGGGGGAAGTAAAGTTTGGTGGAATATGTCATGGAGTCACTGATTGTTGCTTTTTCAAGGCATGAGAGAAAGAACAAGATTGAGAGAAGGAGATGAATTTTGGTCCTGATAGTATCCTGTAGCTCAGAGTCAGAAAATAGATGATACAGATGCCAATACTCTCCTCTCCCACGGCTGGTATCACCAAAACTGGCCAGCTTTCTTTTCACTGAGCCACAGTGAATACAGATCTCCAGGCAGTCATTAGCACTCTGATGAGCCACACTGACCATCTTGGGCAGTGTTCTCTTTTTGATACAATCTTCCATGGCCTTAGAATTTTGGCATTAAAATGGCAAAGGGAATGGTGAGCGCTGCCCTAGCTGTAGTAAAAGGAACCAGACCTGGCTTCTCCTACAGAATATAGGGGAAAGAACCCAGCTCTGCAGACTTGGATTCAAATCTTGGCTTCATATAACAAGTCTTGTGCTCTTGGATAAATTTTTAGGCTTTTTGAGTCTCAATTTCCCCAACTATAAAATGAGTTTTAAAATATGGACTATGCAGGATTGCTGTGAGGAATTAAAGATGGTACATGTTACTGCTTTTCATAGTGCCTAGAAAATAATAGGTACTCAATAAAAGGTAGCTTGGTATTGGGAAAATTTAAAACTCTTTTAAGTCTATCCACTCAATATGTTTGGGGCTGAGTTGATTCAAACAAAACTGACTTGGTGTTTAGCACATTGACTTGTCTATTTCCAAGGTCCATGAAACTAACCAGGGCAAAAACATTCCTGCTGGTATTATTATCTGGAATCTAATGACCGTCCTTGTCTGGCTTTCTAAACAACCCATTTTGTGTAGATGTACACAAAATGTACAGTTTTGCTGTACAATTTTTGAATTCTGTGAATGGTATGTGCTGAAAAATGACCAATTTTTATGTTGGAGAAGGCAGTATAAAGATTATGAAAGTTGCTCTTGATGAATCATTAAACTGTCCCGTGAACTTTCCTTACCAGAGATGATCAGTTGCACAAGCTAGTTAAGAACAAAAACGGGAATGATCATTCCTAGCTTTTGTTTAACATGAAAAGTCAATGACTTTTCCTCTAAGAGCCCCACCACCAGGGGTCTTGTCAGCCTGGGTGCAGGGTCCAAACCCAGGCAAGCACCCCTGGCTCAACTCGACAGTCTCAGACCTCTCATCAAAGCTGTGGTTTTGCTGGGACCTAAGGGGGAACCGGACTGTTTTCGGCTGGCCCAAAGTGTTTGTAAAATAAGTTGTTTGTCATCTTAATTTGTAAAAGCATGGAATTTGAAGTTCTTGCCAAAAAAAATTAGCAACCTTATTCATTGCATGTAGCTTGCATAACAGATGGCGGTCTGGGAGGTTGATATTCTTCAAAACTTGGTGACTTCACGGCTTGATGTCCTGAACGAAGTTGTTTTCTCTCAGATAGCATTTCAGGAATGGAGACTTTTGATCAGGAGGAAGACCTGAGCTGAACTTGGACTTGGGACCTAACTTTTCTGAGTTCTGAAATTTTCTTCCAAAGAAAACTTTATATATATATGTATTTGTTGGCTTCTGCACATCTGCACCTCTTGCTTTTCTTCACAGGGAGTGAGAGCCAGACTATAACAAGAGAAGCTGTTATCTGAAAGTCTCTGCAGAGTAAGGAACAGCCAGCCCTTACAGGATTGCCCTAGTGCCTCCCAGAAAAGGCATAAGCTTTGCATAAGCATTTGGTCTGTGGGGTGCTGGTCTGAACTGACCTTGCTCTTTAAAGAAACAAAGACGATTCTTTCTCAGAGAAGACGATTTTGACTTTAAAAGCAGCTATTCATGGTATAGTCATTGTGTGAATGTGGCTTTGAGTGTCACTCCCAGGAGAGTAGGATAAAGAATGTTAAAGCTGGGAAGGGCCTTCAAGATACTGGGGTTCACCTCCCTCATTTTACAGATGGAGAATCTAAGACCTCATTAAAAGGCATGTCCTAAAAAAAAAAAAAAAAAAGTCATGTCCTAAGCAAAAATGAGTCAGTGGCAAAGCTTTCATTAAATCTTATATTTTCTTCTCCCAAGTGAGCATGGGCTACCTCTTACCCCTACTTCTGCCCCCAGCCACCTCAACATGCATATTTTGTAGCAAAGATCAGCCTGAAATAGCACCAGCCTAGTCTCCTAGCTCTTAGTCTGGAACATTCCTACCACTCCAAGTTATCATTAGCCAGAGTAGAAGAGCACAACATGAAATGACTCCCGTGTGAGAAGGAGGCACCTCTTCTGATGAGCTGGAACCCCAGTCTCCCAAGTGTGCATCACCCCAATTCCCCCAAGTACCTTCTGTCTTCTCACTCCAAGAGCACATTCTTTTGAGGATGTCACAGAAAGGCACATTGACTTATCCCAATCATGGCCTCGAATCCAGTCTGTCTCAGTGGTATATTCTCCTCTCTCAGGTAGGGCATCAATGAGCTCTGATCCAGAGGGCACTGGCCTGGGAATATTGTGATCCACCATTCTCTTCCTCCAAGAACCCCTTTAGATGCTCTTTCTGGGACTCAGTGTCTGTTTATAAGGCATAGAATTCATCCAGCATTTTCTAAAGTGTATTTGGAGAAATTCAGGTTGCACAGGAGCATAAAAAGTTTACTTAAAAGAAAAGAATTCTCCCCAAGATGTATTAAATCAGTGTTATTTATTTAAAATAAGTACTTTAAAATATCTTTGATTTTGTTTCAATAAACATTACTTAAATAAGTATTCTTTTTATAAAATCACATAAATTTGGCCAATTTTGGAGTAAAAATTAAATATGTTGTTTCATTGCAGGACTTAGCAGAGCCTTCAATATGAAAAAGACATGCCTTAGAAAATTGGCAAGCAGGGGTGAAATATACACTATTTCGCAAATGTGTGGTCTTGTTTAATCAAGCATCCTGCCTCAACTTGACAAATATAGGACAGATGATCTCTCAAACCACGTGGAGTTCGAGCACTGTTTTTCTGCTGTGGAGTCTTCCTTGATATATCTAGTAGCTTTATTTTCTAAAATAATAGATGGACCCACTTCCAGGTTTTTCTCTCTCATTATCAGTGTGATTCTGTTTGCGTTTTCTCAGCTTATGTTTTTTCAGATGCCAAAAATTAGGTAATTAGCTGCGAGGTCTTAGGCCATAATTTGGGAAACATTTCCCACTTAAATTAAAGGCTCTGCACGCCCACCCAATCCGTAATTGTGTGGATCTTTCAAAACTCTCCGTTGGCTTCATTTAATTGTCAAACATTAATTTAGTGGGGGGAAATCTTCAAAGAAGGGATAGAGGGATAGAGGAAGCATGGCTGGTAGGACAAAATATTAATAGGTTGGTTAAAAGCAAAACAGTAATTCTTCCCGTCTAAGCTTGCAGCCTTTGGTCGGGTGGAAAGGAAACTATCGGTTATTTCGGGATTATATAGGTTTCATTGATTTAAAATGACCTAATTTAAAAAGCAGCCAGAGGGAGATTTACTTTGTCTTTATTTTTTGCCTGAGGAGACAGAAGGAAAAACAGGGTTTTGTTTTTTAAAATCTGAAAATGCCCTTTTCCATGACCGTTTCCAAATGTGTTCGTTAAAGAAGGCGATGCTATTCGACAAAGACCAAAATTAAAACGGAAAAATCCCATTTTGCCAGCAGTGTTGCTCGTATAGCCATTTAGCTCGGCAAACTCCAGCCCCGTCCCCAGCGCAGGGCAGGACTTGACACCTTCGTGGGCATCTGAGTTGAGGCTGGAGATGTGTGGAGTTGCCATGGTGATGGTTGTCAACAAAGGTTACCCCTGGTGGAACCTCTTTGGCCCTATGACCCACACACAGAGTTGGAATAATAGACTCTGTAAGTGGCTTCTGCTCTGCAAATAGAGACAGGGCTGGAAATCAATTATTAATGAGCTGGGTGACATTGACATTCATCCACATTTAATAAGCACAGCGCAGCAACCGGAGGAGAACTGGGTTTTGCCCAACGAAGTCCCACGGGTTGGTGGGGAATTCAGAGAAAAAGGAAAAGCTAGGGACAGAAATGCAAAGAGAAAGAGATGATGTCTATAGCCACTAAACAGATTTTAATTATTTAGATTTCATTGCTTGACATTCCTTTTGATACAAGTTTTTATCCTACATGAACTCAAAGGATCTGACAGGCTGATCCTACAGAGCGTCTCCTCTGTGCTGCGTCCCGCATGCCAACCAGAGAGACAAATCGAAGATGGTAGGCTTGTCCACAATCTGGGGGTGGGGGGGTGGGCGCGGTTTTCAGTGTTCTGATAGACTAATAGGCAGCACCTTCATTCGCGATTCTAAAGCCCTTTGGTTCATTTTTGGACTTCCTTGCAGGAAAGTACAATGCTAATGTAACATTTAAAAAAAAAGAAGTTGAAATATGTGTCCTCATTGCCTGTGCTCTCCATGCAGAATAAGCAGGACTTTGGTTTCTGAGGCTTTCTGGAGGAATTACTCTTGTTTGTCTTTTTAATTTCCTTCCAAGGCAGCCTGCGATTTCTTTATATCTGAAATAGTGCAAAGAAAAGCTGCATTTGCACTGAACTGGAGGCTGACTGAAACTACATGTGCAGTCTTTCTGAGAAGAGGAGGTCTTGTTTTATTTAAAAATATGCCTGTGCTCTAAAGTGGGAGTGAAGGGCAGAGACACAGATAATTTTCTAGAACCACTTCACAGATTGGTAAACTAGGACCCAAAGGAATGAGCTGACTTGTGAAATTTGCTCAACTGACCTTTGAATTAAAAATGCCAGCCAGTCAGCCTCCCTTTGGCCCGGAGTTTGTCAAGGGCCAGGCCTGGCATCTCACCCTTTGATGTTCTCGTGGTTTTTCTGGAGTCTGTCACTTCAAGGGGTAGGAGGGAGGACGGGACCGTCCTCTACCTCTGTGCTCCAGACCCATCCCAGCTTCTAAGACTGTTCTTTCCGCAGACTTGTCACTTCTAGATGTTGATTGCTCATGGCCCCCAGCATGGCAGTGAGGGGACATTTCTCCGGGAGATGTGTCTGCTGGCCGGGCGTGTCTGCAGCGAGTTACCGGTGTCCATGGAGGCCAGCCCACCTCCCAGCATGCTGACAAAGAAGGCCAAGGTGCTCAGCGGAGACTGGAGTCAATTAAAGGCTACGACTTGGGAAAAGCCCTCCTTGCATCTCCCTTTTTAATCTGGACCCCTTTACCTTTTGATATTCTAGATGCTTTTCTTTTGCCCTCTGTCAGCGCAGAATTTTTGAAAGTGACTGATGTCTCAGGCCAATAATTACATGTGGCAAAAGTTCTTAAGCTACAGGTTTAGATGCCTCTAATTTCAAGGCAAGAGCTTGAGGTTTCACAGTCCCTTCCTGTCGGGCAGGGTTGAGGCATTGGACAGAGGGGGCTGGGAGGCCATCAGCATGCTGCTGAGAGCAACCCAGGGCCTGCCTCTTGATATCTGCGTCAGATGGTAGGGGACTCCCCTCCTTCCACCATTGCCCACACCCCTGTGTTTAGTTCCGTGGGAGGCAGGAAGTTTGGATTCATTGCTACCAAAATCTTTTAAGTTTCAATTTTTATATTTCACAATCTGTCAGTTTATGACTTCAGCTCCTTAGACAGAGGCTGATAAATTTGGATTCTGTAAGACCTTACCCCAGGCCCTATATCAAGTCAGCTCAGTGGATCCACAAATACTTCTTGGGCATATACTATGCTTTGGGCACAGTGCTAGGGCACAGCGATGGACTAGAGACAGGGTCCCTATCCCCATGGGCATGCGCTGTAACTGGGAAGACCAGCCATAAACATGTGAGAAGCGCCAGGAGGGGTGGGTGGGTCGGGGGGCCTTGGGAGCAAGGGCGAGGGTCATCTGACTTAGACCAGGGGCTCAGGGAAGACTTCTTAGAGGAGGAACTGCTGTCTAACCTGAGATGAAAGGGTGAATTTGAGTTTGTCAGGTGACAGGGAAAGGAGAGAGCTAGGTCAGAGAGAGGCAGCTAGACTATGAAAGAAGCTGGAAAAGGTGAACTGGTCTGTCTCCTGAAAATAAGGGGCGCTTCGGAAGGGTCTTACACAAGGGAGGGGCTTAATCTCTTTCTGGTTTAGTAAATTCACTCTGGCTGCACTGGGGACAATGGTTTGGAATTTGGCACTTAAAACTACTGTTTTGTTTAATTGTAAGAAGTGGAAACGGGTCCCTGTGGGCTGGGGGAGAGGGTCTCATCCCCTTCCCCAGACCACGGGGCAGGGAGAGGGTCTAGACGGCCCCATTCATGTGCCTGAGCCTCACATCTATTTTAGCCCCTCCCTCCCACTGTCATTTGCTGCCGGCGGCTCACCCTGTCACCAGACTCAGTTTCCCAAAATGCTTGTGTCCCAGGTGTTAATCTTTTGCTCCAGCGTCACCCCTCAACTGTGGCTTAGGATAGACTTCCACTTCCTCCTCCCCCTACTCCCAGCCTTTCTTTCTAAAAATAATACCCCTGGGCCTGCACACGCTCACACACGCTTTTGGCCGTCATTGAATTTGGAAGGCGGTCGTGTAGTAGAATTCCAGAAGGTTGGCTTAAGGTACCCTTTTTTTTTTTTTTTTTAATCATTTTTGGCTGTGTTGGGTCTTCGTTTCTGTGCGAGGGCTTTCTCTAGCTGCGGCAAGCGGGGGCCACTCTTCATTGCGGTGCGCGGGCCTGTCACTATCGCGGCCTCTCTTGTTGCGGAGCACAGGCTCCAGACGCGAAGGCTCAGTAGTTGTGGCTCACGGGCCTAGTTGCTCTGCGGTATGTGGGATCTTCCCAGACCAGGGCTCGAACCCGTGTCCCCTGCATTGGCAGGCAGATTCTCAACCACTGCGCCACCAGGGAAGCCCCATTTATTTTTGAAAGGTAGTTTCCTGCTTTCCAATATTCCAGGGGATATTTCCCCTGTCATTTAGAAGGGGGGCCTGGTGAAATAACAAGTCAGGCATGCAGGGGGAACGTGTGTCAGCCCCACTCGGAAGCTTGGGTAGGAAATGAAGCTCTGAGCCACTGAAATAACCTGGGGAAGTCACACACAGTGAAATACCACATTCTGGATGCACCAGGGCTGAGTTACGGCCACACGTGCCCCAGCCTGTTTCAGATGCAAGACTCCAGTCACTGGATGCTTTGGGGACCCCTCAGCTCTCCACCTTCATGTCTTCCACTGACTGTGACGCTTAACTGCTCTCTCTTCAAAGCCATGGGAACTCCAATGTTCTGTTGGGTCCTGAAGTGACTGGAGAACCTTGTGTCACTGCTTGGTGCTAAATCCAGATTCTACCCTGACTTCAAGAATAAGAGTCAGAATTCGAATGAGACTGAAAATAATACTTCCTATTGTTTATTGAGCTATTACTCTGTGCCAGGCTCTGCGATAGGTTCTTTAGCCCATGTTCTCAGCAAATCCTTCCATCCAAGCCAGTGAGGAGTTCCTCTTGTCCTTTTACAACAGAAGAAACTGGGCTTGAAGAGATGAAGTAACTTGCCCAAGACACCTGGCCAGTAAGCCACAGAGCTGGGGTTCAAACCTGACACCTCTGATTGTAAAGGCCACATTCTTAACCGCCTTATCGTGCCATCACTCACCAGCTGGGTGACCTGCCCCTCTCTGGGCTTCACTTTCTCTACATCATCAAAATGATACAGAGCCTTTAGTTCATAGGAAATTGTATAAGGAACCACAAAATATAGAAGGGAGAAAAGGCAGAGGTGTCCCGGATGAAGGGTGGATATGTGAGGCTTAGGGGATAAGCAGAGAGAGGCCCTGAAATGCTCAGCGAGTCATCTCCCTCCATGAGGGGAGCTCTTGTCAGCTGTGATCCTGACCTCCACCCACCAGCCCAAATGGAAGAAGCTGCCTCTGCGTCTCCAGTCTGCTCCCCTCACCCCCAACTCCTTGTCGTGCCACCTCTCATTTTCTGCTCCCTTCTTTGCAGTCTTCTGGTCTTTGGCTCCTTTGCTGCCTCCTGTCTGAGATAACAGTCATGCAGAGAGTAGGATCGGGATGGGATGGGATGGGATGGGAATATTAACATATTAACATGCAGGGTGGTGGTGAGGATTAAATGCCGGAACACACGTCACGCGCTCAGCCCGACGGCTGCACAGGGCACTCAACAACTGGCGGATCCTGCTGTGACTCATTTGAGTGTCGTCGTAAGGACATAGAGGGGAGTTGGAGGTGCGGGAACATTTGAAGAGTCGTGAGCCCTGGTTAGAACCTCCAGTCCTGAGCTTCTCCCTCCGCCCCACCCCCACCTCCAGAGTCACAGAAGCACCCAGAACCCTTCTTGGACTCAGCCCTTGTGCCCAGGAAGCCTCAGCCCGGCCACTCCTGCCTGTGACGCCCCCACCAGACCTCCCTGTGTCCCTCCCTGTGTGCCCTGATGGATACATCTTTTGCTGACCAAGAAAATACCTCTGTCAGGTGAGAAGACGCACTTTGGGAAAACAGGTCTTACGCTGAGCTGCTCCTGGCCGTGACTCAGTCTTTGCAGTTTAGCCTGTCCTGTCCCCTGGGAAGACATTTTCTGACTCGTGCCCCAGGTTTCTAGGGACAAAGGGTCTTCGCCAGTGAAGAAGGGTTTAAAGCGGTTTTGCGGGGAGAAGGGGTCTTTCCTGCTCCATTGTGAGCCCCATGAGTGCAGGAACCCTGTCTTTCCCGGCTGCTGCCATAGTCCCAGCGTGGAGTCGGGTTCCTACAAGGGGTTCATTAAAATGTTTTGGAATAAAGGGAAAGGTGAATTGATTAAATGAGAGAACCCACAAGTGAGGAAGGAGCCCCACACCACCGTTATGTCCTTGAGGTGGGAGTGCAGCTTGAGACGGCCCTGCTGTCAGGCTGGGTTTGTTCCCAACTTCATCACTTAATACCCGTGTGACCCCGAGCACTGGTCTTGACCTGTTAGGTCCTTGATGTTCTCATCTCTCAAACTAGGATGAAAAGAGTAAGTACTTAAAAGGGACTTGGGGGGATTTGATGAGTTAATGTATAGAAACAGCTTTGGAAACCATACTTTGCGCCTGGTCTGTGCTAAGTATTGTCATTGTGATTACGCATTTGAGATATTAGAAAGGTTTGTTTGCTTTCTGTTTGAGGGCAGGGATGTGTCTTACGGAGTTCTGTGCCCCAGCACTAGCTCATGCCGAGCACATAATAGGAGCCCCTGTTGCTGGTGATGTTTGTGATGATAAAGAGAAAGTAATCATACTGTGTCGGTCCTTAGGTCAGAAGAAGAGACCTGTGCAGCCGGAGGGGCCCTGATCAAAAAGCATTGAAAAGTTGTGCAGCTTAACCCAGGTCACCCTATGTGTTAATGTCACAGGGTGTGTGACATTAACACACCCTATGTGTTAATGTCAATCCCTGTGGTCTTTCCATTCACGTGAGGGCGATTCCAAGTCACAGTTACTTTTAATGGCCCTCACTATCTTTATACCACAGAAAAGATCTGGAACATCAATGGAGGAGATGATGCGGCTCAAGCAGAGGTCTTGTATGGCCCTGGCGTCTTGGTATGAAGCAGCCTTGGATATGGAATATCAGCATGGAAAGGCTAAAACCTGGAGGACAGTCTCCCTGGGTTCTATTTGCCAGTCTTTTTACTACCATGATTAATGACTCTGAAATTTACAAGCCTCTTATTCCAACAAGTGAGGGGAGCCCCCCAGGTTTGCTTTGTGCCTTAAAACTCTTCCGATATGTTGAATCTGGAAGGAGAGAAGAGGCATCCTGTTGCTGCCCGTGGTGGCCCAGGGAAAGCCCAGCTTTCTAAGAATGGCAAGCAGGCAGGGGAAGCAGTTTTTATCACTGAGCTGGAGGCCTGAGCCTGACAGAGTTCCCATCAGCAGGTTGAAATCAGGGGGAGAGTTACCTCTTCTCCTGACTGGATCACGAATACGGTGATTTGTGCATGCAGTTATACGCCAAGCCACCCTTTATCATCTTTTTAAAGGGAACCGAGAATCTTTGGGGACCTCTCTGTGCTCTGACATTCTGCTAGCAGGAAGTCAAGAGTCATTACTATGAAGAATGGCAGCAAGGACGCAAAAGCACATCAGGGGCAGACAGTGGGCTGAGCAAACACGCTTATGTTCAAGAGGCAAGGGAGGAGTGGCTTGTCATGTGGAAGGATTGGCTTCCTTTCTGGAGGAGCTACTCCCAGTGACTGCTTTCCAAGATGGGAAACTTTGTGCTTGCTTTGGCCAGGGTTCCTGCTTGCGACTCGAGGGTTGCATCAATTCATTCCAAATGGTGTTGGTAAGCGATGGGAGTCTTGCCTTCTGGAGAATTACTACTCCTTAAAGACATCCTCTCCAGTAAGCCCAGCCCAAGGAGTAGCAAGCCAAGGCCCCCAGGGTGGATTATTCACTTAATAATCAGGTCTTTCCTCTTGGTTTCCTCCATGGCTCCCCTCCCCTCAGCCTGTGCCTCTCTATCGAGGCAAAAAATCTAATCAAAGGAATGCAGGGGCAAAGGGACTTGAAAAAAATCAGAAGAGGGATCGATGCAGAAATGCAACATAATGAGGTTCCCTGAGCCGACTTCAAAAGGTCATTTGGGCTCTGGAGCCCCATGTGATGACCTCACGATCAAACTATTCTTTCGTAGTCCTGTTAGAATCCAAATTGTGCTCGTGTGTGAGCCGGAAAGGTGTTCTGGTGGGAGCAGAGCCCACCCCCACCTCCAACTGCTGCCTGCGGTAATTGGGTATCGTAACTCTTAACACTTGGATTTGATTTTCCAGGGAGGGCAAGCCAAGTTCCCGTGCGTGGGTGCTCCATTGCCATCCACGCTTCCGTCTGATTTCCCTGCTCTTACAGCCCTAGCCTAATGTAGGGAGACAGTGTGGCTTTTGATGCCAGTAATCTTGGAGATCTTTGCTCCTCAGCTGAAAACTGGGCTCTTCAAAGGAAGTGTTTTTAGCCTCCAATGACTGCAGGAGGATGAGCCAAGGGAGAGGTGGGACTGTTATTATTGTAGTTATTTCAGGAAGTGGCCATGCTGTTCTCCAGGCCCAGACACCAGGGACTGATCAAGATGGGGAGGACACACATCAGATACTTTGGCTCCACCCAGGACTACCCACGGACTACAGCCCAGAGCCAAATCCAGCCCCCCACCTACTTTTGTTTTATTGGCTCATAGCCACACCCATTCATTTACTTACTATGCTCGCCTTCAACGCCACAATTGCAGAACTGAGTAGTTGTGACAGAGAGCATAAGATCTGCAGACTCTGAAATATTTATTGTGTGACCCTTTACTCTCTATCCAATCCTTGATCCACGCAATGGTTTTCACAAACCCATAAATCCCTTATGTCCCAGAGTAAGTTATCCTGGGTTTGGGATCCAGTGAGATGGCAGAGGCAGCTCTGTGCTCCAAGTGCAAGACGGCCACACCCACACTCACCCCTTGAGTCATTCATTCAAGGACCGCTTGCCCTGAGACATTATCATCAATGTCATCATCTTCATTGTCCCTTCCGCTGAGGAACTCCCAGGCTATAGGCCACAACTACTGTGGAGAAAAGGATGCTTCTGGAAAATCATTGACTGTTTAAGCAAGACAAATCCTTTGTTCTCATCTAGTCCAATGATCTGATTTTACAGATGAGGAAACTGAGGCTCAGTGAAGGGAAAGGTCTTCTTCCAGATCACATGATGAGTTAATAGCACAGTTGGAACCAGAACCTAGGTCTTCCAAGTCGGGGAACTTAGATCCCGATAGATGGCCAAATTAATTCTGCCGGGTCCTCTGAATTTGGTCAGTAACAACCAGTGCCCTTGGCACCATTTTGGGGAGCAAAAGTTGACTGTGGGACTCAGCAGTTTCTCCCTCTGAAGAACACGTCCCTGGTTCCTTCTTAATTGCGGCTGATTGCGGCGGTTATTCACACGAATTGCACCTGTCACTCCTCTGCACAATGCCAGACCAGGGGTAAGGTGCACTCCGTGTAAAAGGAGCCCGTCTTTTTCAGGGTGACTATAAATTAGATATGAATGTAGGTTTAGGATCCTGGCAGACACTCTCCCAGGGAATTCTTTATCTTATATGTATTTGTAGAGTAACCTTTGCAAAGGTTAGGCTACTCTTAGAACTGAAATACAACTTTGAAGTTTAAAAATTCCAGGATATTTTGGGAATATAATAATCGCAATTCTCTTTCCTCTACGACTTTCTCTACACCCCCCACTGTGTTACTGTTGAAGGAGTCGAAACATGAACTGGACTCCAAAGGGCCATCCAGGGGCTCATTGGAGAATTGACTTACCTTCATAGCAATATGTGAGGATGTCTTGGGGTCATAACGTGGGTCACCTAGAGTTTCCTCCACGTTTCAAGAATTAAATATTTGTGACTGATGTGGTTTGGCAGATAGGGAGCGAAAAAGGGAGAGAATCCAAAGGTAGAGTTGAAGGGTGACATGTATTGATAGCAAGCAAGACAAGATCACAGTGACTCTGGCCTGGGATCTCCCACCCCCAGGAGCTCAACACATAGAAACAAAGCCACGTCAGCATCAAAGATCAGCTCTGGCTTCTGCTTCATCCGACTCCCTGACTAGCTGTGCAACCTTGGACTTTGCCTCTCTGAGATTTACTTTCCTCATCTTTTTACTTAAGGCAGTGGTTCTCAACTGGGAGCAATCTCACCCCCACCCTCCAGGGGAAATTCGGCAGGGTCTGGAGACATTTTTGGTTGTCAGACTAGGGTGCATCGGGCATCTATGTGAGTAGAGGCCAGGGATGCTGCTAAACACCTTACAGTTTACAGCATAGTGCCCCGCCCCGCCCCCCACAACAAAGAATTATCATACAAAGAAGCATTGGCCCAGAAATTCACAGTGCTGACACTGAGAAACCTTGACTTACAGGAAGGGACTAGACCTTGCTCATCATGTACCTGTACCAGACAGTACCATATCTAACACATAATGGACATTTTTTGTTGTTGTTGTTTTTTTTTTAGAAATTCACGTTCTTTTATTTATTTATTTATTTATTTATTTATTTATTTATGACTGTGTTGGGTCTTCGTTTCTGTGCGAGGGCTTTCTCTAGTTGCGGCAAGTGGGGACCACTCTTCATCGCGGTGCGCGGGCCTCTCACCATCGCGGCCTCTCTTGTTGCGGAGCACAAGCTCCAGACGCGCAGGCTCAGTAATTGTGGCTCACGGGCCCAGTTGCTCCGCGGCATGTGGGATCTTCCCAGACCAGGGCTTGAACCCGTGTCCCCTGCATTGGCGGGCAGATTCTCAACCACTGCGCCACCAGGGAAGCCCTTTTGTTGTTGTTGTTAGTTATCTGCTTTTTCTATTTTTTAAAATTGTATTGGAGTGTAGTTGATTTACAACGTTGGGTTAGTTTCAGGCGTACAGCAAAGTGATTCAGTTATACATGTACGTATATTCATTCTTTTTCAGATTTTTTTCTCATATTGGTTATTACAGAATACTGAGTAGAGTTCCCTGTGCTATACAGTAGGTCCTTGTTGGTTATCTATTTTATATATAGTAGTGTGTTTGTGTTCATCCCAAGCTCCTGATTTATCCCTCCCCTCCACGTTAACCCTTTGGTAGCCGTAAGAGTGTTTTTGATTTCTGTGAGTCTGTTTTTGTTTTGTAAATAAGTTCATTTGTATCATTTTTTAAAATTAGATTCCACATATGAGCGATATCATGATATTTGTCTTTGTCTGACTGACTTCACTTACTATGATAATCTCTAGGTCCATCCATGTTGCTGCAAATGGCATTATTTCATTGTATTTATGGCTAATATTCCATTGTATATATGTACCACATCGTCTTTATCCATTCCTCGGTCGTTAGACATTTAGGGTGCTTCCCTGTCTTCTATTGTAAGTAGTGCTTCAGTGAACATTGGGGTGCATGTATCTTTTCGAATCATGGTTTTCTCCGGATATATGCCCAGGAGTGGGATTGCTGGGTCATATGCTAGTTCTATTTTTAGTTTTTAAGGAACCTCCATACTGTTCTCCATAATGGTTATACCAATTTACATTCCCCACAACGGTGTAGGAAGCTTCCCTTTCCTCTACACCCTCTCCAGCATTTAGTGTTTGTAGGGGACACTTAAGAAATATCTGTTGAGCAAATAAACATATGAAAATATACGAATGTATGAATGATTGAATATTATGCTTGCCTTATAAAGGTGCTAAAAATGTTTCCCAAATATAGTATCTATGCAAAGTTCCTGGCACACTGCCCAGCACATAGTAGGCACTCAGTAAATGGTAGCTCATGATGATGCTGATAACATTTTCCTGAATTTGCTTCATACTCATTTAAACTAAGAATTCACTTGTTTTCATCCTTTGCCAGGATAATAGGCAGTCTGTGCAGGCAGAAAGCCCAGTGAGGCTTTTACAAATATTGGTTTACAAAAAATCTTTTTCATCTTGTGTTTTCCAGATAGGTAAGCCAAGGGCCACTTGGTTGTGCCTTCATTTCCGCTCCCTCTGGCAGACTTTTCCTAGGCTGGGTTTTGTTTCTCTAAAATTAATGTTTCATTGCTTTGTTGTTCTGAAGGAACCTGTTGGTTAATATTAATGCATTTTTATCTTGGGCCATTTCCTTCCTTTTCTCTTTTCTAATCTGCCATCATATTTTGCTTCATCCTTTTGCAGAGCCCTTTCATATATATATCACATCCAAGCCTCAGAATAAGACTGGAGGGCTATCATCATCTCCATTGAACAGGTGGGGAAACTGAGGCTCAGGAAATTAAATGATTGCTAATCAGTAGCTTCTGGTTCCTCCTTACTACTCCTCTCCTAGGATTTGTGAGAGATTTAGGGACTGAGGTCAGAGAAGCGGTGGTGACTTGCCCAAACACACACAGCAAGTGGTGTCCAGGCAGGTCTCCTAATGCTCCCATCTTATCCTTGTCAGCTCTGATTTCCCCCACCTACTCCTGAAGATTGGTTTGCAGTTGGATCTTTCATTCATTCATTTATTCAAGGAGGAGTCATCCAGTTCCACTTTGCTCTGTCCGAATGTGAAGGGAAAACTGGGCTTGGTTTTGTTCTGCCACTTATCACTAGAAAGCATTTGCTTGAGTTATTTTAACTAGTGTGAACTTCAGACTCTCTTATCAGGAGTAGAGATGACAACCCTTGACCTATGTCACAGGGTTGTCATGACAGCCAGTAATGATCAAGGCAATAGAAGGGGTTTGCAAACTGCGTTCTTATGAGGATTTCTCTACTCTCTCTTCCCTTCCTCCCACTCCCCCCTCCAAGTCTAGAACCGGCCAATATTAACACTTCTGTTACACTGGCACATGACTGCATGAAGATAATTGAGATGGCTAATATTTATTGAGCCCTTATTACTGTCAGCTACTCCACTAAGCGCTTATGATCTCATTTAATCCTCTCAACACTTCTATATTTTCAGTATCACCATCTCACAGATGAGGCAGTTGAAGCCCAGGGTTGCACAGCTAGCCATAGGCCAGGCCAGGATTGAATTTAAGTTCCATTGGATTAAAAAGCCTATGGTCTTCATTTACTTACTTACTCATTTATTGAGAAACCCCTAGTGCCAGGCACTGCCCTTGGCACTGAGCGGCCCTGCAGATGCTTCCTGAACCCCCAGCCCCACCCAGTCAAAACCAGGGTGGCAAGGCATCTCCTCCCACACGAGGTGTGGGGACATGTGCGCTCCTGATGGCCAGCAGTCCCATCAGCTGTGTCAGCTGGCATCTCTGGGAAGCGGATGACATTAGCGCGTCCAGCTGGGAACAGCTGATCAGCACAGAGGGAGGGCCCAGGAGCCTCAGAGGAGCCACATGAGGAAGTCCAGCCTGCCAGCAGTACAAGCACAGCGATTGTCTGCAGAGCGCCCCTGAAGATCCTGGCCCTGGGACCAGTCCCCTCGCGCCTCCTGAGCCACTGCCTGTCAGAGCGTACTGTTTGGGACTTTCACCCCTCCTGGCTCATCTTCAGGGGTTTCTTCAGGACAGGGTTACTTCATGGCCTGCAGACCACACGGATTGAAATCTCTGTAAAAACCTGTTGGGGCTTTCATAGTGCAAACACAACTGTTGCCTGCGGACAAATATTGACTTTTGGTGCTAACTCTCTCACGGATGGCCACCCTTGGGAGAGGCCCATCACAGGCCACCAAGTAGGTCAAAGGGGACCAGAGTCAAGGGTAGATGCTTCTTGGATCTCAGATGACCCTCTCCCATATGGACCCCAGCTGTCTCAGCACACAGGCAGCTTGGAGTTTTGACGCTGTTGGGAGCAGAACAGCAAGACTCCACCATGACCGCTGTGTTAGTTTGCTTAGAGCTGCTGTGACAAGGTGCCATCGACTGGGTGGTTTAAAACAACAACTTTATTCTCTCAAGTTTCTGGAGTCCAGAAGTCCAAAATCAAGGTGTCGGCAGGGCCACGCTCTCTTTGGAGGCTCCTGCTAGTTTCTAGTGGTTGCTGGTAATCCTTGGTGTTCCTTGACTTACAGATACCTCACTCTGATCTCTGCCTCCATTGTCACAGGCCCTTCTCCTTGTGTGTATTCCCTGTGTCTCTGTGTCCAAAGTTCCCTCTTCTTCGAAGGACACCAGTCATTGGATTAAGGCCCACCCTCATCCACTCTAACCTCATCTTAATTTGATGACATCTACAAAGACCCTATTTTCAAATAAAGTCACATTCACAGGTACCAGGGATTAGGAGTTAAACATCTCCTTTTAGGGGACACAGTTCAACCCATACCGCCACTCACGGGGTTGATTTTCCCTTAAGGAAGGGTACGTACCTCCTCCCCACAGCCTCACCAGTTGCCACCATCCAGCCTCCACGTTGCCTGAAGGGACCTTCCTAAATCACACATCTGGCCAGATCACTTCCCTGCCATGGTGCCCCATTGCCCCCGGGGAAGTGTCCAATCTCTTGCATGGCTCGGCCTGGCTTTCCTCAATGCCTGTAACCACCACTTCCCCATCTACATTCTGTGTTTGACTGTCCTTGGTACTTGCAGTCCTCTGAGCAGGCCTTGTTCTGGCTCTACGTCAGGCCGTGCGCTTACATACGTTGCCCCACTAGTCAGAAAGGTCTGCCCTCTTCCTCTGGTTACTCCCACTTCTTACTCCTCACCTCTCAACCTGGAAGTCATCTCCTATGTGGGGTCTTTGCTGACCCTCCCAGACACTGTATCAGGTGCCTCCCGGGCTCCCTCCCCACCCGTCCCCATTTGCTCACACATCACACTGTATTGCAATCGCCTCTTTACCCAGCTATGCCTCCGACTTAGCTGCCAGACTTTAAGATCAGGGTCTGTGTCTTACTCTCCATTGAACCCCCAGTCCTAGCTCATGGCCAGCAGAAATAAATGCTTCCTGAATTGAATAACCAATTGAAGGAATGAATAAGAAAGAAAGCAGAAAGCAAAAATAATCATAGTACCCCAGCCACATTCCTAATTTTGTGAAAATTAAAGGAGACTTTTTCACCTTTCTGCCAATGACGGCCTGACACCAGGTTTAACCTGTGACAAGTGCTCAGAGAACTGATGTTTCGGAGACCCTTACCCTACCAGGGTTTGGTCAGAACTGAAGATAAACCAGGAGGACAGTTCCTAGGGCAGTCTTGATTTGTTGTTGGGAATATCTGGCGTCGGGTCACACTGAAGGTGACCCTAGTGCCTGTGGCCTTCTGTTGAGTTTTCAGCCCCACCTCCTTTCTCAACAAAGGTGGAAGGCAACAGAAAAAGTGGCTAAGTTGAGCTGATTTCTTCTGCTTTGGCACATGTGTGATGTAGCTCTTTTGCATGATTGAACATATCGGCCCGCTAAAGAATAAAAACTGTAATCCCCTCCCCCCTTTTTTTCATTGTGTTTAGCCAAAACAAACTGTGAAAGAATGTAAAGTATATCATTTTGTTGGCACCAGTTCACAAGTGAGTCAGCGAGCTCGCTCACATTTACCACGAAAATTGGATTCTAACCTCCCCAAAATTTATGACAACTGCTCCTTCTTGTGGCTTAAATGTTGACACGTAATTAATTGAGGATTTCTTCCCGAGGTTCCCTGTCCAGGTTTGTACCTGCCACAGAAATATCCTTGAGAGTTTATCTAACAGCCGGAGCCATGAAGAAACTCTCCTGAAGCTTTATAAAGCGGCTGGGCTGTGCCAACAGGAAGAGCCCAAGGCGAAAGCGGGAGGCCGCCAATGTGGCTGGCTGCCGGAGGCGCTCCAGTTGGAGGCGTGGAATTTGCAGTTTGGGAGAAGCGTTGGGTTCCTTCTGCCCCTGTTCCTTCTGGGCCCCTCTGATGTGCTCCCTGTTTGCTCTGCGTGTGTCCTTTCATGAAATGACCAGGCCCTGGTCCAACCCGTGAATAACCTAGGCACGAACACCCCGGGCTGGTTCTTTCCACACTCTGGATCAAGCTGGTCCTGATGCCCATCTCTCTCTACTGTGTATGGGCTAGTGTGGAGGGGAAGGTGACAGGAACTACTGGTAATTAACACCTGTTACATGTCAGGCGCTGATCTAGGGGCTTTAGCAGCAAGCTCATTTTCTTTTATCTTCTCAACTACCTGGAGAGGTTAGAATGATTAGCTTTGCTTTGTGGATGAAAAACTGAGGCTCAGAGAGGTTAAGTGATTTACCAGAGATCACTCAAACTAGGAAGAGGAAAAAGTGATGGGCAGTTCCCGTGCGCAAAGCTTCTATTGGGCCCTGTCTCAGGGTAACCCTCTGAGGTGGACAGTCTCACCCCTCCCACTCGCCCTTGGATGAGAGGCCGAGGGTCCATGAAGGAGTCACTTGAGCAGGTGCAGAAAGGTAAGCCGTGCCCGAGCTACTCAGCGTGGCTGCCCCACAGTCCAGGGCTTGCTGCCCACCATGCTCAGATGCAGGCAGACCTGGGTCTGAGTCCCCTCTTCCCCAGCACATTCCACATGCCTAGGAGTGAGGCGCCCTTGACCGCACCTCGCTGCTTCCTAACAGCCTTGCTTCCGGAGGGTCTGGGCATCACTGGCCACTGACTCGGGAAAGAGAAGCAGTCACTGAACAGAAGATATGCATCTGCTTCCGGTCGGTGAGGAGTCCTTCTGGAAGCCCAGCCCCAGTGAAGGGTCCTGGTTTGGGACAGTCTGAAAAGGCACCCCAGGGCCACAGCCAAGAAGCTCACTGGGCGAAGGCAGGAAAGGCCAGGTCCTAGTCCCCCAGTGGCCCCCTCTCACCTGTGTGACCGAGGGGCCAGCCCTTTCTCATTCCAACACTTCTTCAAATTGAGCAACTGAGGGCTTCCCTGGTGGCGCAGTGGTTGAGAATCTGCCTGCCGATGCAGGGGACACGGGTTCGAGCCCTGGTCTGGGAAGATCCCACATGCCACGGAGCAGCTGGGCCCGTGAGCCACAGCTACTGAGCCTGCGCGTCTGGAGCCTGTGCTCCCAACAAGAGAGGCCGCGATAGTGAGAGGCCCGCGCACCGCGATGAAGAGTGGCGCCCGCTTGCCGCAACTAGAGAAAGCCCTCGCACGGAAACGAAGACCCAACACAGCCAAAAATAAATCAATAAATTAAAAAAAAAAAAAAATTGAGCAACTGAATTTCCCGTGTCCCAGTTCCACGTCCTGCTGGTGTTGTGACTTTGGGCAAGTTACTTAACCTCTCTGAGCCTCCGTTTTCTTAACTCTAACAGGAGAAGACTAATAGTGCCCAGTTCATGGGGTAACTGTGGAAGATTAAGTGGGTAGAGGTGTGTACGTCAGTGGTGCTCAGCAGGGAGTAGGGGGTGAGGTTGCCCTCCCAGGAGGCTTTGGCAGTGTCTGGAGACATTTTTGATTGTCGTGAAGGGGAAGGGGAGGCGTGCTGCTGGCATCTAGCAGGTGGAGGCCAGGGCTGCTGCTAAACGTTGTACAAAGCACAGGACAGCCCCCCCCACAACAAAGGCTTATCCACCCCAAATGTCAGCAGTGCCAAAGTTGAAAATCACTGCTGGAAAGCATTTAGGACTCTTCCGGGCACGTAGTAAGCATTCGATAAACATTTGTTATCATCTGTGGATTCACTTCTCCCTTTAATCCACTGAAATATTTATTGGGCACCCACTATGTGGTAGGCATATATGAAATACTGTGATGAGAAAGGTATACACAGTCTGTCCTCCTGAAGGCAGCTGAGGCTACATCAGACGTTAATCAAATACTGACACAAACGCATGACTCCAGATTGTTCTGAAGCAGGGGCATGAGGGAGAGGCGGGGAGGGCTAAGGGAGAGCTGGGCAGGGAGATTTGACCAGGAACAACAGTCAGGGAAGACCCTCCCCCTGAAGAAGTGGCATTTAAGCTGACACCTGAACAGGAGGTAGCCAGGTAAAGGGCGATGGAGAAAGTGCTCCAGGCAGGAGGAACTGCCCTGAAAAAGCCCTGAACGAGGACCCAGCTCTGTGCCCCCTCCTGCAGTACAGATCTGTACTCATAGATTGGCACTGCCAGTCAGGACTTTCCTGTGCTCTTGCAGGGGTTTGCGACATTCCATGGGGCCGAATCCTAAGGAAGTTCTCTGCCGCAAAGTCGAGGCCTCTGGTGTATCCTTGGGTCCCTTGGGGACTGCTGGAGGACTTTGGAGTCCTGCCATCTGCCATATTGGGCTTTGGAAGTGACTCCAAGGGACCCAGGACCAACTGGTGTCATGCCTCAGGTGTCTACTTTGTCCTGTCCCAGCTCCTTGATCTCTGGCCCCGTTCTTCCCCAAGGCATTTCCTGGCCCTCCATCCTGGATGCCAGGTCTGTCTTGGAAGAGTTAAACATAGCCCCCACCTGCCAGGACCTTGGGATTTAACAGGGAAACTTCCAGCGAGTTCATGTATTATGAAAATGCGTTTTCCCCTCTTTAATCTTCAAAGTGACCAGTGACAAAAGCAGCACTGGAATTCCCTCTCAGGGCACCTCCACATCTAAGTTGGAAACATTTGTGATAGCCAGAAGCCTCATAGCAGATGGGAGAATGGGTCCCCTTGAGGGGCCTATCGTTAACCCTCTTTCAATTTCACTCGGAGCCCCTCAGTCCCAGTGCCGATTACAGAGTTCACTTACATCCCTGAGCAGGAGTTGGAGATGGAAGACCTAGGACTGCGGCCACTGGCCTTGTGCTCTGTGCAGACCTACAAGGGCAGACTTTGACATGGAATTTAAATGTAAATTCAAACTAGAGAGCATGTCTGCTGTTTAGCACTGTGCAAATGTGACTGGCCTTAGATTCCCTCTGAAGTAACCTCTGCTTGTCCCTAACTTTTCATTCTTTGGAGCGAATGTCATTTTTTCTTTGTAAGGTGGTCCACTGGGCAATGAGTTTCCCGAGCAAACTACACAAGTATGTGTTTGCGGAGATGGATTGTGATTTTGGAGGCATCTTGTTCTGTGAGTATTTCTTAAAACCTACGCTGCATAAAACACATAGTAGGTACTCAGTTTGGATCTATCATTATAGAACATGTACTTGGACTTGAGGACCATGTTTTGTTGCCCACGCTCACCCACACATCTAGCAGAAGATCAGTGGTACTGTGGACACTCCAAAAGTCTTGTTCTCTAGCATTCTGGCCAATTCTCCTGCTGACCAAGCAGCAGTACCAACATGAAGAGATATTAATGATGTCTTGTGTGGAAACCAGAATGGCAGCTATGAGGCCAATGGCCTGACCCAGATGTCCCAGGAAGGTGCCATTTTGTTTATACTGTGGTAAGAATTCCTTTCTGACAAAGCAGCTTTCGGTTAAATAGAAATCTCATGAATGAGAAGTCAAGTCCACCAGTGTCAATGGATTTCATGTCAAGGTTTCCCCAGGCCTTTTAAGGTTACCTATGAAAGGATAAGGGCAGCAAGGCAAGATTCCATGTGTGGGGATAGAGAAATAGGAGTAACTCGACAGCAGACATCCTGGCTATCACTGGGGGAAGCTCTAATTTGGAGCAAGTCAAGCCTTGGAGTCATACTTTGCTGGTAAAGGCAGACCCCCTCCCCAGCTCAGTAATCCTTTTAGCATCCCACTTCTTCAAAGGCAACTTGGATCCCAAATCCCTCATGCAGCCAGAAGACATGTGAATATCCCATCAGTTCCATAGAGGCAATAGATTGGAATCCTCCAGATAGTTCACTCAATCTCAGAATGATAAATGATCAATCATTGCATTCCTCCTAAATGAAATTAAGATGTTAAGATATATTGCTTGGGGCTTCTGCATGGGATTTTACAGTTGAATTTCCAACAGAAGATATGTTGCTTTGGAATTGCTGGGAAAGGGAGACATTCTGGATCTTTGTTAAAGCAAAACCTCTGACAGTGGAGAAGAATGCTTCAGACATGTTAATTTTTTTCATATTTAAAAGTGATTAATCATCTCAAATACCACGAAGCTGGAAGGCCATAATGCAGACTCTTAGAGGGGAAGGAAGATGCATGTGCCATGATACTCTGAAGTGGAGGTTTTTGAAGGAGGCTGTAGGTGAGCTCGTGTTGACAGACAAAAAGCGCTGAGTAAAAATCCATTTAAAAGGACAGAGAGTCTGGACAAAACCCTAGGAATACATAGAAGTCCACAGACTTACTTTTCAGTTAGCACAGAGCGAAAGGAGAAAGGGGAGGAGGAGGAGAAGGGGGAAGAGGAAGAGGAACAGGAAGAAGAAGAAGTTGTCTTGGAAGAAGCCATTCTCTTCCAGTTGGCATATGTACACCAACATAGACATTACTTCCTTGGAAAGTCTTTCCAACTCTCTTGGCAGATCAGGTCAGGGTCCCCATTTGTTCCTATAAATTGGGGATTTGATGTCCTAGTGTGTGTGATTGCCCCATGGCCCCACCACCTCCTAGCTGTGTGACTTTGAGTATGTGTCTTTACCTCTCTGTGCCTCTTTCTGGAGCAGTATAATAAGTTAATCATAGCAACTTCTTCAGAGTTTAAGGACTGGATGCCACGTGTCAAAAGTGCTGTGCTCAGAGAATGTTGACACGTCAGTCTTCCTCCTTGGTACTTACTACAATTTTAATTAATTAATCACATGTTCAGTTTAATTATTTGTTGAATGTGATGTCTGACAGGCTCACTAGATGTGTGTTCCATGAAGTCAGAGCTAGCGTCTATCTTGTTCAGCCGTATGTCTCCAGTACTTAGTGTGGTTCTTGGTAGATGCGTTCACAATTGTGAGGGAGAGAGGGAAGGGAAGGAGGGAGAGAGGGAGGGAGGGAGGGGAGGAAGGAAGGAAGGATTCTCATGCTTTTCGTAAACATAGCTTAAAGACAATACAAAATGCGAACTGAATTTGCCTTTGCATCACATTTAATAACCTATTTCACTTTCAACTCTATGGACTAAAGTGAGGGAGCTTTTTACCTATACCTTGATGTGCAGGGGGTGTGGATCAGGGCTCAGTGGGCTCAGAGACGCTGAATATCTCTGAAAGACCTGACTTCACTCAGCTGGTTGCTGGCTTGTGTTTACACGTTGCCCTCCCCACCTACAAAAGAAGTCTCCCCCTCCCTCAAGAAGGCTAGTTCCTTTTGTTGCAGGAAACTCTTATTTGGTGTTGCTTAGAAAACACAAAAAAGTTTGAAGCAAGTTGAAATTAAAGTACAGTTAGTCAAATGCAAGCCCCATTTAGCCCCCATCTGCCAAAAATAAATAGTTTTTAAAATGATTTTCAGAATCACCGACAGTGCTGTTTATGGCAGTGGGGTTGCCGGCCTTCAGCGTCCATCATTGCCAGCGTGCAACCAGTGTTCAGAAGTGAAACAAAACCACATTGAACTTGCTGCATTAGCTGTTGTCACTTTGGAATGCCGATGGGCTTGGTGACCATAACTAACCCAGGCCAGAGTGTGTCACCAGCCAAAAGGACCAACCTCTTCTGCTGTTTGTGCTTTGCCCAACTCGTCGCAAATTTAATTCTTTGCAGCTTCCTTTTCCTGCTGTTTTGGCCTCTCTCTCCCTGACAGTGTGTTAAAGAGCATAGCACCCCGCCCGGCCTCATCCAGCAAGGCCGTGGGGGCCCTGGTAAGAGGTCAGCAGACGTAGGCACCTTTCTCTCAGGTCTGATGACACATTAGATTAGGGCTCCAGAAGGTGCGCTTGATTGTCCTTCCCCCTCTACCTTCAGCCTTCGTTAGCTGGTTACTTCTAAAATTCCTTCTGGAACTTGCACAAGCTGAAGGAGATGCAAAGAGCCTCTTCATTCGCCACTCCTCTGGAGAAGTGGAGTCTTCCTGCCCCTCTTCCCATGTGCAAGCTTGCTGCGTAGTGTCTGCACCTTGATCATGGTTACTTTGCAACACACCCAGGCCTTCGGCCCTTCCTGAGAAACGAGGTCAATTGTCTCTGTTTCCGGGCAGCTGAATGGAGCACTGGATTGCAGAACCTTGGTGGTGAAGAGGTTAAATTGCTCACCCGGCTGGATCTGTGTTTTCCTGCCCACACTTGCTCCTGGCCTCAGGCGGTGCCTGCTGTTTGGGGAGGGGGAAAGGGAGGTCTCGCCTGGACCCAGGTGGCCGACAGGCCAACCTTGTTATTAAGAAACAGGGATCGCAAAACCTTGATCTTCAAAAGAGACCCCTAATTAGTCGCCAGCCCCAAGAGTAAATGGCATTCCACCTCAGTGAGGCAAGGCGGGAAGGGCGCCTTCAAATCCTGGGGACTAATTGCCATTATTGGCTCTATGAAGATCCTGTTGTAAACACTTGTCATCCGAGCCACTTCTGGTCGGCAAACTTGAGATATCAAATGGTTCCTTCATGTTTCAAATTCTCCAAAATGCCTTGTCGGCTCCTTTCTCTAGGAGGGCCATCTCATTCCTGCACCTCCCTCTTGCTCTGATGAGCTTTCCCAAGATCATCCTAAAGCTGAATCCTTGTCCATAAGGGATTTGAAAACATGTTTTACTTTATTCTCGTTAGAATTTGAATGCAATCTCAAAAATAAACTTTAATTGCAAGCAGAAGAGATTTATCATGAATCTAATGGGGCATAAGCTTCCGGCCCCTCAAGTGCACAGACCTCTTCCCAGGCCCTGGGAGAGGCCTTAACAGTGTGTTCTCGTGGCCGTATAGTTTTGTCCAGTTTGAAACTGTCATCTATCTGCCAATCGTTTTCTAAAAGAGGGCCCACCGAATGGTATAAAACCACGATGTGCTCTGTAATACTTGGTGTGTTTCTTACCTTTTATATCATGCATTCTGGTTGCTCCTGGGAGATAGGTATTTTCTCCCTGTTCTTAGACGTTTTGCTTCTTGGCCCTGTTTGGCCTTTGTGACGGGAAGGGCAAACTTCTTTTGGTCACACACAGGATGCCAGGTTTTGTCTAAGTTTACTCTTGAATTAGGGGAATATTTCAAGACTCTGAGTCTGTCCCCTTCAAGGGCAGCCTGGATAACGCCAAACTCAGATGGCAAAAGAGGCCAACCTAGAGAGAGGTTTGGGGGCCACGGGGATTTGGGACTGTGGCTCCCTGGACTTACTGGGATTCGATCATCCAGATGCTCTCACGGCAGTAAGTATGTGAGAGTGAGAGAGAGAGGGAGGAAGGAAGCAGTGAATACTTTTTGAATATTCTTGTGAAGCACGAGTTTCCTATTCACCTTTAGGATTGGCTTTTAGCAAACATCTAGGGGCCCTGAGATGGCATATTCCATACATACATCCACAGCAGGGTATGTGGCAGGGCCAAATGTCATATAATGTCAAATAGACCCTTTCCGCAAAAGCTGAGCTTCAGAACAGTTTCTTGAAGGAGATAAGGAGTCATCACTACTCAGCAGTAATTCCTTTGTGTGAACAGTGCAGGGTGGGACAGGAAGGTGGAAGTTCTACACACCAGGCTTAGAATATTTGCTCATAGGATTCCATTGTCTCCATGATGAAAGCCAATGGTTTTCCCTCTACAGGTAACCTAATAACCTCAGACAGCTGTGAGGACACAGGGGTACTGACCCTCCCTGAGTGGGGTTCCCACGATGACACGGGCATTTTCCCCCCTCTCCGGGTGGGCGGGGGGAGGCGGGCATTCTGTTTGCTGAATCAGCCTTCATCTCCAATGTCACAGCCAGCTCCCAGAAAAGATTCCCAAAGCATGATTTGAACCTATATGTTTCACTGATTTGAGATGCTAGAAATTGTATGCCAAACTTCTGGTTATTTTAACCAGTTCGGAAAAGAAAGATTAACATGGGTTTTGACAACAAACAAAACCAGTTTTTGTTCTATCAGTTATGTTTAAAAGATTCCAATTTGAAACTAAACACAATGTGTGGTTATTCTGTCAACGATTTATACAGCCACCAGGGCGCCACAGCTACACACTGCATACATCATTGTATTTTTAAAATGTACTTAATGAACTTTTTTTTCTTTTCTAGTAACTACTTCATTGCCTTAAATGAATGCATTCCAATAGAATTTGTAACAAATGACCACTTTGTGTTTGCATTAATGCCAAACACGTTTAACAAATTTTTAACAAGGAACCCTGGCAAAATGCCAAACTCCTAGAGGGACACTGAAGGAATGCTATAAATTTAAACTAGATTTTACCTTTTCACTTAGCTCAGCAAGTGTCTTAGGTGTCTTGCTATCTCAGGATTGTGGCATTTCTATTTTATGTCAGATGACTTGTACATTTTCATTATTTTTATAACTTAGCTTGTACCTATTTCCACAGGACTTTTAAATCTATGCTGCGGTGTCTGCAATAATATGATGGCAGCTTAGAAATAGATCTTTATTTTTGCAAAATTGTTCGTATCTTTTATGGGTTGGTAGATGCATGTATGCGTATACATATCTTACCAAAATATCTTATAATATGTAATTATCTTACATATTTTACAATGCTTATACAGTCGTCCAGTTAAATACAGAAACAATTGATTAGACCAATGGTTCTCAAATGGGGGCAGTTTTGCTCCCCCCCCCTTGCAAGGGGAACTTGGCAATATTTGGAGACTTTTTTTTTTTTTTTTAAATACATCTTAATATAGTCTTTGTTGGCTTTGGGTTTTTCTTTTTCTTTTCTTTTTTTTTTTAAACCCCACATTTGTTTATTTATTTATTTTATTTTGGCTGTGTTGGGTCTTCGTTTCTGTGCGAGGGCTTTCTCTAGTTGAGGCAAGCGGGGGCCACTCTTCATCGCGGGGCGCGGACCTCTCACTATTGCGGCCTCTCTTGTTGCGGAGCACAGGCTCCAGACGCGCAGGCTCAGTAGTTGTGGCTCACGGGCCCAGTTGCTCCGCGGCATGTGGTATCTTCCCAGACCAGGGCTCGAACCCGTGTCCCCTGCATTGGCAGGCAGATTCTCAACCACTGCGCCACCAGGGAAGCCCTGGAGACCTTTTTTATTGTCATCATTGGGAGAGGGAGTGATGCTAGTGGCATCTAATGGACAGCGGCCAGAGATGTTGCTGAACATCCTATAATGCACAGGACAGTCCTCACAACAAAGAGTCATCCAGCCTCAAATGTCCATGGTACCAAGATCAAGAAATTGTGGAGCCTTTAGCTTGTAGGCAATCTCTCAGGTTAAAGAAGGTATTATTTTAAGGGAAAAAATGACAAGTAAAAGCACATTTCTACTCAACCAGTATTTTAAAAATTACGTAGCATACCTAACGCTGATGTTGAGTGGCAGATTTCTGACTTTTACTTCTGCTGCCATCTGCCCGTTGAGAAGAAAAGAGAAAGGAGTGCCCATGGTAGCTGAGCCTAAAGTGTCGTCTGAGGCAGTGCTGGGGACAGCTGGTGGCCCGAGTGTGGCCCATGCTCAAGCCAGCCGACACAGACCAGGGGCTGCTCTGGAGAAGGCCACCCAGGGCAGTGGGAATGGTCTCCAAGGCAGGGAGGGCTAGGGGCAGGCAGGGTGTTGCATGGCCACGAGAAGATAGTTTTAGGTGTTTCGTGGGGAAGCACTTTCATTTTAATAGCTATGCAATTATTATAAGGTATATTAGATAAATACGCCACTATGGTATTAAAATAAATCTTTCTTTAAAAGGAAATTGGTTTTTAGAAAAGATTTTTAAAGAAAAATATCGATCCACTGTGGCAGGTGTTGTAGAAAGGTTACAAAAACTGGGACAGTAGAACACAAAGGACCGAGGTTTAGGAAGCCCTGGCCGTATGGTAAAGACAATATGCTCTGGAGTCGAGAAGACGTGGTTTCAAATCAGCCCCAGGAAGATGGGAATTTGACCAAAAGCATTCATTTCCTTTAAGCTTCAGTTTCCTCACCTGTTAAGGGGCTGTCAACCAGGTCGGTATCATAGGGCTGTCAAACTTGTTGGAGATAATTCACTCAAAAGCCCAGAGCACCCAGCGTGGCAGACAGCATGCACAAAATGTTAGCTACGAGTAATTCTGACCACAATAATAATGGCAAAAATAAATTCTCAGGAGGCGCAGCAGTATATGTTGCCGTCTTGCTGTACACATCTGAATCCATCAAAATCCCTTCATTTAAAACCTTGCGTCTGACTTGCACCCCAGGGCACAGAAAGCAAAGGTGAAGATGAAATCCGGAGACTCTCAGGGCCCCTCCCACCCAGCAGGCTGTACAGCAGTTTGAATTCTGAGCTGAGAGGCCTTGCTGGGTCCACCCGCAGCCCCAGCCTCAGCCCTTTGGGCTCTGAAGTGTTACATTTTATTGCCCTGTGGAGCTGTAGGAGGCCACTTGCAAGGTAACATGTTGCTCTCCACTCATATTTTTGAATTATGGCTTCAAGGTGGTTGCTCCTATCAAGAAAATTAAATGATTTAACATAATTTGTTGTCACTTTGATCACAACAATAATAAATAAATCTTCATGAGGAAAACGAGAAACCTATTCTACCCCGTTTTAAAAGATGTTAAGTAATAACACAGATGTAGTTATAGATTTTTTTTTTTTTTTTTTTTGAGCAGAAATGACTCTACTGGGTTTTCCTGCGAGCAGAGTCGCTTAGCGGAGTTGTTCTACAGGATGCCCGCTGCCCCCAGAGCCAACAGGTCTTCTCTTCAGACTGTTGTTAATTAGCCTATCAGGGGCTTGCTTTGACGTGGGCACCATGTGCAATGTCAGGGGCATCCGAAGCTGCTGTGAATGGTTGTCTGTTTTTGTACCTGGGGGCACACTGCACACATTTGGAAAGCACATGGAGCGTAATGGACATTAACCCAGATGTCAAAAATAGCCTGCGTTTTACTACTGTTATTAAACAGTTTCCCCTTTAACCCCTCCGTATTTACCAAAGACCCCTTTCTCCCAGCCTGTTTCTGCAAATCACTACTGAAAGGGCAGGAGAAGAAAGCCATAATCCGGCAGGTGTCTTTATTCCAAAGAAAAACAGTCTGAAGGAATATTTGTGAGACACCCCACGTTTATAGCCTGCTCTCCTGGGGGCGCTTGTCCTGGGGCAGAATCTGACTGCTGCACTCAGCTCGCCTGCACACCCCACCCCCGACCCCTGCACACCAACTGCAGGATTTCCCTTTGAAAAAACCGAGTCAAGAACATTGATCGCATCCAGTACTGATTTTTTCACAATGGAAATAGCTTTCAATTCTGCTGTGATACTAGTTACACATTCTCTGGTTTAAAAAAATCCAAAAAGTGCAACCAAAAAAAAAAAAAAAAAAATTGAAAGAAGAAAATTTTAAAACACCACCCAGAGATAATTATTAACAATATTCTGGCATATGCATTTGCAAGTGTTTATGTTGATGCAAAAATGAGATTGAACTACACATATGGAATTGTCATCTGCTTTTTTCACTGAAAAATTATGGACATCTTTCCATATTAAAAAATAGGTAAAAATTGTCATGTAGTCGATAAATCTTAAGCATGCCTGTCACAGATCCCTATTAATTTCCTTCCAGGCACAAAGTTTTAAACTCCTCATTCTCTTATTTATTTATTTATCTATTTCTTGTCTGTCTCACTCTTGAAAATACTGGCTCCATGGGGGTGTAGAATTTGTCTGTCATTTTTACTATCGTATTCTTGGCACCAAGCACACTGCCTGGCACAGAAAGGAGCCATATCAGTTTTCTATACCGCGTAACAAATTACCACAAACTCAGTGGCTTAAAACAACATCCATTTATTATCTCACAGTTCTGTAGGTCAGAAGACCATTCAGGCTCCACTGGGTTCTCTTCTTTGTCTTATAAGGCCAAAGTCAAGGTGTGGGCCAGGCTGGATTTAACCTGGAGGCTCTGGGGAAGCACCCACCTCTGAGCTCATTCAGGCTGTGGCAGAATTTAGTTCCTTGTGGTTGTAGGACAGAGGTCCCCATTTCCTTGTTGGCTGTTAGTTGTGGGCTACTCTTGGATCCCTCAGGATACTCTCAGGTCCTTGCCCTGTGGCTCCCTCCATCTCAGCACAGCAAATCCCTCTTGTATTTCAGATTTCTCTGACTTTCTCTTCTGCTACCAGCAAGAGAAAAGTCTCTGCTATTAAAGGGCTCCCATGATTAAATTAGGTCCACTCATTCTCTCTTTTGATTAACTTAAAGCCAACTGATTAGTAACCTTAATTATATCTATGAGGTAACATAATCATGTTGTGAGCTGTTCACAGTCCCAGTGCCAGGGATTACAGCAGGAAATCTTTGGGGTGGGGAGGACTTTAGGATTCTGCCTACTCTAGGTGCTCTCTAATATCTGTGGAAAGGATGAGTAAATCAACTTATTCCATGAAGTGTGCGTGGCACGGGGGATGCTAAGTGAGCAAGACCAGCATGACCCCTGCCCTCATAGAGCTTGTAGCCTAGACCAATGTTGTTCATTAGAAGTATATTGCAAACCACATCTGTAGTTCTGAGTTTTCTAGTAGCCATGCTGAAAAGAGTAATAAGAAACAGGTGAAATTCTAATAATATATTTAATTTTATCCAATATATCCAAAATATCATTTTTAACATGAAGTCAATAGAAAAAAAACTAAATTCACACTAAATCTTTAAAATCCGGTCACATTTTACACTTACAGCACATCTCAAGTTGGACTAGCCACATTTCAAGTGCTGAGTAGACACATTTGTTCAGCGGCTACCATATTGGACAGTAAAAGTCTAGACAAGTCACGAAAGGGGACAGTGCAGTATGTGCGAGACTTCTTGTGCCACATCCCACACTTAGGAGGGTCAGGAAAGACCTCCAGGGAAGAAGAGACATCTAAACTGAGACGGAAGAATAAGTAGGAATCGGTCAGGTCAAGGGTTAGTGTGAATGCATGTCAGACAGAAAGACAGGTCTGTGCAATGAGGGGGAAGGCAAGCTTTAGGACTGCAGAAGCAAGTACAGCGTAGGGGGAACATGAAGCGTGGAGCTGGAGAGAGAGAGAGAGAGGCCAGCATGGCCTGGAGTCCGTCCTCCGCCCTGACGGCGATGGGATTATAAATGAAGGCTGTAAACAGGGAGTGCAAGATGAAGTAGATGTTGTTGTTGAAATAGCACTGTTGGCTGCACCGGTGACAGTGTAGAGTGGGTGCTGGAAGAGAGGACGCATGGTGACAGGTTGGGGCTGCTGTGACCATCCAGGGCAGGGAGGGCCGGCCAGAGATCATCTCACGGTGGGTGGCCGCCCAGATTGCTTCCTCGCTGGAAGCCAGGGTTGCTTTTGAAAAAGTTTTTTAAAGTGTATGCTTATTTGCCCCTCAACAAGGGATCATTTGCATTTGCAACTGCTGGCAGTGTCATCTGAGTTTTTTCCCCTCAAATCCATTAGGCCTCCTGGCGAATGGACTGTCCAGTGGAAGGAACGACGACACTTTTTGAGAGTTCGCTTTTCCACAGCGCAAACCTTACCCCAAAGCGGTGCGTGGCGGTCATGAGGCACTGTATTCTGCCTTGTGACCTGTTACCCAGCTGGAAATCTTTCTCTCAACTGAATAAATGGTTGTTCTTTGCTACTTTATCTTGGAAAAACATCAAGGACGTCGGACATTCGCTGTAATTATTTTTCACTCATTTCCCCATCTGTAAAATACGACCGGTGCATTTTAGTACTACTTTGGGTTTCTCTTTACCTTTTAGTCATGTGGCCTTTTAATATATTGGTCAGCCCCTTAAAAGGATGATTAAGAAATGCTTAATGCACAAAAGAATTAGAGCTATGCACAGCTCATGAAGCAGAAAGCGTGCTCTGACTTACAATTTTCATACAAAGTTTGCAGAGATTTTATGTGCCAGAATAAGTAATATGATCTGCTCTAGGAACTCCCTAGCTTTCTGGCTCTGCAAAAGTCATTTTTTTGCCCCGATTCAAGTTTCTTAACCAGAGGCGTTACACCAAACTCCTCAGAGTATGAATTAGCACAGTTCATCCAAGCCACATATTTCATTTGCACTGCTTAATAAGGGCTCGAAATAACTGCCTACCTGTGCAGACAGTGGGATCTTTGGTTGGCTCATTAGTCAGTGTGACTTGAGAAATACTGTGTATCGACCACCAAATCAGGCAGCTCAGACTATATATAAAAAGTGGCTCACAGGTGTGTGAGTGTGTGTGTTTGATCTTTTCCCTCCCCACCATATTCCCCAGGTAGCTGCACTATTGCCATGTGCCTGGAAACTCCCAAAGTATTCAGAGACCATATGTGAATGATAATGATGCAGGCGCACAAAGTCCAGCATCAGTAGGGAGGAAAGTCATCATTTGAAGGCTCGATGTGGGATGGTCCTCTCTTCTCACCCATTTTACTGTTTCTTCCCAGGCTGCAGTTGTATCCCACACCCAGGGACCCTTATGGGGACAGTGAGAAAACTCGGGGTGCTTCTGGATACCTCTTCCCCAGGGCGTGAAGTATGCAAATGGATGACTGTTGCATTTATGTTTAGGGCTAAACATATACACACACGTCATGGGATGTGGGGATGGCAGCCAACTTTGTTTCATTCTGCTCTGCTTAAGGAGATATCAATATTCTTTTTTAAGTTATGCTTTTATTGTGGTAAAATATACATTAAAATTCTACCATTTTAACCAGTTTAAGTCTACAATTCAGTGGCATTAAATACATACACGGCATTGTACAACCAACACTATTATCCATTTCTAGAACTTATTCATTACTGCAAACAGAAACTCTGTACCCATTAAAAGATAGCTCTTCATTCCTGCCTTCCCTTTGAGCCCCTGTAACCTCTAATTTGTTTTCTGCATCTTTGAATTTGTCTCTTGTAGATGTTTCATGTAAGTGGAATCGTACAGTATTTGTTCTTTGGTGACTGGTTTATTTCACTTAGCATGATGTCCTCAAGGTTCATCCATGTTGTAGCATGAATCAGAACTTTATTTCTTTTTAGGGCTGGATAATACTCTGTTGTGTGTATATACCACCACCTTTTGTTTCTCCATTCATCTGTTGCTGGATACTTGGGATTTGTTTCTCCCTTTTGGTTATTGTTGGTAATGCTGCTGTGAGCAATTGTGTACAAGTAGTCTTTTTGAGTCCCTGTTTTCCATTCTTCCAGATATACACCTAGGAGTGAAATTTCCAGTATTCTTTTAAATCGTTGCTCTTAGGTGGTTTGTAAGTGAATGTTAAGTTTTCTGGTGTCTTGACCATCTTCAACTCTCTAATATCTATAAAGTCAAGTTTAAAAATAATTTAAAAACCATACTCGTTGTAGAAAACCCGTGGAGAGAAAAAAATTCACAATCTGATCACATAGAAATAATCACTACAACAGTTTTGGCTTATTTCCTTTCAATTTCTTTTTGCATATCAAGAGTCATCTATACCTGTATGTGAAATATTTTGAAAGAGGCCTCTTCTCAGATGTGTTTGCAGGACATAATGTAACGTTCTGTCACTTCGTCACTCCATGCTTCCTCCGCATCACCGCCCTCCCGATCCCAATCAACCCCAATCAAAGAGAGTGGTGGGGTGGGGGCAGGGGTGGGAGTTGGGGGAGTGTCTGCCAGGATTATCTCCGATATCACTGCCAGTTCCTCTCCCTGCTAAACTCTGTGCTTTCTTGTTGCAGCTATCAGAAGGGCTGACTAAAGGGGAAGTGCAGCTCTGCAGCAATATTCTGATAATCTATTGCAGTGCAGCTCACATCATTGGCCATCACCACCCGGGAACGCTCATCAGGACCGAAGAGGAGTTTTCACTTTCATTACTGAGCACAATTCTGTTCAACTTGGTATTTCCTTCATCATCTCATGTCCTTTCTCATGGATTCAGACATGTTGGAAAGGAGAATGCGGAGGAGGAAAACATGGCAGGTCCTCCATTTTTTTTGGTCGGGATTCGGGCATTTAAAATGTGTTCATCTCCTCTGAATGTCATTATTTGATAACATTTTACTTATGTTACTTAAATATCACTGGATAAATTTGAACTCCATGGGATTTTAACTGTGGATTCAGCTTCTGTTGGACAGCTAGCTTCATCTCCCGTTTTTCTTCTGGTTCAGTCTAAGTGGTCATACCTGATGCATTAGATTATCAAAAAGTGTAAATTCTGTGAGTGAGTGGTGTTGGCAGTGTTTGTATACCAAGATTCATGGAGTGTTTGACAAAGAAACCAAAACACCAAAAATGGTGGGCCTTTACCCTCCTCTATTTCTTTAATCTGCTGTTTGAAGAACCACATTTTGATGGTGGAACCAGTAGTTACCTCTGGGCCAGGTTGGAAATGAAATCAATTTTTTAAACCACTAGTACTTGCCAAGAAATCGCCTTATGAGAACATGGTGTGTGTCTCTGACAATGCATGGCACATCTAAATTGATCATTCATGGTTGTATCTACCCTGTTTTTATACTGGGGAGTGGCCAGAGCCTGAGACACCTGCATATTTCTGTTCCATGTGTTTCATGCCTCCCCCATGGCTGGGATGCGGCTGAGCCTCAGACTCTCCCCATTCCCGTACATGCAGGTCTCCACGAAGAAGCTGGGACTCATTCACATTCAAGATCCAAATGCTGTGCACACAGTGTAAGCTTCGATCTTCTGTAAACGAAGGGTCATTTCTCATTTTTTTAAAATGTCTCCAACATGGATTCCAAAACATTTTCAGCATCAAACATGAAAACATTGATGAATGAGGAATAATCACAAAAGCAGTGTATCTGTATATAGCTCTACACAACATGTTTGTGGTACAGAGTCATTATTTAAAGCACATGCCAGGGAAAGAGACCAAATTTTGAGGTCTTTTACATACAGTGACATGGTACTAAGGAGAATTAAACTCCTCCTGCTTCCTCTGAAGATTCAAAAAAACTTAAAGTTGTTATAACTTCATAAAACTCATGACCAAGTCTGGCAAACATGTGCAACTCTTGTACTGATCCATTTTCTTGTCATTGGAAGAAACACTTCCACAGGTATGCAAGTGGGGGATGAAAATCTGCATTTTTAAAGGACAAACAGTGAATTTAAGCATGAGTGGCCTTAATAAATATAGTTGTCTTTCTTTGCTGCTGTGGAAAGGATTCTAAGCAGATGTTCCTGAAGTCTTGCATTGAATTTAGTCGTTATTATTACTTTTTAAAATGTCGGTGCAATTAACTCTGGACCTCTCGCGTGAGCCATAGAGATACTTAAAAGTCAGACACCTTATTTATCTATCGGGGAAGACGAAACTGTGTCTGAGCTGCACTGTTCATCCTTGGTGCATTAGGAGTAATATATTCGAGCAGGTTTCTTGCTTCTGGCTTTGTTCTTGTCGTAAGTATTGCAAACTGTGTAAAGCTTTTGTGTTGCATAAGCAATCCAATACATTCATGTTTAAAAAGTTTGTCCTTTAACTATCAAAGGGATCTAGGTCTTGATTGGAGAAATGAGCAGAGTTCTTTGCAGACGTATTTAGCACACTCTGACATAACGTCGCAATGGAAACCCAGGCCTGCAGCTCGTCCCCGTGAACGGTTTGGGTGTCCTCCAGTAGGTGGCCGCACTGCCTCCTGCAACCAGGTCCCGATCTGAACCCTGCCACTGAATACTTGAAGTAGGAAGTAGGAAATCCACTAGGGAATAGAGGGTCCTAGAAACAGAAAAATCAACCAACCGTGTATAGTTAGCTATTTCCAAGTATGTGCCAATTTTGTCACACCTATTGTTTGGGGGGCTCATTTTTGCCCCACTTATGTTGGTTTAAAGTCGTACCGATCTTACTTTTACGGGGACATTATCATTTAGTCCCTTAAAAATTGAATTCTGTCTAACATAGCATCTTTTCATTATATATCATGTAATATTCTCTGATGTTGGGGGTTTACCAAAAAAAATTCCCTTTTCACAGATTAAAAATAGTTTGTGTTTACAACAAACACTGTGTTATTGGGAAGACATTTCCTTTGCGCAGACTTTAGCAGGTTTCCCCCTCAGTCATGATGAAATTGAAAAAGTTGAGGCTAACGTTTAGGAGTTGGTCTGCTTGCTTTGTGCAGAAGCAAGCTTATACTTTATACCCCGTTTGATTTCAATGTACCGTCTCTATTTTGTATTTAATGATTTTTGTGTATCCAGTATGCACGTTAACAGCGTGTCAACTTTCATTTGAAAGTGGGTTTCCATTTACTTTTTAAACAGTGTTTATGACGAGACCTCAAATGTGTTGACATAAGCTCTACTGAGATGTTTTTGTGTCGAGTGGCGTTTGAATGCTGCCAGGGGTCAGTGTATCTAATTCCCAGCGACCCTCGTTTGACAGTGCTTCTTGTAATATTTCTCCAAGTGAGTGGCATGTGGGTTGTGATATTGACCATGTGATTATGGACTTCGATATAAAAAATAAATAAATAAAACTAAGGAACCCTCAGAAACTACCAGTGGGCATGTAGTAGCCAGTCATTGTAACCTCGTGTCTAGTAGAAGTACAACGTACAAGGTATGTACAGTTCATAAATTTGTTATCACGTGTATGAGAAGTACTTTGTGCTGATCGCCTTATTTATATTCATCAAATAAACTTTGTTTCTTTCTGAAGCGAGTTCATTCCATCTTGAATAAATGCTCCAACTGTGGTGGTTTCTAATCTTGTTTGGGTCATGGATCCCCATTTGAAGAAGCTATGGACTTGAAGACAAAAGAAGGAAAAAGGGAAGTTATGGACTCACTTTACTGGAAGAGCCAAGGTGTAAATTTCCCTCTATGCATAGCTGGATCTAAGGGCTCATGCTGTATTAAGAAATTAAGCCATTGGTGGCATCTCCCTTCCTCCTTCCCTCCCTCTTTCCCTTCCCTTTTTGTCTTTCTCTCTCTCTCAATTCCAGCCTTGTTCTCGATCTCTCTTTATCCCTCCCTCTCTTCCTCCTTCCCACCTTTTCTCACTTCCCTTTCCTCCCCTCTCTCCCTCCCTTCCTCTTTTCCGCCCTGTTTCTTCTGCACGTTCCATGAGGTTGACATCAGTCCTGCTGCTTCTCTCCACTTGGTGGCAAAGATGACTCCCAACAGCTTTGAGTATTCTTGGATTTTAGAGGAGAGACACCCCTCTCTCCCAGCATCCATAACAGCCCTCTAGAGGGACTCTTACTGGTCCTTTTTGGATCATACATCCAGCCTTACTGGATGTGGGAGATGTAGTTTCCAAAAGAAAAAAAAAATGGGCTCTAGTCTAGAAGAAAGACACTGAAAGCTGAGCAGGCTAAAACAATAGCCCTGCCATCACTTGGATACATGCACAAAATCATCCAGAAAAATACACAGACAGAATTGTCCATGCAAGGGCTCACCAGCCTTTGCAGCTCACCTGTGGATCACAGTGGAGAATCAGCTCCTGGTTTTGTTAAAAGTTTGAATTATATTCCAGGAAACAAATTATCAATTCTTACCATTATTGCAGTTAAACAGTAATTGATTTATATTGCTAGAAGGTATATGTCATGTAACCTGATATCTTCATTTTACAGATGGGGAAACTGAGGCCCAGTCGGAAGCAGCTGATCCAAGCGTACACGGTAAGTTCATTGCAATCCAAGGCTGTCCCTAGAACTTCCGAAACAGGAATATGTGTCCCTGAAGACTCTCTGGGGAGGAGAGGATGAGACAGACTGTCCTCCCAGTTGGCCCTTGATGACACAGAAGAAACATCATTTCATTTCTATACTTTATGGACTCAGGGCCACTGGGTGTGAAATTCTCTCACAGTCAGACACATTTTGGGGCAACCTGCAAAGTCATTTGCCCTTTTCATTATGTACCTTTTTATGGAAAAAGAACTTTTGTTGGACAAGAATTTCTTACCTCATAGAACTTCCTGGAGCAGCCAGCTTGCATTCAAGCCTGGTTATATGAACCCAGCCGACCAGATGGAGCCTCTGCTCCTATATGCACAGAAGCAGTCCTTTTGGAAGGAAAAGTACCAGCTCACGAACTGCTGCGCTCAACTGCAGGTCCACCCATACCTTTAGTTCCACTGAAGCATATAGGTAAGCCTAATGTTTGACCTTAAACATCCACCTTGACTGCTTCTTGTGTCTGTGAACTGCTGTTACAAAAGATGGGAGAGACATTCTAATTCTTGGCATCACTAATTCATAAGAATAATCACACTAATAATAAGTAAACACAGATAAGAATAATTGAACATTATGGACTGTTTGCTAGGAGCCAGACCATGGCACCAGGGACCCATGTGCACCACTCCTTTATTCCTGACGACAGTCGCATGAGGTAGGTACTGTCATGATACACATTTCACAGCGAGGGGAATGGAGGCCCACAGAGATGACCAGAAACGGTGCACGTTTATAGAGCGCACTTACTTGGTGGGGCGTTGTGCTAAATGCTGTACTTACATGAATTCACTTATCCTGACAGTAATCCCATGAGGTAGGTGTTGTCCTCATGTATTATGGTATTATTATTATCCTCACTTTACAGACAAGGAGGAAGAGGCCAGAGAGCTCGCACACCTCACCCAGCGCCCCCCAGATGGTACGTGGTGGAGCCTGGCTTCTCACCCGGCGCTCAGCAAGCCCTCTGCTTCAGGCCGCAGGTCAGGTGGGTGGGGCATATGGGGCTGAAATTCAGATCCTACTGGTGCCCACCCAGCAGTGCTTCCATATTGCAAGTTTGGTCTCCACCACGCCTATCCAGCTCACAGAGGCTTGAAGGAATTGGTAGCTTCATCAGTGCCACTGTTGGCCCATGTGATGAGAGAATGGCAGTGGGGCCCAAAGGAAGTCCAGCCACGTGTGAAAGGAGAGCTGAGACAAAGCTTAGCATGTTGGATTTTAACCTGCTAGCCATGGGCCTCTCTTGTTTCTTCTAAGCCCTCATTGTCCGGGCATCAGCATCTGATTTTCTAGGCATCCTTGGGTTTGCAAGGTGGAGCATCTGGTGACAGGAGACTGGACAGGTGTCCTCAGGTGGGAGAGGGCCCTGAGCTCCAGCCTAAGGGGTGTAGGCCTAATCCTGCTGGCCTTTGGTTCTCAACTCCAGCTATTTGCATACTGCTTGCCTGATTCTTACTATGTCTTAAGACAATATGTAGTCTGAGTTAAGTACCTTATAAAATTAAATAGGCTTACTGTTTTATTTAAATAAATATACTTTAAGAAAAAAAAATGCCACCATCATAGATGAGTAAGTAGGATAATTTTCCATACATAGCCATCACCAAATATAAGAACCAAAAAATAATGAAAATAAGAACAATAAAAGTAAGTATTGAAAACAAAGTTCTGAGTCTGAAGCTTTCTCTTTCTCTGTTGAAAAGGGAAACTGGCAAAGGTTAGAAATGTGTTGTGGGGCTGAACAGAGAGTTTTTCTTTGTTACTGAATCAGAAGGATTGAAAACGGTCAGTGAAGGAATGTTTAACTCTGTGGCTCAGGGATATTTCAGACTGTGCCTGTGGACCCCCTGTAATCATTTTAAGGGCCCACTTTGATCTCTGAATTTTAGGAAACCCTCCTGCAGCAACAAAAATCTAGAGATGGATTTTCAAATAAACTTTATTTTTAATAGGCTTTATTTTTAGAACATTCTTAGATTTACAGAAAAACTGAGCAGATAGTACAGAGAGTTCCCATATAACCTTCCTTCCCACACAGATACAGTTTCCTCTGTTATTAAGATCTTACATTCATATGGTATATTGTCACTAATGGAACAAACATGAATACGTTGTTATTAACTAAAGCTTATTGTTCATTTAGATTTCTTTAGTTTTAACGTAATGTCCTTTCTCTGTTCCAGGAGCTCATCCAGAATCCACATTACGTTTGGTTTTCATGTCCCTGTCGGCTCCACTTGACTGTGAGTTTCTCATACTCTCTTTGTTTTTGATGATCTTGACAATTATGAGGAGTACGGATCGGGTATATTGTAGGTTGCCCCTCCGCTAGGATGTGTCTGATCTTTTTCTCATGGTTAGACTGGGAATATGGGTTATGGACAGAAGACCACAGAGGTAAGGTGCTACTTTCATCACATCATATCAAGGGTGCATACTATCAATATGGTTTTTGGCTGTTTGATGTTGACCTTGATTGATCACCTGGCTGAGGTAGTGTTTGTCAGGTTGCTCCACTCTGCTTACTTCTTCCTCCCACTTTATGATAGATTTTTAAAGTGCAGAGATAAATGATCAGATCTCTGTTTCAGAACATTCTGCTGGAAGTGTAGAGGACACCATACTGGCTAGAGAAGTTCCCAAAGTCTTTTGGATCAAAATTGTCTAAATCAACAGTTCATTGATTTGGTCCGTTGTTTGGACCAGTCAGTTTTCTCTTCTATTTGAAAATACCTTTGCCACCTCTAGCCTTGCCTCCCCCTGTTGGATTACTTCAGCATCTATGGCAGAAGTGATCATTCTGGGCAGAACAGACCCTTTCCCAAGTGCAGGGCAAAGCCAGCATTTCTATGGGTTAAAAACAGATGTTGTCTGTGCCAACACTGTGACTTCACTTAGACAGGACTCAGGAGAGAAACTCTGCATAAATTCAAGACAAAATCTCCATGTCTGCATAACTGCAACTCACTGGATAAGGACGTTATGGCTGTTTGAATTTGAGAGGTGAAATATGAGTATTTATTTATATAAGCATAACTGTTAGAATTTTTTTCTTTTGTAAGTATCCCCCTCCCCCAGCAAAGAAGAAAAGAACAAAAACATAACACAAGACAATTTGAGCAAGAACAAATACATACATACACATACATATATATGGCTTCATGCAGTGAACAGTTCAGAGGTAGTGGGTTTCAAGAGTGGCTTGTCCCAGGGGCTCAAATGACTTCTCACTGTCCTTTTCTCAGTTTTGCTTCCTTCATGGTAATCCATTCTTGAACAGTCGCCAGGTTTCAGGTGAGACCCTAGACCCCTAAGGGAGGAGTCGTGTGCTGTTCCCCACTAGGGATGGAGCCCACCTCAATCTTGTGGATCGAGAAAGGGGAAAGAATGGACTCTCAAATAAGAAAGGGAAATGGATGCTGAGAAGGGAAACATCAAAGGCACACAGCAGTATGACATACTCACAGCAAAACATCATTGGAGACGGATTTATTTTACCTGTGAATAGAACCTTGACCCGGAAAGGAGCAACAGGATGTATGTTCAGGTGGAAACATTAGATTGGCAATGAAGACAGAACTGAAATCTCTGTTTTATAACTATTTTGCCACACTTGCTCTATGGTAGCATGCAGTCATATAATTGCATGTACCCTCCGTTTCTGAATCTTAACCAATGGGAATAATATGTCTCTTAACTACCTGGCGTGGTATGTGAGAAGATAAAATGAGACAATAAATGAGAAAATGTTTAGAAAAAATATTTTAACAACAGAACTCTCTCCATAGTTCTAACAAAGTCCTAGAGTGACTTGTTTCAATTTTTAGAACCTGTTTCCAGAGAAGGAAGTCTTCCTCGTTAGAGGCTCAGCTATAATGTATTCAGGCAAATACATCAAGCAATAGACTTTAGAGTAAAAGCTGTTGAGAAGGAGTTATTGCCATTTGCCACGACATGGATGAATGTCACGTAGCATTAGGTGAAAGCACGTGGACACAAGAGAACCAACTGTGCGAGTCCATTTATGTAAACCTCAGAAACAGACCAGTTTCCTCTATGGGGTTAGAATTCAGGACAATGGCTCACCTTCAGAGGGTTTGTAACCAGTAAGGGCACAAGAAAAGGTCACTGGGATGCTGGTGATATTCTGATTCTTGGCCTGGAAGTTGGTTACATGGTTATGTTCAGTTTATGAAAATTCATCAAGTGACATACGCATAATCTGTGCACTTTTCCGTCTGTGTATCTCATTGAAAAAGTTTATCCTACAAAGATTTAATGTCATTAAGCATGAATCCAGCTTCAGATGACAAAGGCTGGAAAACTAGGGCCCGTGGAATGAATTTAGGCTTCGGATACTTCTTGTCTGGCCAGTACCGTGTCTTAGGGATTTTTCCCCCCAGGGCAGTAGTGATAGGCTTGGAGTCTGGGAACTTGGGGAAATGTTAGATGTACTTGCCACTTCTCCATTGTCCTCATTTCTCTCTATAAAGCTACACCTGGCCCACTTTACCCCAGAGTGTTACCTGCCTGACCCCCTGAAGGTATTTGAGTTTGCAGGTTCTGGAAAGGTTAAAATCCTGACTCCATCACAGCCCAAAAAGTGACCCTGGGCTGGTTACTTAGCCTCTCTGTGTCTGTCTTCTAATCCTAAAATTATAATACATTCCCAGAAGGGTTTTTTTTTTTTTTTTTAATAAGGATCAAATAGGCACTTAACACAATGCCAGCCACGTGACAGATTCTCAAAAAATGGAAATGATAACTATTATTAGTAGTAATATTGCCATAAATAATAGAATGTTTAATGAAATAAAATTGATGGTCTCTTGTGGACTTCCAGCCATTGTCTCACAAGAATTGCTGCAGAGCCAGTCCTTGCTCAGATCCCATTTGCCATGTCAGTGTTTTCATCAACCACGTTTAATAACCAGTTACCAGATCTGGATGTTGGGGGCTGTAAATTTCCCCGGTGACTGTTGCCAATGGCAGGTAATCGTGTAATTACCACTTGTATTTCCACAAAACACGTGAACTCAAGTCAAAATCAAGCGTTTTAGACAATAAGACACCAGGGTTTTCAAATGCAGGAAAGAGCTGCCCAACCTGTATGATAAGAAATGGGTGCCTGGTTAGAAAACAGAAAAAGGACTGATACTGGTGTGGCAGAACACCACCGGAAGCCTTTGCACTGGCAGGACCATTTCCTTTTTCCTCCTCAAATGCTGCATGCATCTGGAAGAAGAATTAAGGGTTCAGGATTAGCCATGGGTTGGTTAGCGATCAGTACCTTCACCTCTGGCTGCAATCCATGGCCTTGGTTTTCAGTGTTCCTTTGGTAATGTAGTGCCTTTCTCAGTTTAGCATGGTCGTTTGGAAATGATGCCAGGCTGTTCAACATCCTTCAAACAAGGTAGCTTAATGGGTTGCATGGAAATATCCCAAGACAGCAACATACTAGGACTTTTAGAAATATTGACACCATAACTCCAATTGAAAATGCTCAAGATAGTCCTTTGCAAGATGTCAGACTTAGACCCCAAACTGTAGTTGAAGATTCTTTGCTTTCTGAGCATCATGTTTTCAGTTTATGAGAAAGGAAGTTAAAATGGGTTGCAGGGAAAAAAATGTCTTGCCTTTGGATTCCCTCAAAGTGTTTGATTATTTGAAGAAAGAAGAAACTGGATAAGCTTTATTGTTACTATTATTTCTTCCCGTGCAGTGTCTGTGCATTAGCAGGCTAGCATTCCTGCAGTAGGCTTAGGTTGAATTTGTGTTTCTAGAAGGAGCTGTCCACATCAGCACAGGACCAAGGGGGGTGAGCAAAAGTTGAGCAGGTTGAGCAGTGATAGGGGACAGAATTGGAATTTCTTAAGATGACCAGTCCCAAATCTCCTGACCTTCCAGAAACTATAAAGTCGTGGGAGAAGAATTTCTCCAAGAGTCTTATTTGGCTGGCCAAAGAAACTGAAATTCAACAAATTGAAAAGTGATCACATTGAATTCTTAAAGAACAAGTTCAGAGCATGGCATGGGGCCATTTTTAAATGTGTAGATGCCCTTCTACCAAGCTAATGAAATGGCCCTATTTTCCTTCTGACAACAACGGTTTCATTGATATATCATGTTGCCCCAAACCAGTCGAAATTGATAACAGAGTAGTTGATTTTAAATTACCTAAGACTCAAGTAGGCAGAAAGAAATAAAAATTTGCTCCAGGTATTTGGAGGGCAGGGCCTTTTGCAAAATTGGTCAAGAGGGGTCATTGGCAGCGCTTTCTTCAGGAGACCAATTTTCTGTGCATGTGTCCTTGCAGCTGTTCCGAAAAGCATGGCTTCCTCCTGGTTCACCTGGAAGTCTTGTCTTTTCCTAACCTATGACTTTGCTTCATACAGCGTCACCTACTGTCAAAAGTCTCCAGCTGAAAAGGGTAAAAGGCATTTGACTGAAGAATGATAATACGGGCAAATTGGATTCCAGATTTTGTACAAGTCCAAGATAGTTTATGTTCATCTTTTTTCAGTCTCAACGTAAGAGTAAATTGCAAGATGCCCCCTAAACCTTTTTATGTGCTACAGCTTATCTCTGAAGAAAACAAAACACAAGTGGGAGGGCTTTGTAGAACAATCCTCCCTTTATCCTCCAGAAACAGCACTTGTAGGTATGATTAAACGTAACCGAGCTAGGTAAAATGGATACCACATTTGGAGCAAGGAACTGTATTTTCCTTCAGCCAATATTTTGAAAAAATCTGATGTCAGTTTGGACATTGGTATTAAACCAATCCATACAGATTCAGGCAAATACAGCTGCAGAAATCTCCTGTAAAAGCCAGTCATTTTGTGCTGAGGGCATCTAACTGAATATTAGCACATGGTGGTAACTAGCCAATCAGTTTGTGCATTTGATTGGAATTTCAGAAGATAATTGTTTCATTTCCAGGTCTGTCTCTAGCTCACCATTTGACCTTCAACTAATTGCTTAATCTCTCTTGGCTTCAGGTTTTCTATCTTGAAAGTGAGAAGAATAATAACAACCAACTACCTATCTCATCCGGGTATTGAGTGGATTAATGGGGTCATGTTTGTAAGGTCCTGGAAAATTCTCAAGAGAGAAAGTTCTACCACTGTTCCGTTTCTGCCTGGTAATATTTTAGAGCCATAAATGGGAAGGGCTGCATTTAATGGGGTCGTTATTACAGACGGGTGTCCTCTGCTTCCTTATAACTAAAGAAAGGACACCTTTTGAAAACAGAGCTTTTCATTATTATGAGATCTCTGATTCTGTTTTGTTGGTGCAACAATCTGGAACTCCTGTGGTAAACCAAGCTTTCTCCTCTAGCTAAACAGTCCGTGGAGCTCTGAGGAAAGCACCATAGTTTCATGACCACAAGGAATTACCCAGACTATTTCTGCTTCAGTAATACTTAGATTGACTTCTGGGGTCAAACAGACAGGTTGAGTCCTGTCTCTGCCACTTCCTGGCTGGGTGACCCTAAGCAAATCTCTCAACCTCCCTGTGCTTTAAGGCTGTTGGGAGCATGACCTTTAAGTAAAATGCTTAACACAATGTCTAGCACATGGTAGGCTCCCAGGAACCATTACCTATGTTAATAGTGTGTGTGACCATAACTGCCTGTATTCTCCAATGCCACGAAGAATTATAATGAGTACTAGTCCTCGTTTAAGCAAAACCTAACTCATCAGAGCTTGTGTTGAACCAGAACCTGGCTCATCATGGCTGTCCAGTAACACTACCCTCATTTTGTGAGCACTTTAGATTTAGGAAAATGGCAAATTAAAAGGAAACAACTCGGTGTCAGGGATTTATGCCAATTCCTATAGTATATTTTTTTGTCAGTGCTGATCTAGCCCAATCTCCTGACTTTCCGGAGACGATAACTGCAGAGTAGCTCTGAACAGCTGACATTCACTGAGAAGGAACTACATGCCAAGCATTGTGCTAAACACTGTGAATACATTTTCTCATTGAATTGTCACAACAGCCCAGTGAGGTAGGTACTGTTAGTAACTGTCGTACAGAGGGGGAAACCGAGGTTTAGTGAGGCTAAGCTATCCGTCCCTACAGTTATTAAATAGAGGCACCAGATTTCAATCCTTACTCTGACTCCAGAGCCCTGTTCTAACCCAGAGTCATCCAACAGAAAATAATGCAAGCCATGTATGCAATTTTAAATCCGCTAGCAGCTATATTTTTTAAAAAGTTAAAAAGAAGCAGGAGAAATTAATTTCAATGATATATTTTCTTTAATGCAGTATATCCAAAATATTATCATTTCAACATAGTCAATTTAGAAGTTCTTAATGAGATATCTTATAAGCTTTTTCTATTTTCATGCTGAGGCTTTGACATTCAGTTTATATTTTGCACTTACAGCCCATCTGAATTTGGATGAGCCACATTTCAAGTGCTCAACAGCCGCATGTGGTCCGTGACCACTGTACTGGGCGTGTGTAGCTCTCACCCCTGTACCGTCATGCCTGAGTCACTGAAGGCTGTGTCATCCAGGTTTACCAGACTGTATTTACCGAGGAAGAAACTCAGTAAATTTTCCATTTTTAACAAAGATAACAAAAAAGGTATAGCAGGAGTTTAACATGTTAATTTTTTTACATTCCCAGTTTGCTAAACAATTAATTTATCCTCAAAGAATAGCTCTTTCCTAGAACATCCTGCTGGCTGAGCTTTTACTTTGTCGTACTTAATATGTATATTTATACAAGTTGGTATAAATAAAAAAACATTAAATGAATGACTGAATGAATATATTCACTACCATGGAAAAGGAGGATCTCTTAGGCAGGGAAGATACGTTAAGTACCATATGGGCAAGAACCTTATCTAATTTTTGCCCATCTCTGTAGCCCTGCCTGTAGGAAAGTGCCAGGCACGCAGGAGACTTGCAAGAAGTATTTTTGTGGAGCAAATTGATGAATCCACATGGAGAAATTAGTTACTTCAAATTTTATTCCTAATGGGCATAGGGAATCTAAGTCCCTTCTTTCTCTCCCCTGAGTATTTGGATTTTAAGGCTCAAAGTAATGAATTTAATTTATTTAAACCATTTATGTTTCCAAATGAAATGGCATCAGAGAGACCACAGAAATCAAGAGTCTACTTTTTTTGCTGTTTGTTCGTTTTGTTTTGGTTGCACTGCATGGCTTGTGGGATCTTAGTTCCCCCGACCAGGGGCTGAACCCTCGCCCTCGGCAGTGAAAGTGTGGAGTCCTAACCATTGGACCGCCGGGGAGTTCCCGAGAGTCTACTTTTAAAAGACAATTGTTGACTTCCTCGCTGATAGTCCCCAAATATGTCAAAGGCAGATGTCCTGTAGATGTTGGCATAGGTCACAGGCCGCACCATCCATCACTCAGCCTCAGAGTATTTCGTCTCTGAGAAGAAACCCTCACACACTCTTTTCCTGGCCTGGACCTCACTGCTTATCCTCAAAGTGCTCCCGAGACCCTCTCCTGACTCACATATGGATTCTCCTCCCCCTCCACACCATTCATACATTAGTGCTCAACCCCCCCATGGCTTCTTCCTGGTCTGACAAGATATTCTGTCTCAAGAGAACCTGAGGATGGTCTCAGATCAAATCTCCTTTAGTTTCGAGGGGGCTGGTCCAAACCCCAGCAGGGAACAGGTATCTGCCATTTAACCCTAAACCTGAATTTACCTTTTTAACTTAAATATTAATTTCCCTAAGACAACCAAACACGGTTGTATTGTCAGAACTCTTTGAACTGCAAGTGCTAAAGCCCAGTTCAAACTGATTTTGCAAAAGAAAGGTAAGGAGGTTAAGGTGGCCCTCAGGCACGGCTGGATCCAAGGGCTTCAACAAGGTCAGAAGGCCAGTGTCCCATTTTTGTTCTCCATTTCTGGGTTCTGCTTACTTCTATATTGCCTTCATTTTCAACACTCCTTATGTCTTGGGATGCTTCCCAACCCCTTACCCAGAAACCACATTTATAGCCAACCAGGGCTCTTGATCTGCAGGATTCATCTTTAGCCTGGCTGTGTGCGCTGGGGCAAGTTGCTTCACTGCTCCAAACTTAGGTTCCCCGTCTGTAACATCAGGATAATAACAGCCTTCAGGTCAGGCTTCATATTATGGACATAAAATGCTTAGCACAGACCTGAGTGAGTGTTTTAAGACAGAAGTGGGGGGAAATTCTATTTTCTGTGCGGTAGGTAGTCACGATTGTAGAAAAGAGACTGTTTACAAGTTCTCCCAGCCTCCAACCAGTCTCATTCGACAGAGGACAGTGTGCATCTGTTCTCTGAGCCTCCTGTAAGACTTCAGTGCTTGGGAGCTCTGGCAATGACATGGATGTAGAGGGTTTGTCTTCTGATGGTGACCCATTGGGTCAGAGTAAACCCCTCTCTCTTGCTGGACCCCCTTGGGACTTGTAGCGTGGCCAGCCAGCACGAGGAGGGATCCCCAATGTTGAACTTGGTCCTTAAGAGGTCACAGACCCAGTGCCCTCACCCAAGCAGCAGTAACAACCAGGATATGTTAACAAACACATCTGGGGGGCTTCCCTCTCAGCCATACGTTTGAGATTTTATTCTAGAGCCCGTTCTGGTCTAGTGCCTAGTATAAGTGCTCAGTAATTACCTGTTGACTAAAATGAACAAACCAACATGATAACATGACCTGGCACATACAATACTAATGTGATAAATGTATGAATGAATGAATGCATCATAAAGCTTGTTAAATGAATATTTGATGATCTACAGTAGATGAGCCATAAATATTGGCTGAATGAGCAAAGAATGAATGAATGAATGAATGGCCTGTCAGCCATGTCCACGGCTACTACTTTCCATATGTGTTAAGCTGATCTTTGATTTATTTTCTGTAGCTATAATTCAGTCCCAACAAACTGACACTCTAAATTTATGACTTGTTTTTATTTCCTGTTGTTGAATTTTGAAATAGATGATGCCATCACATGGATTGAATTCCGTTTTCAAATAGAAAGAGGTATTTTTCAAACATCCTTGAATTGAGCATGCAGAATGAGGGAGGCATGGTGCTTACGTACTCCCTAATCTCTGTTATGACATGTCTGCATGACTGAGAGTATCATGCTCCTGGGTTGAGGAAAGGAGGGTTGTCCACAAATGACACATGAGTGGAGCCATCATGTTCCTGTATATACTCGGTAGATATATGTACGGGCTGGAATAGGTAAATTTAATCCTTTGCCATTATTCATTTCACTTTCCTGAATTCTGTACTATTTCTAAGGAGTAACTGCTTTTCTTCTGGGTTAAGTAGAAATCTTTGCTTAAGTCAAAACCACTTACTTTAAATACATTCAGAGACATCAGGATCTTTTGCCCTAGGAGTGTTTCTCATGTTTTTCAAAGTCAATGAATTGTCACTTGACCTTAATGGACACTTATAGATCACTGAATTAAGGATTAAACTAAGTGGAGAAAAGAAGCTTTTATCCAAAATTATCTGATTTATTGAGACAGATTTGGGAAGTCATAACAGTGTCACTTAATTGAGCATTGATGATTATAGTGCCAGTGCATACAAAATTAAAAGGACTTGGGATTTAATTCTGCTATTTGGAATTATTTGTGGTCCTTTTTAAGGAGGTCGAGAATATTTGCACAGAAGAGAAAAATCTTGTGAGAGTCACTCCAGTTAAAATTCAGTAAGATGTGCAATTGCTATTGTAAGTCAGAACGTTCTTGAAAAGTTAAAAAAAAAAAGTGCCTCAGCTTCCTAGATATTTTGTGCACAGGTTCGTATCAGGAATTCCAAATAAATGACTAAATGGTGAAATGCTGTCCTTTTCATTTAGATACGTTACCATTATATATCTCTCTTGCTGAAAAATTTTCTCCATCATTGGTTTGAAGTTAAAAATTGTGTCACATAGCTGAAAATAACAAGAAGAGATGTTCATATTCTTATGTAGTCTTGAGATGCCAGGATGCACTTTTCTTCTTCAGGCAAAATCCATTTTTAACACTCATCCTCCAGGTAGGCTTTCCAGGTGGTCATGAAAGGAAACTTGTTCATTGCTTCTTATCTGGAAAGGATAGATTTGATCTATATTGGAATCTTCTTAGAACCGAATCTGCGCATTATCCAGCCCCTTTCTAATGAGATTGTGTTCTTCTGCCAACCAGTTTCATCGCATGCCTAAGTCGGAAATTTTGGAAACATATTACACTTTTCTAGATTTTTCTTCCAGAGAAAGGAACTTAGCTGAAGAATTTGAAAACCTTTTCTTACATACCCAGAAGTTTGGCCGGGTAATGGGTTGTTTGGGAACAAAAGTAATTACCGAGTGTAACCAAATCAGATTTGCAAATCCTAATACACAGATTTAGGCACGTGATATTGAAATTTGTGACCAGTAAATAAATAAGACAAAATAAAATTCCAACATTTTCTCCTGTCTCTCAGGAGAGACTAATAAATGGACTTGGGTTCCCCTGCAAATAGTTAACCTATGTTCTCCTAAACCCAGCATCTAGAGGCCCAGTGGCCCACATACAATATGGAATGGGCAACAAGAGTGACCATGCCAGCTGCCTTTTAAAAGAAAACGCCAGTTAAGAAAAAAATCGCCTTTCCGAAGAAATAGTACAGCAAAAGGAGGAGTAATGGAATACCATCTTCCTTCAGAAGAAAACTATTTCTCTTATCAGACTCCTTCCACTTAAGGGTAAGCCTTGTGTGGGAGAGACCAGGGGGAAAAGTGGGGGCACATTTGGGGAACCAGGGAGACATTAAAAAATAGTTTTGCCTTTATTTGTAGGTGAAGTATCTATAAAGTATACTGGTTAAGCTCCTGATATTTAGAGTCAGATTACCAAGGTTCAAACCCTTGCTTAGCAGTTATGTGGCTATGGGCATGACCATTCATTCATTCATTCATTCATTCATTCTGAGCGTTTCCTCTGGGCTGGTCACTGGAGGCTACAGCTCTGAACAAGATAGATGAGACCCCTGCCCTCCTGGAGCTTACATTCTAGTGAGGGGAGACAGAAAACAAAGAAATATGCATGCCGATGTAATGAGATCATTTTAGACCAGGATGGAGGAAGAAAGTCATTCAGAGAACCACTGGCAGGGGGCAGCAGGAGCTCCCTTAGGTTAGGATATATACATTGAGGTGGTGACCTGAATGAAGTGAGGGTGCCCAGGTGGGAGGAACAGCTTTCCAGGCACAGGGAACAGCAAGCGCAAAGGAGGCATTACGAAGTGGCTGCCGGGCAGGTCAACTTGTTTAGACTTTACCTGGTAAAGCAGGGAGTCCGTGCAAGACTTTGAGCAGGGGAGTGATATGATCTGAGCTGCCCTGGGGAGAGCGAGCCCTCATGTCCTCATCTCTCGCGTCAGGGATAACACAGGAGGAGCACCAGGCCAGGCCTTTTCAGAGAACAGGGTGTTCAGAGGGCATTGTCCAGACAAGGTCAGAATTCAAGGTGAGTTGCTGAGTGTGGATGCTTTGATTGCTGATGGTGCTGGTGGAATGAGGGCAGGGAAGTAATGGCTTCGTGGCACGGCAGTGAGTGAAATAAGGACAAATCTTTGACAGATCCATCCAACTGAACTGGACTCGAATCAGACTTTCCTGGTGTGGCTTATTCTGGTGGTTTTTGTGTTTGGGGCTTAGTGGAGTGAATCAGAAGCTTTCAGGAAAAGACTCTTTCCACTAAGGTAAGCCTCATGTGGGAGAGGCCAAGGGGAAAAGTGTGGGCACATTTGGGGAATCAGGGAGATACCGTTAAAAAAGTGGTTTTCTCTTTATTTATAGGTAAAGTATGGTGGTTAAGCCTCTGTTATTTAGAGTCAGATTACCAGGGCTCAAACTCTTGGGTTTGAATACTAGAACAGCTTGGGTTTATAGAAATTGTGACCTCTTTGAACCTTTTTTTTCTCCATATCGTGCAGATAATAACAGGATCTACCCCATGAAGTAGTAAGGATGAAACAGATCAATGAATTTAAAGAGTTCAGACAGGAGCTGGTATCTGGCACATAATAAGAGCTCAATAAATGTTACCAGCAATCATTACTATTATTCATTACTCATTATTATCTCAGCATTTATCAGCCTCATCCTTATTGAATTCTACCGTGCAGACCCAGCAGATCATGTATAATTGCCTGCCATATTTCTCTCCTCTTCCCACACCTCCGCCCCTACCCTCCTCAGGCAACTCATTTGTCTCAGGATTTTCCCCAGAGACCCAGGGACAGATATTCCTCATGTTGAAATCACTACAGCAGTCTTCTCCATGGGCAGAGGCTGGACCGAGGCCTTTTGTACATTATCTCAATTGTTGGAACATCCTTAATATGTTCCATTTTACAGGTGAGGAGATTGGGGCTCAGAAGGGAAAGTGACCCCTGTAGGGTTACTTGGTCAGCAAGAGGCAGAGTGGAGATTCAGACTTAGGTCTGTTTGACCTCAATGTCCCTTAAAACTCAAAAAAACAAAGCATCCATTCAGACCCCCCCACCCCCCCACACACACAAAAAAAGCACCATTGACTATAAAAATAAAGAGGGCTCTAAGTTAGGAGAGCACCGTGATTAGGCCAGTGCTAGGAGAGCCTGAGGTTCTCAAAGAGACTCCTTGAGTCTGCCCAGTGTCCAAAATTGTCCTCTAACCTCAAAGGAGCCTCTGTCCCTTCCTCCCCCCTCAGGCCGGTGGCCAGTGGCAACACAATGTGATGGTATTACTTTGACTGTGGCCATGCGGTGGTGAGGAAGCCCTGACCCCCTTCCGGCCTCTTTGTCCTGTTTAGTGCTCCATCTGTGGGCCCCTTGCCGGCAGCCCGGCTGGTCTTGACTCTGAGGTGGAGGAGTAAACATCTTGGAAATCTTTATTAGTTTATTTCAGAAGATGGAGCCTGTTTGTCCCTGGGGCCCTTCCCTCTTTTATGGCCTCCAGCCCTTCTTGACAAATTCTAGTGACCGGAGAGAAAACCGCTTTCTACAGCGGATCATTAAAACACCACCATAAACCTAGGGCCATAAAATATTATTTGCTGGGCATAAAAGGCGGGGGGGGTAGATTTTCCCAGAATGACAACCCAGGCCCTGCTTTCTCCCACTGAGAAAGGCGGCACAGGGATGCGATCGTTCATAAATTCCTTATCTTGCACTCTGTTTTGTGAAATAACCCTGTTGGGAGAGCAGCCAAAAATATTGATTTATTTGTTCCACAGACTCAAAAGCATTTTTAATGAGTGGAGTATGGCGATGCCTTGCCAGTGTGTCTGCAGATGACTCAATCTGTGTGCACACACCCAAACGCACACACGGTTTGCAAAGGGAAACCATGGAGTTCCGCAAATTGGAGGTAAGTTACACGAGAACATTTGAAGGTGGACGTGAAGAGGCATCCATTTCCCTCCTTCCAACTGTCTGCTCCGCTCCCAGCCCGATTAACCAGCACCCATGGTGGGACTGGTTCTTACAACTGAGCCCGACTTTCCAGAGCAGAACCTGATGGAAGGTTCTCAGTGGATTTCACAGTTGGTTTCCCTTGACATTCTCCCCTGGAAAGAATTCCTTCATCCATTCATGCATTCATTTGGTCATTCAACAAATACCACTACTGAGCGCTTACCAAGTGCCAGGCACTGTTCTGAGCACTGGAGTTACAGCCATGAAAAACACTGTCACAGAGGTTATTGCAGCCTCGTGGGGTACAATCTCAGCACACCCAATATTAATTTCATCAGATAAAATTCACAATCCTTTATCCGAACTCCTTGGGGATAGATTGGTTTGTTGGAAATTTTGGAATTTTTTTTGAAAGATAAAATGGGGCCTATGATTATTTAGTTTGCAGATAGCCCCAGTGAGGCCTGGGGAAGTGCCCGGTAACCCAACACCGTTCTTATTTCATCTGTGAAGAGTATGAACATTCACTCCAACTGGGATAAATTAAGACTATAAATGATCTTGTCACGGGAGGTACAGCTTTGCCACCAAAGGAGCTTAAAAACCTGTTTTCAGAGCTGCTTTTTGTAGAGTAGCAGGTATTGAGTGCCCAGTGCGTGCCTGACCCCTGCTAAGTTCTCCAGAAGCATCACTGTTCATTCTCACTGCACCCCTGATTTTCAAGGTCATCTGTTTCATTTTCACTGCTCTCCTACCAGGTAGGTCGTCATATTTCTGTTTTTCTTTGTTGTGTGGCGAGGTCATTATATTTCTCTGGGTTTTGTTTGTTTGTATTGTAACAAAATCAATATTTTTGTTGTCACATGTGTGTGTTTAAGAGGATTCTGAGAGGCTAAATGACTTGTCTAAGGTTTCACAGCTGGAAGGAGGCAGATTTGGGACTGGAACTCCAGACTGCAGAGTTTACACTCAACCATAACCTAGCACCAGTTCCCACTAGAGGAAAGACAGCAAAGCAGGAAATAAAACTCTTGGGGCTATGTCTACACACACTAACAAAGGCAATTAGAGAGAAGCAGGCAATTATTCAGATAATTCAGAATATAACTTCTTCTTCTTTTTTTTTTTTTAAGGTTTGTGGTTAGGTAGCTAGTGTTTCTGGAGCAAATTCTCAGAATAGGATCTTATAAGCATCCACCTCCAGCACTCAGGTGCCCCCCACGTGGGGGGCTTCAGCTCAGCACCCTTTGGGAACTCTTCTTATTCAGCTTACTTCCTGACACTTATCAGAGCCTCCGTGGGTGAACTGGGTCTGAAGCCATGCTGCGGGGCATTGCTGGGGTGCCAGCCCAGGAGGAGAGTGTGTTCCCCACCACCGGGAGAATCCAGGCTGCAGCCGCTGGGCCAAAGAGCTGGAGGGAGGGAACTGCGGAGGGACACTGCCCAGGGGCAGTTCACCAGGAGGGGACCCTTCTTTGTTTAGACCCTCCTTCCCATGGGCAGATCTAAGGCTAGATTAGAAATTGGAAAATAGCCACTATGTGGTCAAGGCCTAGAGAATGTGAAGGGAGAGGGGATTCAGGTGAATGGGAGATGTCCCAAGGGGATCTTTGATAAAGTTGGGTTCCCCCTTCTTAAGTCTGCATGCGCCCCTGGTGAAAGAAATCGTCCCCGGAGGAAGCCAGGGCTTCTCTTGCAGTTTGTGGGAAGCCCACACTGCCATTTTGGTGTGCCCAGCAAAGGCCAGGACCCTGGAGGGGTACAGGCAGCTGGGACAAGTAAGGGTCAGGAAGGGACTTGCAAAGGGTGGGGCAGCATCGCCCTGGGGTGGTCAGCCAGAGGTGGGAGTGGGGGATGGAAAGAACAAAACAGCCACTGCCCCAAGTACCCAGGCTAAGGGTTTTGTGCTTTAAGGTCAAGGGCATGCCAGATGTATGGCAGAAATTGAATCCTGTGTGTGTGTGTGTGTGTGTGTGTGTGTGTGTGTGTGTGTGTGTGTGTGTGTGTATGTCTTCCACCTTGGGTTGAGGATGGGGAGGGCTGAGAACAAGAACTGCACTCCAATGTGAACCACTGTTTGTGGGTGGCGCCCCTGGCGTGCGGGAGGTAGGGGTCACACGTCCACCAACCCCGCCCAGTCGGGGTCCCCAAAACCACAGGTGTCTGGAAGTGCCTGGAAGTTGCAGTGCCCTGCGGAACCTGGTTTTGCCGAACTTCGTAGCCTTTTCACCTGAGGGGACCAGCCAAGATCCAACCCGGCAGGATCACGGGTCGCTTCTGGACGCGTTGGGTCGCAGCCGGATGCTCAATCGCGCACCCCAGTACCCAAATCTACTACACTGGGGGCGGTGCAGGATGTGTGCGCCTACCCGCTTCTCCAGCCCCCGGGCTTAGGGACCCTCCCCCAAGGGTAAGAATGGGAAGGGGGTCCTCCTAGAGATTCCGTGTCATGGCGACAGCCCCCCGTGCAGCACCAGTGCGAGCGGCCTTGGACAGGTGAGCCAAGGGGTCCAGGCTGAAGTTGGGGTTCAGCTTCCATTGGGTAGGCGGTTTTGGAAGGAGAGCAGAGGGCCGGGCGGCGGTCAGGCAGCGGCTGCGGAGTGGACCTCTCTCTTTCAGCAGATGCCTGGGGGATGGGGAGCCAAAAGCAGGGGGCTCGAGCAGGGAGTGTATCCCACCCCCCTGCACCCCAGCTCGTGGTACGGCTTTAAAATCCTGCAGAGTTTGTCATAGGTCGGCCTCAGCACGCATGCGCAAAGGCAAAGTTGAGTTTTTTCTGTCTCCCCTCCCCTCCCCCCCCCCTTTCCAGCAGCCTTTGGTTCTGCAACTTAAAAAAAAAAAATTTTTTTTTTTTTTTTTTTTTTTGCTCTGAGAACACCAGGGGAAAGAGGAGTCCGGAGAGAGTGAGGGAGAGAGGGAGGCAGTTGGCCAGGAGGGCCGGGGGGTGGGGGGGGGGGACGTGGTCCCTGCGGTCGGTCAGTCTGTCTGTGGGACGCAGGATCGCGTGGAAGGCTGCTTTAAGCTCCGAGGCGCCGCCTCCGCCGCCCGGAGTCCGGTTCCGTGCGGCCGCTGCCGAGCGAGCTCCTCCCGCCGCCGCCGCCGTGCCCCGACCGCCCGCCGCCCGCCTGCTCACTCTCCCGCCCCTCCGGCCCCGGCGCCAAACGAGGAGGTGGGGAGCCACGCCGGCCATGGACCGCCGGAGCTGAACAGCCGCCGCGGAGTCCCTCGCCCTCGCCCCTCTCTAGCCCCACGGCCGCGGTGCCCGCGCGCCTCTTAGCCCTGGAAAGGCGGGGAAAAGAGGGGGATTAACCAGAAGAGGGAAAGAAGGGGGTTGGGAGGGGGGAGCCAGTGTCTCCCTTGGGGCAGTCGCGCATCGTCCCCGAACCCACTGGAGGCAGAACTTTAGGGGACAACTTTTACCCAGTTTGCTCCCGCTTTTTGCCAAACCCTAAAATGAAAGGACAAAAGTTGGCGCTGACTCTTGCAGCTCGGATGGCGACTTGTGCGTTTTCAGCGGCATCTCCCGGAGAAAAACCCATGCGCGCCTGATTGTTCTGTGGCCCCCAAGCTGCAGTGCGTGTGGGTGTGTGTGTGTTTGGGTGTGTGTCTGTGTGTGTACACAGACGTCCACACACTCACTCGCGGCCGCAGGATCAGCGCCTGGAAGCAGACGTTTCGGCCACAGACTTGGAGAGGAGGAGCTGGAGATCAGGAGGCGTGAGCCGCCGGGAGTCTGCAGAATCCGTGGTGTGAATGAACTGGGGGCACCTGGGCGCACGGATCGCCTCCCCCACCCCCCGCCCCGGGCCAGAGTTGAGTTGTGGGGCATTTTTTTCACCCTCTTGTGAAGAATTTTTTTTTTATTTGTTGTAAAGTCTTTTGCACAATCACGCCCACATTTGGGGTTGGAAAGCCCTAATTACCGCCGTCGCTGATGGACGTTGGAGAGGGAGCGCCTCGCCGCGGAACAGTCGCCTGCGCGCCCTCGCCGGACCCGCGGCTCCCTTGTTGCGCGCCGGCCGGGCCCTGTTCCTGCTGCCGGCAGGCGGACTTCGGCGCCCCTCGGTTCACGGACGCATCCCAGCGCTGCTCCGGCTCGGGCACCCAGACTCGGACGCCAGTGACCGCTTGGGCTCCAATTCCCTGAGCCTGCCCGACGCGTCCTGGAGGAGCACGCAGCTCTGCGCCGGATCGTCCCTCCAGGCTTAACCCGGCCGCTCCGCTCAGATTCTTCGGCTGCCCTCGCTCTTGCGGTGACTTCCTCCCCGCGCCCCCTCCCCCTAGCAATGAAGGTAGGTGTTCTGTGCTCCGCCGACGCTCGCCACTCTTTTTTCTTTTGGTAGTTAACTAAATATCCCGCCCCCCCTCCACCTATTCCTATTCCTCCCCCCATTTCTTCTACTGCCTGGAGACGCTAGAACTCCCGCGTAGCTGGCAGGGACCCCTACCCTTTCCCTGCCGCGCTACCCCCGCCCCCCCCCCCCTATCGCCCCGCGCACTGCCTCGGCCTCCCAGGAGACCTAGTCCCACCAAACGTTCTGCAAACTTTTTAGACTTTGGAGAAAAAGTGGGGAAGAGACAAGACAGAAACAGCGGTTCACGGATGAGTTTTCTTTTGCCCTGAGAAACGCGAGTGTAATTTACTCTGTATATTTCAGTAACAGGATAATGATTCAATTCAACAAATATTTACCAAGCGCGGGCACCGAGAAGGTGTGTAGCCAGGGCTCAGAAAGGGGAAGGGGACTCCTTGGCCGAGAGACCGTGAAGCTGGACTAGGGGCCGACTGTGCCGAGCAGTGCACCTCTCGCCCTCTGCAGCCAGAGGCCAGGTTGCAAGCTCAACGCAGCCGGGGACCCAAGCGCTGCAGGCCCTGTGCCTTTAAGAGTGCCTGGCAGGGGGCCAGCGTGCACCCTGGCTCGGGGAACGGGGTCGCGTTATTAGCATTATTAGTTGCCACTGGGTGAGCTCCGCAGTTTGCAGCAGTGATGGGGGCGGGGAGGGCTGGCAGTGGTGGCTCTAATCCTGTCCGCTGGGAGAGCGCGTCCCGGCCCCCTGCGCGGAATCTGCCTTGTCCTTTAGAAACATTTGGGCCTCCGCGTTGGGAGAGCGGGCGGGGGGCAGTTTGTGAACTCTTGTTTGTTTTAATTGTCAGTTGTATGTTAAAGCCGAGTCACACACTCCGAGGGTCACCGAGAGTTCACTTTTACAGAAAGTTAACATTTCTTCCTGCAGTATAACTTGGTATTTTCCGAACAACTTTTCCTCTCTGTCCTCCAAGCTTCGATCCTTATTTTCATTTTTCTTGATCTCTCCCCTTTTCAGTTTTCTAGAAAATAAGCTTGGAATTGTAATTAAGATGTTTCCTGAAGCAAACAAGGCCCCCACCAAAAAAAAAAAACAAAAAAAAACCCGTTTTAAAACCCCCAAACTTGGAGACCCTGTGGCCTTGTTTTACTTTCCAATCGCAGCCTGGCATCGGGGCCCCTTCTCCTCTCTCGTCTTTCTTTAAATGGACAGCTTACTGTTTGGAAGTAACTTGGAGCCAGCGGTGGGATCGCACCTCTTCAACCCCTGCCCTCCCGCCAACGTTCAAGGCTGCTCCAGCCAGATGCGGAGATTTTGTTTCTAGACAGCCTCTGCCAGGGGAGTTCCGAGGGGCCAAAGCTGAAAGAAAGCGCGCAAGCGATGGGAGGCAGTGGAAATTGTGTGTCCGAGTGTGTGGATCTGTGCCCTGCGTGTTTTGGGGCGGAGTAGAAGGTCAGTTGTTCTCGGGTCTTGGATATACTAGCCTTACTTAGCCAGGCCCGTCTCCACAAAGGAAGACCCTACCCAGGAGGCCCAGCCAAAGAGCCCCTTGCTTTTCCCTCCGCTCGGCGGAGCTCCCCGGTGCACAAGGGGTTAGCGTGGTGCGCCAGAGCTCAGCTAGTCCTGAAGCCTTTTTCTTCCTCGCTGTGTGGTACCGGCTGCCCCCTGTTGGCTGCCTTGAGGTAGGACGTCTTGGAGTCTCTGTTCCTTGGGCAGGCGGGCAGCTGCTCGCCTCTTCCTCCCACCTCTGGCTCTGCAAGCACATCCCTTCAGATCACCAGGTCCCACTCTCCCAGGAGGGCCCCTCGGAGGCCCCCAGAGGCCAAGCTGCACTGCGCGGCTGCGTTAATAAGGAAGGGGCCAAGGGTCCGACCAGCAAATGGGGCTCGGGCAAGTGGAAGAGGGATTGGTACCCCTTCTCCAGGGCATAGCAAGGAACAGGAGCATCACCCTAGGAAGTCTCCGGTCTGGCCTTGGCGCTCTCACCAGTTTTCCCTGTGGTCGAGGACAAGTGGTGCTTTCTCTCCCTCTCGGCCTCAGTTTCTTGTCTATTAAAAAGTGGAGTTGAAACTGCCTCTGAAGAGTGGGGGTTGAAGTGTTCTTTAATTTTCTTTCTCCTTCTGCCAACGAACAGCTCTTCTGGACAGAGTTGAGAGCCTGTGCCTAGAGAGAGCTAGACATCTTGTGTGGGAAGGTGGAAGTGGCATCTGTGTGTGTGTGTGAGAGAGAGAGAGAGACAGAGAGAGTTGTCTTGCAGTCTGGAGAGCCTTGTCCGGGGATGGATGAGGTGAGGCAGGGAACAGAACTAGACTTGGCCACCGTTCTTCCCTTGGATATGCCCTGTTACCGGACCTGGTGTCGGTTCTGAGTCAGGGCAATCAGAGGCTGCACACCTTCCTTGCACTGATTTGGGCTCAAGGAGCTCCCTCCTCCACCTCCTCTCTCCGTTCCCCACGACTCCCCCCCCCCCAGCACTCAGCGCTGTGGACACATCCCGAGGCACCCTTGGCGGAGCTCTGGCTCCTTGTCTGCTCCCCCAAAGCGGACCTCCTTTCAGCCCATCATCCCCTCCTGCTTCTCTCGGCGGCGTTCCCCTGGGCAGGACGCCCCAATTTTGTGGCTGCCACTGAGTTTTTCTCCTGCAATTTTCTCCGTCTCTTTCCTTGCTTTCGGGAGAGATCGCAGGTGGGGGGGAAACAAAATTTATCTCCCACTAAGAGCTGGGATTCTTGGGGTTTCCTGTACTTTTCGCCACCTCGAGCCCAGGTCAATCTAATTTCTTCCTCCCAGTTTCTCCCTCATCATTTCCGCTCCCAGAGACTGGGGGTGGGGGCTGAGGGTGGAGGTGGCAGGGGATGCCCAGATCAAGTGAGGTAGCGCCGTTGGCCGAGGGTCCAGAATCTTCGCCCTCCCTCCGGGGAATTTCGTTTTAGGGGCCGCCGGCCTTGGACTTGGGTGCCGCGCGAGTTTGCGCGTGCGTTCCGAAGCTTTCTGCTGCCCCAAACGTCCTCTAAACTAGTGTGACGGATTCCTCTCTCTCTCTCTGTCTCTCTCTCTTTCTCTCTCTCTCTCTCTCTCTCTCTCTCTGTCGCCCTCATCACTCCCCCCTCATCACTCCCGGCCTGCACGCCAATTGATAAAGAAGGGTTAGGGACACTTTTAATCCAGTGCGAAGGCTTTGGAGGAGAGACAGAATAAGCGACTCTGCGTGGATCTGTTCTGAGGCTGGAAACAAGGGCGTGCGAACGAACGCCCTACCCCCACCTCACCCCTCCCTTGTGCTTGAACCTCTCAAATGCCCGCAACCCTATTACTCGTCGCACAGTAGGAACAGATTCCAAGGATCCTTACAAAGTCAGTTTCCTTGGGTCCTGAAATTGTTCAAAAACTTTTAGTCCGTTCTTTGGTATCTTTGGTATCAGCATCTGCCCAGAACTTTGGTTTTACCCTCGATGTTACAGTCTCCGGAGAGGTCTTATTTCGTACTCTTTTCGGATCAGATCTCTTGGTAAACAGGCAGGGACGTTCACCCTACAGAGTAGATGTATTAGTGAGTTTGCTGTGGGTTCCTTCAGTCTTTCAAACTTGTGGGGCCTTTTCTGGGTTGCGCAGGGATTGGAGCGGGAAGAGGGCCAAGGTGTTTCCGGCCAAGCGCGCGGGGTTAAGTGGAGACGCGACTCGCGGGGCTCTCCTGCCGGATCCCCTTTGGGACACCTCTGGCCTACCCCCAGCCTGGAGCTTAGAGACCCGAGTCGCAGAAACCAAATGGCCCGCTCCCAGTTGGCCCCCATTCTGTGAACGAGTGGACTCGCCCCAGGGTCGTCGGGCCGAGAGTGGGTTCGGTTTGTGTGGCTTCGCCTCTAACAAAGAGATCCGCAGTAATCCGCCGAATCTGTTATCAATTTCTCCACTGCCCGCGCCCCGCCCCACGCGCCCCGCCCGTCGGGAAGCTCGGAAAGTGTGCGCGGCCCGCAGCGATCTCTGCCGCCGCCTCGGAAGCACGTCGGAGCGTGTGTGTCTGTGGACGAGTGAGTGTGTGAATGTGCGTGAGTGTGTGTATGAATGTGTGCGCGCGGTCCTGGCCGCCGCTGGGGAGAGGAGACTTCGCAGCCTGGACCGCGCGCGAAGGCAGCCCTCGCAACCAACCCCCTCCCCTGGAGGAAACTTGACACTTCGGGCGGGGGTGGGGAGGAAGACGGAGCCTTCTCGCTGCTCGGCTGGGGAAACCCCAGGTTTCTATTCTCCGGGATGCTCCCCGGGCTTTGCGGCGTTTTAGGGACGAGTGGGACACAGGCGCGGAGCCCCGGGTAGCGGGCACTGGGACCACATAAGCATTTCCTCTCGAGGAGCCCCAAGGAGTCTGGGCCAAAAGGACGGCTGGCAGGGAAAAGCTGTGGCGCGCTCCCGAGCCCCTTCGCGTTTCCACGGCTGCCTAGGTTCCCTCAATCTCTTTTCCGGCGCAGGTTCCAGGCCAGGCCCTTCTGCCGCCTGGAGGAGGTTCACCTTCCCTTTTCCGAGGAAGGGGCTCCCTCGGGGGTTGCGGGTGGCGCAGCGCGGCCGGGTTACTCTTACCAGAGATGGAAAAGGGGATTTTGGAAACCCGCTCCTCCCACCCGCACCCGCCACCGCCTCGCTCCGCCGCCGCCTACAGGTGGAGAAGTCACCAGTGGGGAGGACGGCAGCGGAAGCTTCCAAGGCCGCCCCCTGCCCCCGAAATTCTTCACAACGCGAACCTTCGCCGCCAAGGGCCCCGGCGCCCTGGAATCCAGGGACTCAAATGAGGCGCGGGAGCATCTCTGGCCCCGCCGGCGGAGGCTCACTCGCACCGGCTCTGGCCTCGCCTTGCACCCTCACCTTTCGGGACTGACCCAACGAAGTCTGAATTGGGCTGGAGGGTGGGGTAGCGGTGTTCCAGGACCGGGCTCACGGTGTCGCGATAGAGAGATGGTCAACTCCAGACCAGGACCAAAGGAAACTGGAGTCCCCCTTGGCTTCCTTTCCCCTTTCTCCGTGGCGGCTGCCAGGAGTGGAGATGCGAGGGGGGCGGTAGGGGGAGTGAGAAAATCAATTTGGGGGAGGGTTGCGGGGAGGGCCGAGAAGGGATCCCGTCTCTCGGGACAGCGGGACCCAGACCTCCTACTTTCCTCTGGGGTATATCCCTTCTCTGGGGTACACTGAGTCCAAGGAGGAGGCCGAAGGCAGGGGAGAGGGCATTGTTTTCCGGTTTCCTTGGTTGGGAGAACAGCTCGCTCCCCGCCTTATCCCCTGTGCCCCCCCATCTCCTCCCCACTCCAGTCTGGCTGAAGAGCGTTCTAAGGAAACCCAGGCTGCCCTTCCCCCTCTGGAAGTGGCTGGCCGCAAAGCGGGCCGTAAACTGATTATGAAACAGACGATGTTAATTCGGAGCCGCATTTCCCAGCTGGGCACTCGCGCGCGCGCTGCTCCCGGGGGCCTCGCCCCCCACCCCTTGCCCTTCCCCCCCCCGCGTGCTGCCCCCACCCCCCACCCCTGCGCCGGCCACTCCGCCTCCTCCGCAGCCGCCGGCGGCGCGCTCCTCTCGCCTTTGCGCTCCTCTCGCCCATGGAATTAATTCCGGCTCCACTTGTTGCTCTGCCCAGGTCGGGGAGCGGACGAGGGTGGCAGCGGGTTCCTGAGTGAATTCCCGAGGAGGGACTCAGCGCAGCGCGAACTAGAGGGGAGCGAGGGGGTGCGGGACGCGAGCAAGCAGGAAGGAGGCAGCGCCTGGCACCGGGGTTTTGACTCAACAGCATTGAGACATGTTTGTAATCGCTGGCGTGCCCCGCGCGCAGGATCCCAGCAAAATCAGATTTCCTGGTGAGGTTGCGTGGGTGGATTAATTTGGAAAAAGAAACTGCCTATATCTTGCCATCAAAAAACTCACGGAGGAGAAGCGCAGTCAATCAACAGTAAACTTAAGAGACCCCGGATGCTTCCGTTGTTTAAACTTGTATGCTTGAAAATTATCTGAGAGGCAATAAACATCTGCTCCTTTCTTCCCTCTCCAGAAGTCGATTGGAATATTAAGCCCAGGAGTTGCTTTGGGGACGGCTGGAAGGGCAATGTCTTCCAAGTTCTTCCTAATGGCTTTGGCCATATTTATCTCCTTCGCCCAGGTCGTAATAGAAGGCAATTCTTGGTGGTAAGTTTTTCTATGTGCATACTCTTTTATTTAAAGATTCGTTTGTATAATGCTGCAATATTTAAAGCTGAGTCTTGAGTTTGGGTGCATTTATCTAATATATATATATATATATATATATATCTTATATAGGTATATATATACATATATATGTATCTTTAAATCAAAATTTTCTTTTAATTTGCCAATACTTTGAAGCTTATCTTTAGCTCCATAGGGAATCAGAACCTATAAATTCAGACCTTTTTCTATGAGGTCCTTGTTCAGAGGTATGCTTGAAGTACGTCATGTAATAAAGGGAAACCGAAATTCACTTCTCTAATAATTGTAAGCCTATCTATAAAATTTACTTTTTGCCACCTCTAGGTAGTAGAAGTGAGTTCCAACGTTTATTTTCTGTCAGTCACTTGAGGTTATTAACCTTCAGGGTCTGAGGTAGGCAGAGTTCTAGGAAGGCAGCTAAACTCCAAGTGGGTTAGTATTTGGGGCTTGAAATTTGATCAAAAGGAGGTTAACTTGAAGTAGTCAAATGTCCCTAAACGAGGGTTTCTTGCCGGTAGGGGCCTTGAAGATAGACTGCAGTATATCCAGGGGATTATTTTTGACGGCGTTCTGGATATTTTTTCACTGTAAATGAACAGCATTTTTCTGACTGTCAAACACGACTTCTGTTCACTGGATACCCTGTCTTGGGTCCTTCACAATCACATAAGGAGCCTTCTTAAAATGTCCGGAACGGGCTGAATTTTTCTTCGGTAGGACAAGTATTCTTCAGTACACTTGTCCTACTGTTCTTCCATCATCAGTCAAAAGGAACTGCTATCTCCTACCCGTGTCTAATTGTGTCTACTTTCGGCATTCATACATTTTCAAGGCAGATCGGTCCAATTTGTGAGGCAAAGTGAGTCATTTTCTTTAATGTCAGAGGCCCGTACCCCAAACTGCCATTTCCGCCTTCTCTGGTGTGGATTTCAGAATTTTGTGAAATTCTGGTTCAGGTATATGGCAGCGAGGGGCAAGGAAGGGAGTGAAAACTCTAACTGAGGAGCCAGATGGCGGGATGGGGACTACACAATACCTCTGTTTTCTGAGTGGAGTTTAAACAGAGGAGTTTTATGAAGCCCTTCTCATACTTTGTCATGAGGACAAGCAGGAGAGAAAAAGCATCTGTGTGCTTAAAACTATGTATTGCTGACATGTTTTCAGGGGGCCCACCTTGACAGTTCACGTAAATCTTGAATGCACATCTCCCTCCCCCCCTTTTTTAGGTCGCTAGGTATGAATAACCCTGTTCAGATGTCAGAAGTATATATCATAGGAGCACAGCCTCTGTGCAGCCAACTGGCAGGACTTTCTCAAGGACAGAAGAAACTATGCCACTTGTATCAGGACCACATGCAGTACATCGGAGAGGGCGCGAAGACAGGCATCAAAGAATGCCAGTATCAGTTCCGACACCGGAGGTGGAACTGCAGCACCGTGGATAACACCTCAGTCTTCGGCAGGGTCATGCAGATAGGTAGGAAACCATTTAATGTATTTTTAAATATATAGAAACTTTTCTCCTAGGAGAAGTCTTTAGTGTTACTTACAAGCTTGATATGGAGGGAATCTTCCAGCAGGGTGGTGGCTTGGGAATTTTGTCATTATGGCTGTGTGCATGCCTGTCCCCGCATCTAATTATAAGTTTTGGACTTCTTGACCCAAATCAGGAGATGGGGGAGGGCATCAAAGACACCTTCATTTTTCTGAACACTTAATTTTTCTAAAAAGCATTTTGTTTAAAATAGTAGTAGCAGAACACTTATTTTGGTCTCTCAAAAGATGAGGAGGAAAACTGAGTCATTTTTGTCCTTTTAAAGTGGCCCAAGCATCAAACTAAAAACTGTCATCTTTCAGAATGCTGGATGTGTTGGAAGTAAACAAGGTTTTAATTAATTTTCCTAATATAGATATATCCTAAGGCTATCAATCAAGATATGTATGTTTGTTAAAGGCTTTATTTTTAGTCCAGAAAGAAGTTTAATCAGATGTGATCCAATTTACATTTTCGATGTTGGCCATTGATATAAAGGCACGTGCTTCAGATCTCAGCCTAGAAACTTTTAAAAGTTTTAACGTATGGCTCACGGTCCAATTCTTTATTTTTAAATGTGTTTGTTGTTGAACTTGTTGTTATTCCATTCAGGGAGGAGGTGGCATTAAAACTGGGCTAAAGGCAAAGAATTTGGCAAATCAGTTGTTTGCCTCTGGTTTGGTTGAATAGCATAGGCTACAGTCTGACAGATGTGGTCCTGTCTGTGTTTTCTAGTGAATATTTTCGGTCTCTTTTTACTTTTATGCAAACAAGCCTGTATAATTAATATGACTGCAGTGACTCCTAAAATAAGAAGCAATTTATCAAAGCAATTAACTATTTATACTGACTGAAGATAAAAAGTTGGCTTAATGTCCATCATGGACGGATAAAATGCTTTTTTAAAAACCCTGAAAAGTGCATTCATTGAGAACAAAAAAGAGTTGTCAGTGGATGTTTGAGCCAAGCAGCTTCATAAACTAAAATAATACAGGGCTGGAAGCTGTTCCTCTAATTGAATGGGAAAATGCTCTGCAGCCTCAGCCTGCAAGAGTTTCATGGGGCTTTGTCCTTCCTGTTAATGATTAAAATGTGCTAATGTATGTACTGGGATCTGAATCTAGGAGTTAAGCTTCAGGAACACAGGAGTTTTCCCCTGAATATGGGCTGCCTTATGTAGTTAACTGGCAGTGTAGTGAAGATTGAATTCTGCTGCATTTCGATATTGTGAGTGACCCAAAACCTTTTTTTTTTTTTAGCTATATCAGAATGGTGACCTGTCAGCTTTCCCCCGTCACCTTTGCTTTATATGTTCCCCCTATCTATCTGCCTTCCTCTCAAACTAAACTATGGGAGCGGCTTTTCACATGTATATGAGTTAGTGAAAATCATACACCTCCGATGGCAACAAGGAAGGAAAACAGCAATTGGAACTGTTTTTCTGTGTAGTCACTGGAACACAGCTTTGATTTAAGATCCTCTTCCTACGTAGCCTGTTTTGGGCCAAAATGTTCAGAATAAGCTATCATTTGCTAAGTGGATTTGAGTTCTGCTGAAGATTTATTTAAAATGTGGTCCAAGATTCAAAGAGCCTGCTTCCTCAGGGAACAAGCAGAACCCTTGGTACAAAGGCCTGTATTTAATTGTCCCTGTAAGTAGACTCTCTGGTCCTCAGATGTGTGGCACTGTCTGGGTTGATGCGAACTGGGTGGGAGTGGAACCTCGTGACGGCCGTAGAGGAGGGAGACCTCCTAGATCCTATCATCAAGTCACCGAGGCCCTGGGAGGACCTTGCCCAAGGATCCTCAGGTGTCCGAGGTCTCAGAGCAGAAAGCTCCTGCTGGGTGGCTTTCGGGTGAACACAGACAGAGCCTTTAAAAAAAAAAAGAGAGAGAGATGGAGAGAAGAAAAATCAGAATAGATTTTTATGGAAGAGGAACATGGACCCCACGCCAATAGTGGAAAAGTTACTTAGCTTTCACTTTTCTATTTAAGGGTATGTTGGAAGAGAATGAGCTAAGGGAAAATTTAAAACACCTTTGATGCTAAGTGTGGGTGCCCCACTCCAGAGCACTTAGTACAGCAGGGACATGGAGGCCACTTCTTGTCCCTGAGAATCTGACCCTGTGATGGGGCCAGTGTCTGACTCAGGCTGCCACCCCCAACCCCTTACCTCCTCTCTCAAGGCCAGTCCAGGTGCTGTACACCATTGCCTCATGAAGGGCCCACTCTTCATTTTGGAAACTTTCTCGTTTTTTCATCATGCTAACCTTTCCTTCCAGCTTTTGTCTCTGTCTCGTCTTTGTTCCCATGCTGTGAAAAGATGTATAAGAAAGGCGCCATTTTTAAGGAGGGTGAGAATAAGAGTAGATGTAGATTTCACAGGGAGGGAGCTGTAACTGGACCAGCAGTGTGCCATCCAGCATGACTGTATCCACAGGCTTTAGCCAAAGAGCACTTTGCAAGCTGACATTTCCCTGCAATGACCAGTTAGCTTAGAGATTTCTACCAGGTTTGTATTCTGGGGCAAAAAAGGATATGTTCAAGATAGACTTATGAAAATAGCAGCAGCATTGTGTTTTATGTAAAAGCCCTTTTGTGCTCTATATATACAGGAGAGTGGTTTATTTTCCTCTGTCTCCAGAGGATTGTTTCTCTCTCTCTCTTCCTCAAGCTACCTCTTTATTCTACAAGTCTCCCATCCAGAGACACAGCATTTTCTATATTATCAGCGTTCATCCTCAAATCACTCCCTAGAATCTGTCTGCTCTCCTCATTTCTCTCCACTCCCTTGATGTTCTCTGCCTTGCTAATTCAAGCTTGGTAGATGTAACACCCCACCGCCCCCCCCCCCAACAGGAACTTTCTGGATCCTCCTGCCAACCACCCGTACAGTCCTCAAGTTATTCATTTTTTAAAATGTGGGAGGGAAGGTCTGGTAAATCAGAACCATCACTATTCCTGGAAGGGAGATCACAAATGGCTGTGGATTGAAGTGTGGAGCACAAGTCCAAGAAAAGGGCAGCCTGTGGGATGCTTGCATTGGCAGAGCCGTCCTCCTGCAGGATGGGCTTCTGCTTGGGGCTGAGTCTTGTTGTCAGCTGTTCTTGTGCCGTCCCCCATTGTCCACCCCCCCAAAAAAAAAGATTGTTAGCAAGCTCTTTTTAAGTATAGGAGCAACCGTTTCCTGTAAAGAGATTCCAGTGCCAGAAGGGGCCCTTTTTTCCCTAGGCATCTAGTTCAATACCCTTAATTTTATAGTTGAGGAAAATAAGGACCCCCTCATCTTGCCCGCCCCCCAGGCCCAGCTTCAGCTGGCCAGCTGTTAATCCTTTCTCTCTCATAGGACAATACTTTGATTAAGTGACTTCTTGTTACATGTAGAAATGTCTCCACATACAAGTGGAGATGAAGGTAGTCTATGGTTACCTCTTTTTTTCTCCTTACAAATAGGGCTCCTGTAGAACCGTTTGACAGGGAGGTACTCTTTACAAGTTTTAGGGAAGGAGAGAACTTTTTTCCTCTAGGCCTATATATTCTTTACAAGTTTGGGGAAGAAGAACCTTTTTATTTTTTTTTTTCCTCCTTTTTGCTATTATCCTAACACTTGGAGTCAGAGGCTGCTGGGAGTTGCAGAAGTGACATTAAGGAACTGCAGGCTGTTTTAAAAGTAGACACTCACCTACTTGAGTGAGAAGTATCAGGCCCGTCAGCTTGGGGTTTGAGAAGAGGCGAGTTTCATTTAAAACTCTCTAGGAACCAGTTTAGAAATGTCCTCTGGGAAAGTCAGGAGCCTTGTTGTGAGACAGGCTTGGTGCAGCAGATGGAGGATGGGGAAGCCGGGTTTCAGCCACCGACGCCACAGGGACTGGCGAGGGACTGCTGCAGGGGCTCTAAGCCTTGCAGCCCCCATGCTCCTGCCCTGGAGGTAACTCAGAATGAAAATAATACCAAACATTAAAATAAGTAAGGCAGTCTACTCCAATTCTGCGTTTTTCCTCAGTGACTTCTTTCATGGGCATTTTGGAAAATGAGAAGTTTGGAGTATTTTCATAAGAGGTGCAGAGAAAACGCAGTCCAGCCCTGCTTAGAATCCTGCCTTGGGCTCTGAAGTGTCAGAGCAGAGGTACCAGGGATGCTGCTCCTTTGTCATGGGTCGCTTCTACGTGTGTGGGGGGAACGTGTGCCGCCTTCCCCCTCCGGGGGGGTCCGGGGGCTCGGCCGCGGCTGCGGAGCGGGGGCGCCCACTGACCCGTCCTCGCCCGCAGGCAGCCGCGAGACGGCCTTCACGTACGCGGTGAGCGCCGCGGGGGTGGTCAACGCCATGAGCCGCGCCTGCCGCGAGGGCGAGCTGTCCACCTGCGGCTGCAGCCGCGCCGCGCGCCCCAAGGACCTGCCACGGGACTGGCTGTGGGGCGGCTGCGGCGACAACATCGACTACGGCTACCGCTTCGCCAAGGAGTTCGTGGACGCGCGCGAGCGGGAGCGCATCCACGCCAAGGGCTCGTACGAGAGCGCGCGCATCCTCATGAACCTGCACAACAACGAGGCCGGCCGCAGGGTGAGCATGCCGCCGCCGCGCCCCTCCTGGGGGAGGGCGCTGCTGTGTCCAGTCTCCGTCTCTCGCTCTGTCTCTGCGTCTGGGTCTCCCTCTCTTCCCCTCTCCGTCCTAGCTTTTCCGGTCTCCCCCCGCCTCTCCCTGCTGGTCCCTTTCCACTTCCCCCACACCCCCTTCCCAAGCAGCTACACACAGGCCTCCCTGAAGAGGGGTGGACACCCCAGAAAGGCCTCCTGGAGGGGAAGCATCCCGCGTTGGCCCCCTCCAGCCAAGGTGCTCCTGCCCTGGCCTGAGAAACAGCTTTCTCTACCTTTTTAATTAGTCCCCAGTGCAGCTGGCCAGCCCAGCTCAGAAATAAAAATGTTCCTAACGTTCGCTGCCCTCTGCCCGGGATCAAGTTTGTGGTTGGGCTTAAATGGAGGACAGGGAGTTATTTATGCGAGTAGATGCCCACCTGACAAGGCCCTCACCCCAGCTTCAAGGGTTACTTACCTTCCCCTCTGCTTTTTCGTACCCCTCTTTGTGTCATTAGATACCAGGCCTGATGGTTTGAGGGTTTTCCAGAAAGACCTGTTGTAGGAAAATGGGGAGTATTTTTAGCAGAGTGGAGTTTTATGCATCTGAACATCAGGTGCATCAAGGTGGCTATGGAGAGGTGAGACCCATTCAGGAGTGTGAAGAAAGGAGCTCTAGAGAGCAGAGAGCCACTCAGGAGTGTCCAGAGAGGAGCTACGGTGAGGAGAGAGCCACTCGGGACTGTCCAGGGAGGACATCTTGAAAGGGGAGAGCCACTCAGAAGTGTCTAGAGAGGAGCTCTGGAGAGGACAGAGCCACTCAGGAGTGTGCAGAGAGGAGCTCTGGAGAGGAAAGAGCCACTCAGGAGTGTGCAGAGAGGAGCTCTGGAGAGGAGAGAGTCACTCATGAGTATCCAGAGAGGAGCTCTGGAGAGGACAGAGCCACTCAGGAGTGTCTAGATGGGAGATCAAGAGAGGAGAGAGCCACTCAGGAGTGTCTAGAGAGAAGCTTTGGAGAGGAGAGAGTCACTCAGGAGTGTGCAGAGAGGAGATCTGGAGAGGACAGAGCCACTCAGGAGTGTGCAGAGAGGAGCTCTGGAGAGGGGAGAGCCACTCAGGAGTGTGCAGAGAGGAGCTCTGGAGAGGGGAGAGCCACTCAGGAGTGTCCATAGAGGAGTTCTGGCGAGGAGAGAGCCACTCAGGAGTGTGCAGAGAGGAGCTCTGGAGAGGAGAGAGCCACTCAGGAGTGTGCAGAGAGGAGCTCTGGAGAGGGGAGAGCCACTCAGGAGTGTGCAGAGAGGAGCTCTGGAGAGGAGAGAGCCACTCAGGAGTGTGCAGAGAGGAGTTCTGGAGAGGAGAGAGCCACTCAGGAGTGTGCAGAGAGGAGCTCTGGAGAGGACAGAGCCACTCAGGAGTGTGCAGAGAGGACCTCTGGAGAGGGGAGAGCCACTCAGGAGAGTGCAGAGAGGAGCTCTGGAGAGGGGAGAGCCACTCAGGAGTGTCTAGATGGGAGATCAAGAGAGGAGAGAGCCACTCAGGAGTGTCTAGAGAGAAGCTTTGGAGAGGAGAGAGTCACTCAGGAGTGTGCAGAGAGGAGATCTGGAGAGGACAGAGCCACTCAGGAGTGTCTAGATGGGAGATCAAGAGAGGAGAGAGCCACTCAGGAGTGTCTAGAGAGAAGCTTTGGAGAGGGGAGAGTCACTCAGGAGTGTGCAGAGAGGAGCTCTGGAGAGGACAGAGCCACTCAGGAGTGTGCAGAGAGGAGCTCTGGAGAGGGGAGAGCCACTCAGGAGTGTGCAGAGAGGAGCTCTGGAGAGGAGAGAGCCACTCAGGAGTGTCCATAGAGGAGTTCTGGCGAGGAGAGAGCCACTCAGGAGTGTGCAGAGAGGAGCTCTGAAGAGGACAGAGCCACTCAGGAGTGTCCAGAGAGGAGCTCTGGAGAGGAGAGAGCCACTCAGGAGTGTGCAGAGAGGAGCTCTGAAGAGGACAGAGCCACTCAGGAGTGTGCAGAGAGGAGCTTTGTAGAGGACAGAGCCACTCAGGAGTGTCCAGACAGGAGCTCTGGAGAGGGAAGAGCAACTGAGGAGTGTTTAGCGAGGAGCTCTGGAGAGGGGAGAGCCACTCAGGAGTGTGCAGAGAGGAGCTCTGGAGAGGGGAGAGCCACTCAGGTGTTTGCAGAGAGGAGATCTGCAGAGGGGAGAGCCACTCAGGAGTGTCTAGAGCGGAGCTCTGGAGACGGGAGACCCACTCAAGACTCTCAAGAGAGGAGCTGTGGAGAGGAGAGAGCCACTCCGGAGTGTCCAGAGAGGAGCTCTGGAGAGGGGAGAGCCACTCAGGAGTGTCTAGAGAGGAGCTCTGGAGAGGAGAGGGCCACTCAGTAGTTTCCAGAGACGAGATCTGCAGAGGGGACAGCCACTCAGGAGTGTCTAGAGCGGAGCTCTGGAGACGGGAGACCCACTCAGGACTCTCCAGAGAGGAGCTGTGGAGAGGAGAGAGCCACTCAGGAGTATCTAGAGAGGAGCTCTGGAGAGGGGAGAGCCACACAGGAGTGTGCAGAGAGGAGCTCTGGAGAGGACAGAGCCACTCAGTATTGTCTAGAGAGGAGATCAAGAGAGGGGAGAGCCACTCAGGATTGTCTAGAGAGGAAATCAAGAGAGGGGAGAGCCACTCAGGAGTGTCCAGAGAGGAGCTCTGGTGAGGAGAGAGCCACTCAGGAGTGTCCAGAGAGGAGCTGTGGAGAGGACAGAGCCACTCAGAAGTGTGCAGAGAGGAGTTCTGGAGAGGACAGAGCCACTCAGAAGTGTGCAGAGAGGAGCTCTGGAGAGGAGAGAGCCACTCAGGAGTGTCCAGAGAGGAGCTACGGTGAGGAGAGAGCCACTCGGGACTGTCCAGGGAGGACATCTTGAAAGGGGAGAGCCACTCAGAAGTGTCTAGAGAGGAGCTCTGGAGAGGACAGAGCCATTCAGTATTGTCTACAGAGGAGATCAAGAGAGGGGAGAGCCACTCAGGATTGTCTAGAGAGGAGATCAAGAGAGGGGAGAGCCACTCAGGAGTGTGCAGAGAGGAGCTTTGGTGAGGAGAGAGCCACTGAGGAGTGTCCAGAGAGGAGCTTTGGAGAGGGGAGAGCCACTCAGGAGTGTCCAGAGAGGAGTTCTAGAGAGGAGAGAGCCACTCAGGAGTGTGCAGAGAGGAGCTCTGGAGAGGACAGAGCCACTCAGGACTGTGCAGAGAGGAGCTCTGGAGAGGAGAGAGCCACTCAGGAGTGTCCAGAGAGGAGCTCTGGAAAGGGAAGAGCCACTCAGGACTCTCCAGAAAGGAGCTGTGGAGAGGAGAGAACCACTCCGGAGTGTCCAGAGAGGAGCTCTGGAGAGGGGAGAGCCACTCAGGAGTGTCTAGAGAGGAGCTCTGGAGAGGAGAGAGCCACTCAGGAGTTTCCAGAGAGGAGATCTGCAGAGGGGAGAGCCACTCAGGAGTGTCTAGAGCGGAGCTCTGGAGACGGGAGACCGACTCAGGACTCTCCAGAGAGGAGCTGTGGAGAGGACAGAGCCACTCAGGAATATCTAGAGAGGAGCTCTGGAGAGGGGAGAGCCACTCAGGAGTGTCCAGAGACTAGCTCTAGAGAGGAGAGAGCCACTCAGGAGTGTGCAGAGAGGAGCTCTGGAGAGGACACAGCCACTCAGGAGTGTCCAGAGAGGAGCACTGGAGAGGAGAGAGCCACTCAGGTGTGTCCATAGAGTAGCTCTAGAGAGGAGAGAGCCACTCAGGAGTGTCCATAGAGGAGTTCTGGCGAGGAGAGAGCTACTCAGGAGTGTGCAGAGAGGAGCTCTGGAGAGGGGAGAGCCACTCAGGAGTGTGCAGAGAGGAGCTCTGGAGAGGGGAGAGCCACTCAGGAGTGTGCAGAGAGGAGCTCTGGAGAGGAGAGAGCCACTCAGGAGTGTGCAGAGAGGAGCTCTGAAGAGGACAGAGCCACTCAGGAGTGTCCAGAGAGGCGTTCTGGAGAGGAGACAGCCACTCAGGAGTGTCCAGAGAGGCGTTCTGGAGAGGAGAGAGCCACTCAGGAGTGTCCAGAGAGGAGCTCTGGAGAAGAGAGAGCCACTCAGGAGTGTGCAGAGAGGAGCTCTGGAGAGGAGAGAGCCACTCAGGAGTGTGCAGAGAGGAGCTCTGGAGAGGAGAGAGCCACTCAGGAGTGTGCAGAGAGGAGCTCTGGAGAGGGGAGAGCCACTCAGGAGTGTCTAGAGAGGAGCTTTGTAGAGGCCAGAGCCACTCAGGAGTGTCCAGACAGGAGCTCTGGAGAGGGAAGAGCAACTGAGGAGTGTTTAGCGAGGAGCTCTGGAGAGGGGAGAGCCACTCAGGAGTGTGCAGAGAGGAGCTCTGGAGAGGGGAGAGCCACTCAGGTGTTTCCAGAGAGGAGATCTGCAGAGGGGAGAGCCACTCAGGAGTGTCTAGAGCGGAGCTCTGGAGACGGGAGACCCACTCAAGACTCTCAAGAGAGGAGCTGTGGAGAGGAGAGAGCCACTCCGGAGTGTCCAGAGAGGAGCTCTGGAGAGGGGAGAGCCACTCAGGAGTGTCTAGAGAGGAGCTCTGGAGAGGAGAGAGCCACTCAGTAGTTTCCAGAGAGGAGATCTGCAGAGGGGAGAGCCACTCAGGAGTGTCTAGAGCGGAGCTCTGGAGACGGGAGACCCACTCAGGACCCTCCAGAGAGGAGCTGTGGAGAGGAGAGAGCCACTCAGGAGTATCTAGAGAGGAGCTCTGGAGAGGGGAGAGCCACACAGGAGTGTGCAGAGAGGAGCTCTGGAGAGGACAGAGCCACTCAGTATTGTCTAGAGAGGAGATCAAGAGAGGGGAGAGCCACTCAGGATTGTCTACAGAGGAAATCAAGAGAGGGGAGAGCCACTCAGGAGTGTCCAGAGAGGAGCTCTGGAGAGGAGAGAGCCACTCAGGAGTGTCCAGAGAGGAGCTACGGTGAGGAGAGAGCCACTCGGGACTGTCCAGGGAGGACATCTTGAAAGGGGAGAGCCACTCAGAAGTGTCTAGAGAGGAGCTCTGGAGAGGACAGAGCCATTCAGTATTGTCTACAGAGGAGATCAAGAGAGGGGAGAGCCACTCAGGATTGTCTAGAGAGGAGATCAAGAGAGGGGAGAGCCACTCAGGATTGTCTAGAGAGGAGATCAAGAGAGGGGAGAGCCACTCAGGAGTGTGCAGAGAGGAGCTTTGGTGAGGAGAGAGCCACTGAGGAGTGTCCAGAGAGGAGCTTTGGAGAGGGGAGAGCCACTCAGGAGTGTCCAGAGAGGAGTTCTAGAGAGGAGAGAGCCACTCAGGAGTGTGCAGAGAGGAGCTCTGGAGAGGACAGAGCCACTCTGGACTGTGCAGAGAGGAGCTCTGGAGAGGAGAGAGCCACTCAGGAGTGTCCAGAGAGGAGCTCTGGAAAGGGAAGAGCCACTCAGGACTCTCCAGAAAGGAGCTGTGGAGAGGAGAGAACCACTCCGGAGTGTCCAGAGAGGAGCTCTGGAGAGGGGAGAGCCACTCAGGAGTGTCTAGAGAGGAGCTCTGGAGAGGAGAGAGCCACTCAGGAGTTTCCAGAGAGGAGATCTGCAGAGGGGAGAGCCACTCAGGAGTGTCTAGAGCGGAGCTCTGGAGACGGGAGACCGACTCAGGACTCTCCAGAGAGGAGCTGTGGAGAGGACAGAGCCACTCAGGAATATCTAGAGAGGAGCTCTGGAGAGGGGAGAGCCACTCAGGAGTGTCCAGAGACTAGCTCTAGAGAGGAGAGAGCCACTCAGGAGTGTGCAGAGAGGAGCTCTGGAGAGGACACAGCCACTCAGGAGTGTCCAGAGAGGAGCACTGGAGAGGAGAGAGCCACTCAGGAGTGTGCAGAGAGGAGCTCTGGAGAGGAGAGAGCCACTCAGGAGTGTGCAGAGAGGAGCTCTGGAGAGGAGATAGCCACTCAGGAGTGTGCAGAGAGGAGCTCTGGAGAGGGGAGAGCCACTCAGGAGTGTCTAGAGAGGAGCTTTGTAGAGGACAGAGCCACTCAGGAGTGTCCAGACAGGAGCTCTGGAGAGGGAAGAGCAACTGAGGAGTGTTTAGCGAGGAGCTCTGGAGAGGGGAGAGCCACTCAGGAGTGTGCAGAGAGGAGCTCTGGAGAGGGGAGAGCCACTCAGGTGTTTCCAGAGAGGAGATCTGCAGAGGGGAGAGCCACTCAGGAGTGTCTAGAGCGGAGCTCTGGAGACGGGAGACCCACTCAAGACTCTCAAGAGAGGAGCTGTGGAGAGGAGAGAGGCACTCCGGAGTGTCCAGAGAGGAGCTCTGGAGAGGGGAGAGCCACTCAGGAGTGTCTAGAGAGGAGCTCTGGAGAGGAGAGAGCCACTCAGTAGTTTCCAGAGAGGAGATCTTCAGAGGGGAGAGCCACTCAGGAGTGTCTAGAGCGGAGCTCTGGAGACGGGAGACGCACTCAGGACTCTCCAGAGAGGAGCTGTGGAGAGGAGAGAGCCACTCAGGAGTATCTAGAGAGGAGCTCTGGAGAGGGGAGAGCCACACAGGAGTGTGCAGAGAGGAGCTCTGGAGAGGACAGAGCCACTCAGTATTGTCTAGAGAGGAGATCAAGAGAGGGGAGAGCCACTCAGGATTGTCTAGAGAGGAAATCAAGAGAGGGGAGAGCCACTCAGGAGTGTCCAGAGAGGAGCTCTGGTGAGGAGAGAGCCACTCAGGAGTGTCCAGAGAGGAGCTGTGGAGAGGACAGAGCCACTCAGAAGTGTGCAGAGAGGAGTTCTGGAGAGGACAGAGCCACTCAGAAGTGTGCAGAGAGGAGCTCTGGAGAGGAGAGAGCCACTCAGGAGTGTCCAGAGAGGAGCTACGATGAGGAGAGAGCCACTCGGGACTGTCCAGGGAGGACATCTTGAAAGGGGAGAGCCACTCAGAAGTGTCTAGAGCGGAGCTCTGGAGAGGACAGAGCCATTCAGTATTGTCTACAGAGGAGATCAAGAGAGGGGAGAGCCACTCAGGATTGTCTAGAGAGGAGATCAAGAGAGGGGAGAGCCACTCAGGAGTGTGCAGAGAGGAGCTTTGGTGAGGAGAGAGCCACTGAGGAGTGTCCAGAGAGGAGCTTTGGAGAGGGGAGAGCCACACAGGAGTGTCCAGAGAGGAGTTCTAGAGAGGAGAGAGCCACTCAGGAGTGTGCAGAGAGGAGCTCTGGAGAGGACAGAGCCACTCAGGACTGTGCAGAGAGGAGCTCTGGAGAGGAGAGAGCCACTCAGGAGTGTCCAGAGAGGAGCTCTGGAAAGGGAAGAGCCACTCAGGACTCTCCAGAAAGGAGCTGTGGAGAGGAGAGAACCACTCCGGAGTGTCCAGAGAGGAGCTCTGGAGAGGGGAGAGCCACTCAGGAGTGTCTAGAGAGGAGCTCTGGAGAGGAGAGAGCCACTCAGGAGTTTCCAGAGAGGAGATCTGCAGAGGGGAGAGCCACTCAGGAGTGTCTAGAGCGGAGCTCTGGAGACGGGAGACCGACTCAGGACTCTCCAGAGAGGAGCTGTGGAGAGGACAGAGCCACTCAGGAATATCTAGAGAGGAGCTCTGGAGAGGGGAGAGCCACTCAGGAGTGTCCAGAGACTAGCTCTAGAGAGGAGAGAGCCACTCAGGAGTGTGCAGAGAGGAGCTCTGGAGAGGACACAGCCACTCAGGAGTGTCCAGAGAGGAGCACTGGAGAGGAGAGAGCCACTCAGGTGTGTCCATAGAGTAGCTCTAGAGAGGAGAGAGCCACTCAGGAGTGTCCATAGAGGAGTTCTGGCGAGGAGAGAGCTACTCAGGAGTGTGCAGAGAGGAGCTCTGGAGAGGGGAGAGCCACTCAGGAGTGTGCAGAGAGGAGCTCTGGAGAGGGGAGAGCCACTCAGGAGTGTGCAGAGAGGAGCTCTGGAGAGGAGAGAGCCACTCAGGAGTGTGCAGAGAGGAGCTCTGAAGAGGACAGAGCCACTCAGGAGTGTCCAGAGAGGCGTTCTGGAGAGGAGACAGCCACTCAGGAGTGTCCAGAGAGGCGTTCTGGAGAGGAGAGAGCCACTCAGGAGTGTCCAGAGAGGAGCTCTGGAGAAGAGAGAGCCACTCAGGAGTGTGCAGAGAGGAGCTCTGGAGAGGAGAGAGCCACTCAGGAGTGTGCAGAGAGGAGCTCTGGAGAGGAGAGAGCCACTCAGGAGTGTGCAGAGAGGAGCTCTGGAGAGGGGAGAGCCACTCAGGAGTGTCTAGAGAGGAGCTTTGTAGAGGACAGAGCCACTCAGGAGTGTCCAGACAGGAGCTCTGGAGAGGGAAGAGCAACTGAGGAGTGTTTAGCGAGGAGCTCTGGAGAGGGGAGAGCCACTCAGGAGTGTGCAGAGAGGAGCTCTGGAGAGGGGAGAGCCACTCAGGTGTTTCCAGAGAGGAGATCTGCAGAGGGGAGAGCCACTCAGGAGTGTCTAGAGCGGAGCTCTGGAGACAGGAGACCCACTCAAGACTCTCAAGAGAGGAGCTGTGGAGAGGAGAGAGCCACTCCGGAGTGTCCAGAGAGGAGCTCTGGAGAGGGGAGAGCCACTCAGGAGTGTCTAGAGAGGAGCTCTGGAGAGGAGAGAGCCACTCAGTAGTTTCCAGAGAGGAGATCTGCAGAGGGGAGAGCCACTCAGGAGTGTCTAGAGCGGAGCTCTGGAGACGGGAGACCCACTCAGGACTCTCCAGAGAGGAGCTGTGGAGAGGAGAGAGCCACTCAGGAGTATCTAGAGAGGAGCTCTGGAGAGGGGAGAGCCACACAGGAGTGTGCAGAGAGGAGCTCTGGAGAGGACAGAGCCACTCAGTATTGTCTAGAGAGGAGATCAAGAGAGGGGAGAGCCACTCAGGATTGTCTAGAGAGGAAATCAAGAGAGGGGAGAGCCACTCAGGAGTGTCCAGAGAGGAGCTCTGGTGAGGAGAGAGCCACTCAGGAGTGTCCAGAGAGGAGCTGTGGAGAGGACAGAGCCACTCAGAAGTGTGCAGAGAGGAGTTCTGGAGAGGACAGAGCCACTCAGAAGTGTGCAGAGAGGAGCTCTGGAGAGGAGAGAGCCACTCAGGAGTGTCCAGAGAGGAGCTACGGTGAGGAGAGAGCCACTCGGGACTGTCCAGGGAGGACATCTTGAAAGGGGAGAGCCACTCAGAAGTGTCTAGAGAGGAGCTCTGGAGAGGACAGAGCCATTCAGTATTGTCTACAGAGGAGATCAAGAGAGGGGAGAGCCACTCAGGATTGTCTAGAGAGGAGATCAAGAGAGGGGAGAGCCACTCAGGATTGTCTAGAGAGGAGATCAAGAGAGGGGAGAGCCACTCAGGAGTGTGCAGAGAGGAGCTTTGGTGAGGAGAGAGCCACTGAGGAGTGTCCAGAGAGGAGCTTTGGAGAGGGGAGAGCCACACAGGAGTGTCCAGAGAGGAGTTCTAGAGAGGAGAGAGCCACTCAGGAGTGTGCAGAGAGGAGCTCTGGAGAGGACAGAGCCACTCAGGACTGTGCAGAGAGGAGCTCTGGAGAGGAGAGAGCCACTCAGGAGTGTCCAGAGAGGAGCTCTGGAAAGGGAAGAGCCACTCAGGACTCTCCAGAAAGGAGCTGTGGAGAGGAGAGAACCACTCCGGAGTGTCCAGAGAGGAGCTCTGGAGAGGGGAGAGCCACTCAGGAGTGTCTAGAGAGGAGCTCTGGAGAGGAGAGAGCCACTCAGGAGTTTCCAGAGAGGAGATCTGCAGAGGGGAGAGCCACTCAGGAGTGTCCAGAGACTAGCTCTAGAGAGGAGAGAGCCACTCAGGAGTGTGCAGAGAGGAGCTCTGGAGAGGACACAGCCACTCAGGAGTGTCCAGAGAGGAGCACTGGAGAGGAGAGAGCCACTCAGGTGTGTCCATAGAGTAGCTCTAGAGAGGAGAGAGCCACTCAGGAGTGTCCATAGAGGAGTTCTGGCGAGGAGAGAGCCACTCAGGAGTGTCCAGAGAGGAGCTCTGGAGAGGGGAGAGCCACTCAGGAGTGTGCAGAGAGGAGCTCTGGAGAGGAGAGAGCCACTCAGGAGTGTGCAGAGAGGAGCTCTGGAGAGGGGAGAGCCACTCAGGAGTGTGCAGAGAGGAGCTCTGGAGAGGGGAGAGCCACTCAGGAGTGTGCAGAGAGGAGCTCTGGAGAGGGGAGAGCCACTCAGGAGTGTGCAGAGAGGAGCTCTGAAGAGGACAGAGCCACTCAGGAGTGTCCAGAGAGGCATTCTGGAGAGGAGAGAGCCACTCAGGAGTGTCCAGAGAGGAGCTCTGGAGAAGAGAGAGCCACTCAGGAGTGTGCAGAGAGGAGCTCTGGAGAGGAGAGAGCCACTCAGGAGTGTGCAGAGAGGAGCTCTGGAGAGGACAGAGCCACTCAGGAGTGTGCAGAGAGGAGCTCTGGAGAGGAGAGAGCCACTCAGGAGTGTGCAGAGAGGAGCTCTGGAGAGGGGAGAGCCACTCAGGAGTGTCTAGAGAGGAGCTTTGTAGAGGACAGAGCCACTCAGGAGTGTCCAGACAGGAGCTCTGGAGAGGGAAGAGCAACTGAGGAGTGTTTAGCGAGGAGCTCTGGAGAGGGGAGAGCCACTCAGGAGTGTCTAGAACGGAGCTCTGGAGACGGGAGACCCACTCAGGACTCTCAAGAGAGGAGCTGTGGAGAGGAGAGAGCCACTCCGGAGTATCTAGAGAGGAGCTCTGGAGAGGGGAGAGCCACACAGGAGTGTGCAGAGAGGAGCTCTGTAGAGGACAGAGCCACTCAGTATTGTCTAGAGAGGAGATCAAGAGAGGGGAGCCCACTCAGGATTGTCTAGAGAGGAAATCAAGAGAGGGGAGAGCCACTCAGGAGTGTCCAGAGAGGAGCTCTGGTGAGGAGAGAGCCACTCAGGAGTGTCCAGAGAGGAGCTGTGGAGAGGACAGAGCCACTCAGGAGTGTGCAGAGAGGAGTTCTGGAGAGGACAGAGCCACTCAGAAGTGTGCAGAGAGGAGCTCTGGAGAGGAGAGAGCCACTCAGGAGTGTCCAGAGAGGAGCTACGGTGAGGAGAGAGCCACTCGGGACTGTCCAGGGAGGACATCTTGAAAGGGGAGAGCCACTCAGAAGTGTCTAGAGAGGAGCCCTGGAGAAGATAGAGCCATTCAGTATTGTCTACAGAGGAGATCAAGAGAGGGGAGAGCCAGTCAGGATTGTCTAGAGAGGAGATCAAGAGAGGGGAGAGTCACTCAGGAGTGTCCAGAGAGGAGCTCTGGAGAGGGGAGAGCCACTCAGGAGTGTGCAGAGAGGAGCTCTGGAGAGGGGAGAGCCACTCAGGAGTGTGCAGAGAGGAGCTCTGGAGAGGAGAGAGCCACTCAGGAGTGTGCAGAGAGGAGCTCTGAAGAGGACAGAGCCACTCAGGAGTGTCCAGAGAGGCGTTCTGGAGAGGAGAGAGCCACTCAGGAGTGTCCAGAGAGGCGTTCTGGAGAGGAGAGAGCCACTCAGGAGTGTCCAGAGAGGAGCTCTGGAGAAGAGAGAGCCACTCAGGAGTGTGCAGAGAGGAGCTCTGGAGAGGAGAGAGCCACTCAGGAGTGTGCAGAGAGGAGCTCTGGAGAGGAGAGAGCCACTCAGGAGTGTGCAGAGAGGAGCTCTGGAGAGGGGAGAGCCACTCAGGAGTGTCTAGAGAGGAGCTTTGTAGAGGACAGAGCCACTCAGGAGTGTCCAGACAGGAGCTCTGGAGAGGGAAGAGCAACTGAGGAGTGTTTAGCGAGGAGCTCTGGAGAGGGGAGAGCCACTCAGGAGTGTGCAGAGAGGAGCTCTGGAGAGGGGAGAGCCACTCAGGAGTGTCTAGAGAGGAGCTCTGGAGAGGAGAGAGCCACTCAGTAGTTTCCAGAGAGGAGATCTGCAGAGGGGAGAGCCACTCAGGAGTGTCTAGAGCGGAGCTCTGGAGACGGGAGACCCACTCAGGACTCTCCAGAGAGGAGCTGTGGAGAGGAGAGAGCCACTCAGGAGTATCTAGAGAGGAGCTCTGGAGAGGGGAGAGCCACACAGGAGTGTGCAGAGAGGAGCTCTGGAGAGGACAGAGCCACTCAGTATTGTCTAGAGAGGAGATCAAGAGAGGGGAGAGCCACTCAGGATTGTCTAGAGAGGAAATCAAGAGAGGGGAGAGCCACTCAGGAGTGTCCAGAGAGGAGCTCTGGTGAGGAGAGAGCCACTCAGGAGTGTCCAGAGAGGAGCTGTGGAGAGGACAGAGCCACTCAGAAGTGTGCAGAGAGGAGTTCTGGAGAGGACAGAGCCACTCAGAAGTGTGCAGAGAGGAGCTCTGGAGAGGAGAGAGCCACTCAGGAGTGTCCAGAGAGGAGCTACGGTGAGGAGAGAGCCACTCGGGACTGTCCAGGGAGGACATCTTGAAAGGGGAGAGCCACTCAGAAGTGTCTAGAGAGGAGCTCTGGAGAGGACAGAGCCATTCAGTATTGTCTACAGAGGAGATCAAGAGAGGGGAGAGCCACTCAGGATTGTCTAGAGAGGAGATCAAGAGAGGGGAGAGCCACTCAGGATTGTCTAGAGAGGAGATCAAGAGAGGGGAGAGCCACTCAGGAGTGTGCAGAGAGGAGCTTTGGTGAGGAGAGAGCCACTGAGGAGTGTCCAGAGAGGAGCTTTGGAGAGGGGAGAGCCACACAGGAGTGTCCAGAGAGGAGTTCTAGAGAGGAGAGAGCCACTCAGGAGTGTCCAGAGAGGAGCTCTGGAAAGGGAAGAGCCACTCAGGACTCTCCAGAAAGGAGCTGTGGAGAGGAGAGAACCACTCCGGAGTGTCCAGAGAGGAGCTCTGGAGAGGGGAGAGCCACTCAGGAGTGTCTAGAGAGGAGCTCTGGAGAGGAGAGAGCCACTCAGGAGTTTCCAGAGAGGAGATCTGCAGAGGGGAGAGCCACTCAGGAGTGTCTAGAGCGGAGCTCTGGAGACGGGAGACCGACTCAGGACTCTCCAGAGAGGAGCTGTGGAGAGGACAGAGCCACTCAGGAATATCTAGAGAGGAGCTCTGGAGAGGGGAGAGCCACTCAGGAGTGTCCAGAGACTAGCTCTAGAGAGGAGAGAGCCACTCAGGAGTGTGCAGAGAGGAGCTCTGGAGAGGACACAGCCACTCAGGAGTGTCCAGAGAGGAGCACTGGAGAGGAGAGAGCCACTCAGGTGTGTCCATAGAGTAGCTCTAGAGAGGAGAGAGCCACTCAGGAGTGTCCATAGAGGAGTTCTGGCGAGGAGAGAGCTACTCAGGAGTGTGCAGAGAGGAGCTCTGGAGAGGGGAGAGCCACTCAGGAGTGTGCAGAGAGGAGCTCTGGAGAGGGGAGAGCCACTCAGGAGTGTGCAGAGAGGAGCTCTGGAGAGGGGAGAGCCACTCAGGAGTGTGCAGAGAGGAGCTCTGAAGAGGACAGAGCCACTCAGGAGTGTCCAGAGAGGCGTTCTGGAGAGGAGAGAGCCACTCAGGAGTGTCCAGACAGGAGCTCTGGAGAAGAGAGAGCCACTCAGGAGTGTGCAGAGAGGAGCTCTGGAGAGGAGAGAGCCACTCAGGAGTGTGCAGAGAGGAGCTCTGGAGAGGACAGAGCCACTCAGGAGTATCCAGAGAGGAGCTCTGGAGAGGACAGAGCCACTCAGGAGTGTCTAGATGGGAGATCAAGAGAGGAGAGAGCCACTCAGGAGTGTCTAGAGAGAAGCTTTGGAGAGGAGAGAGTCACTCAGGAGTGTGCAGAGAGGAGCTCTGGAGAGGACAGAGCCACTCAGGAGTGTGCAGAGAGGAGCTCTGGAGAGGAGAGAGCCACTCAGGAGTGTCCAGAGAGGAGCTACGGTGAGGAGAGAGCCACTCGGGACTGTCCAGGGAGGACATCTTGAAAGGGGAGAGCCACTCAGAAGTGTCTAGAGAGGAGCTCTGGAGAGGACAGAGCCATTCAGTATTGTCTACAGAGGAGATCAAGAGAGGGGAGAGCCACTCAGGATTGTCTAGAGAGGAGATCAAGAGAGGGGAGAGCCACTGAGGAGTGTCCAGAGAGGAGCTTTGGAGAGGGGAGAGCCACTCAGGAGTGTCCAGAGAGGAGTTCTAGAGAGCAGAGAGCCACTCAGGAGTGTGCAGAGAGGAGCTCTGGAGAGGACAGAGCCACTCAGGACTGTGCAGAGAGGAGCTCTGGAGAGGAGAGAGCCACTCAGGAGTGTCCAGAGAGGAGCTCTGGAAAGGGAAGAGCCACTCAGGACTCTCCAGAAAGGAGCTGTGGAGAGGAGAGAACCACTCCGGAGTGTCCAGAGAGGAGCTCTGGAGAGGGGAGAGCCACTCAGGAGTGTGCAGAGAGGAGCTCTGGAGAGGACAGAGCCACTCAGGAGTATCCAGAGAGGAGCTCTGGAGAGGACAGAGCCACTCAGGAGTGTCTAGATGGGAGATCAAGAGAGGAGAGAGCCACTCAGGAGTGTCTAGAGAGAAGCTTTGGAGAGGAGAGAGTCACTCAGGAGTGTGCAGAGAGGAGCTCTGGAGAGGACAGAGCCACTCAGGAGTATGCAGAGAGGAGCTCTGGAGAGGGGAGAGCCACTCAGGAGTGTGCAGAGAGGAGCTCTGAAGAGGACAGAGCCACTCAGGAGTGTCCAGAGAGGCGTTCTGGAGAGGAGAGAGCCACTCAGGAGTGTGCAGAGAGGAGCTCTGGAGAGGAGAGAGCCACTCAGGAGTGTGCAGACAGGAGCTCTGGAGAGGAGAGAGCCACTCAGGAGTGTGCAGAGAGGAGCTCTGGAGAGGAGAGAGCCACTCAGGAGTGTGCAGAGAGGAGCTCTGGAGAGGAGAGAGCCACTCAGGAGTGTGCAGAGAGGAGTTCTGGAGAGGAGAGAGCCACTCAGGAGTGTGCAGAGAGGAGCTCTGGAGAGGACAGAGCCACTCAGGAGTGTGCAGAGAGGAGCTCTGGAGAGGGGAGAGCCACTCAGGAGTGTGCAGAGAGGAGCTCTGGAGAGGGGAGAGCCACTCAGGAGTGTCTAGATGGGAGATCAAGAGAGGAGAGAGCCACTCAGGAGTGTCTAGAGAGAAGCTTTGGAGAGGAGTGAGTCACTCAGGAGTGTGCAGAGAGGAGATCTGGAGAGGACAGAGCCACTCAGGAGTGTCTAGATGGGAGATCAAGAGAGGAGAGAGCCACTCAGGAGTGTCTAGAGAGAAGCTTTGGAGAGGAGAGAGTCACTCAGGAGTGTGCAGAGAGGAGCTCTGGAGAGGACAGAGCCACTCAGGAGTGTGCAGAGAGGAGCTCTGGAGAGGGGAGAGCCACTCAGGAGTGTCCATAGAGGAGTTCTGGCGAGGAGAGAGCCACTCAGGAGTGTGCAGAGAGGAGCTCTGAAGAGGACAGAGCCACTCAGGAGTGTGCAGAGAGGAGCTCTGGAGAGGAGAGAGCCACTCAGGAGTGTGCAGAGAGGAGCTCTGGAAAGGGGAGAGCCACTCAGGAGTGTGCAGAGAGGAGCTCTGGAGAGGAGAGAGCCACTCAGGAGTGTGCAGAGAGGAGCTCTGGAGAGGAGAGAGCCACTCAGGAGTGTGCAGAGAGGAGCTCTGGAGAGGAGAGAGCCACTCAGGAGTGTGCAGAGAGGAGCTCTGGAGAGGACAGAGCCACTCAGGAGTGTGCAGAGAGGAGCTCTGGAGAGGGGAGAGCCACTCAGGAGTGTCTAGAGAGGAGCTTTGTAGAGGACAGAGCCACTCAGGAGTGTCCAGACAGGAGCTCTGGAGAGGGAAGAGCAACTGAGGAGTGTTTAGCGAGGAGCTCTGGAGAGGGGAGAGCCACTCAGGAGTGTCTAGAGCGGAGCTCTGGAGACGGGAGACCCACTCAGGACTCTCAAGAGAGGAGCTGTGGAGAGGAGAGAGCCACTCCGGAGTATCTAGAGAGGAGCTCTGGAGAGGACAGAGCCACTCAGGAGTGTGCAGAGAGGAGCTCTGGAGAGGGGAGAGCCACTCAGGAGTGTGCAGAGAGGAGCTCTGGAGAGGAGAGAGCCACTCAGGAGTGTGCAGAGAGGAGCTCTGAAGAGGACAGAGCCACTCAGGAGTGTCCAGAGAGGCGTTCTGGAGAGGAGAGAGCCACTCAGGAGTGTCCAGAGAGGCGTTCTGGAGAGGAGAGAGCCACTCAGGAGTGTCCAGAGAGGAGCTCTGGAGAAGAGAGAGCCACTCAGGAGTGTGCAGAGAGGAGCTCTGGAGAGGAGAGAGCCACTCAGGAGTGTGCAGAGAGGAGCTCTGGAGAGGAGAGAGCCACTCAGGAGTGTGCAGAGAGGAGCTCTGGAGAGGGGAGAGCCACTCAGGAGTGTCTAGAGAGGAGCTTTGTAGAGGACAGAGCCACTCAGGAGTGTCCAGACAGGAGCTCTGGAGAGGGAAGAGCAACTGAGGAGTGTTTAGCGAGGAGCTCTGGAGAGGGGAGAGCCACTCAGGAGTGTGCAGAGAGGAGCTCTGGAGAGGGGAGAGCCACTCAGGAGTGTCTAGAGAGGAGCTCTGGAGAGGAGAGAGCCACTCAGTAGTTTCCAGAGAGGAGATCTGCAGAGGGGAGAGCCACTCAGGAGTGTCTAGAGCGGAGCTCTGGAGACGGGAGACCCACTCAGGACTCTCCAGAGAGGAGCTGTGGAGAGGAGAGAGCCACTCAGGAGTATCTAGAGAGGAGCTCTGGAGAGGGGAGAGCCACACAGGAGTGTGCAGAGAGGAGCTCTGGAGAGGACAGAGCCACTCAGTATTGTCTAGAGAGGAGATCAAGAGAGGGGAGAGCCACTCAGGATTGTCTAGAGAGGAAATCAAGAGAGGGGAGAGCCACTCAGGAGTGTCCAGAGAGGAGCTCTGGTGAGGAGAGAGCCACTCAGGAGTGTCCAGAGAGGAGCTGTGGAGAGGACAGAGCCACTCAGAAGTGTGCAGAGAGGAGTTCTGGAGAGGACAGAGCCACTCAGAAGTGTGCAGAGAGGAGCTCTGGAGAGGAGAGAGCCACTCAGGAGTGTCCAGAGAGGAGCTACGGTGAGGAGAGAGCCACTCGGGACTGTCCAGGGAGGACATCTTGAAAGGGGAGAGCCACTCAGAAGTGTCTAGAGAGGAGCTCTGGAGAGGACAGAGCCATTCAGTATTGTCTACAGAGGAGATCAAGAGAGGGGAGAGCCACTCAGGATTGTCTAGAGAGGAGATCAAGAGAGGGGAGAGCCACTCAGGATTGTCTAGAGAGGAGATCAAGAGAGGGGAGAGCCACTCAGGAGTGTGCAGAGAGGAGCTTTGGTGAGGAGAGAGCCACTGAGGAGTGTCCAGAGAGGAGCTTTGGAGAGGGGAGAGCCACACAGGAGTGTCCAGAGAGGAGTTCTAGAGAGGAGAGAGCCACTCAGGAGTGTCCAGAGAGGAGCTCTGGAAAGGGAAGAGCCACTCAGGACTCTCCAGAAAGGAGCTGTGGAGAGGAGAGAACCACTCCGGAGTGTCCAGAGAGGAGCTCTGGAGAGGGGAGAGCCACTCAGGAGTGTCTAGAGAGGAGCTCTGGAGAGGAGAGAGCCACTCAGGAGTTTCCAGAGAGGAGATCTGCAGAGGGGAGAGCCACTCAGGAGTGTCTAGAGCGGAGCTCTGGAGACGGGAGACCGACTCAGGACTCTCCAGAGAGGAGCTGTGGAGAGGACAGAGCCACTCAGGAATATCTAGAGAGGAGCTCTGGAGAGGGGAGAGCCACTCAGGAGTGTCCAGAGACTAGCTCTAGAGAGGAGAGAGCCACTCAGGAGTGTGCAGAGAGGAGCTCTGGAGAGGACACAGCCACTCAGGAGTGTCCAGAGAGGAGCACTGGAGAGGAGAGAGCCACTCAGGTGTGTCCATAGAGTAGCTCTAGAGAGGAGAGAGCCACTCAGGAGTGTCCATAGAGGAGTTCTGGCGAGGAGAGAGCTACTCAGGAGTGTGCAGAGAGGAGCTCTGGAGAGGGGAGAGCCACTCAGGAGTGTGCAGAGAGGAGCTCTGGAGAGGGGAGAGCCACTCAGGAGTGTGCAGAGAGGAGCTCTGGAGAGGGGAGAGCCACTCAGGAGTGTGCAGAGAGGAGCTCTGAAGAGGACAGAGCCACTCAGGAGTGTCCAGAGAGGCGTTCTGGAGAGGAGAGAGCCACTCAGGAGTGTCCAGACAGGAGCTCTGGAGAAGAGAGAGCCACTCAGGAGTGTGCAGAGAGGAGCTCTGGAGAGGAGAGAGCCACTCAGGAGTGTGCAGAGAGGAGCTCTGGAGAGGACAGAGCCACTCAGGAGTATCCAGAGAGGAGCTCTGGAGAGGACAGAGCCACTCAGGAGTGTCTAGATGGGAGATCAAGAGAGGAGAGAGCCACTCAGGAGTGTCTAGAGAGAAGCTTTGGAGAGGAGAGAGTCACTCAGGAGTGTGCAGAGAGGAGCTCTGGAGAGGACAGAGCCACTCAGGAGTGTGCAGAGAGGAGCTCTGGAGAGGAGAGAGCCACTCAGGAGTGTCCAGAGAGGAGCTACGGTGAGGAGAGAGCCACTCGGGACTGTCCAGGGAGGACATCTTGAAAGGGGAGAGCCACTCAGAAGTGTCTAGAGAGGAGCTCTGGAGAGGACAGAGCCATTCAGTATTGTCTACAGAGGAGATCAAGAGAGGGGAGAGCCACTCAGGATTGTCTAGAGAGGAGATCAAGAGAGGGGAGAGCCACTGAGGAGTGTCCAGAGAGGAGCTTTGGAGAGGGGAGAGCCACTCAGGAGTGTCCAGAGAGGAGTTCTAGAGAGCAGAGAGCCACTCAGGAGTGTGCAGAGAGGAGCTCTGGAGAGGACAGAGCCACTCAGGACTGTGCAGAGAGGAGCTCTGGAGAGGAGAGAGCCACTCAGGAGTGTCCAGAGAGGAGCTCTGGAAAGGGAAGAGCCACTCAGGACTCTCCAGAAAGGAGCTGTGGAGAGGAGAGAACCACTCCGGAGTGTCCAGAGAGGAGCTCTGGAGAGGGGAGAGCCACTCAGGAGTGTGCAGAGAGGAGCTCTGGAGAGGACAGAGCCACTCAGTATTGTCTAGAGAGGAGATCAAGAGAGGGGAGAGCCACTCAGGATTGTCTAGAGAGGAAATCAAGAGAGGGGAGAGCCACTCAGGAGTGTCCAGAGAGGAGCTCTGGTGAGGAGAGAGCCACTCAGGAGTGTCCAGAGAGGAGCTGTGGAGAGGACAGAGCCACTCAGAAGTGTGCAGAGAGGAGTTCTGGAGAGGACAGAGCCACTCAGAAGTGTGCAGAGAGGAGCTCTGGAGAGGAGAGAGCCACTCAGGAGTGTCCAGAGAGGAGCTACGGTGAGGAGAGAGCCACTCGGGACTGTCCAGGGAGGACATCTTGAAAGGGGAGAGCCACTCAGAAGTGTCTAGAGAGGAGCTCTGGAGAGGACAGAGCCATTCAGTATTGTCTACAGAGGAGATCAAGAGAGGGGAGAGCCACTCAGGATTGTCTAGAGAGGAGATCAAGAGAGGGGAGAGCCACTCAGGATTGTCTAGAGAGGAGATCAAGAGAGGGGAGAGCCACTCAGGAGTGTGCAGAGAGGAGCTTTGGTGAGGAGAGAGCCACTGAGGAGTGTCCAGAGAGGAGCTTTGGAGAGGGGAGAGCCACACAGGAGTGTCCAGAGAGGAGTTCTAGAGAGGAGAGAGCCACTCAGGAGTGTCCAGAGAGGAGCTCTGGAAAGGTAAGAGCCACTCAGGACTCTCCAGAAAGGAGCTGTGGAGAGGAGAGAACCACTCCGGAGTGTCCAGAGAGGAGCTCTGGAGAGGGGAGAGCCACTCAGGAGTGTCTAGAGAGGAGCTCTGGAGAGGAGAGAGCCACTCAGGAGTTTCCAGAGAGGAGATCTGCAGAGGGGAGAGCCACTCAGGAGTGTCTAGAGCGGAGCTCTGGAGACGGGAGACCGACTCAGGACTCTCCAGAGAGGAGCTGTGGAGAGGACAGAGCCACTCAGGAATATCTAGAGAGGAGCTCTGGAGAGGGGAGAGCCACTCAGGAGTGTCCAGAGACTAGCTCTAGAGAGGAGAGAGCCACTCAGGAGTGTGCAGAGAGGAGCTCTGGAGAGGACACAGCCACTCAGGAGTGTCCAGAGAGGAGCACTGGAGAGGAGAGAGCCACTCAGGTGTGTCCATAGAGTAGCTCTAGAGAGGAGAGAGCCACTCAGGAGTGTCCATAGAGGAGTTCTGGCGAGGAGAGAGCTACTCAGGAGTGTGCAGAGAGGAGCTCTGGAGAGGGGAGAGCCACTCAGGAGTGTGCAGAGAGGAGCTCTGGAGAGGGGAGAGCCACTCAGGAGTGTGCAGAGAGGAGCTCTGGAGAGGGGAGAGCCACTCAGGAGTGTGCAGAGAGGAGCTCTGAAGAGGACAGAGCCACTCAGGAGTGTCCAGAGAGGCGTTCTGGAGAGGAGAGAGCCACTCAGGAGTGTCCAGACAGGAGCTCTGGAGAAGAGAGAGCCACTCAGGAGTGTGCAGAGAGGAGCTCTGGAGAGGAGAGAGCCACTCAGGAGTGTGCAGAGAGGAGCTCTGGAGAGGACAGAGCCACTCAGGAGTATCCAGAGAGGAGCTCTGGAGAGGACAGAGCCACTCAGGAGTGTCTAGATGGGAGATCAAGAGAGGAGAGAGCCACTCAGGAGTGTCTAGAGAGAAGCTTTGGAGAGGAGAGAGTCACTCAGGAGTGTGCAGAGAGGAGCTCTGGAGAGGACAGAGCCACTCAGGAGTGTGCAGAGAGGAGCTCTGGAGAGGAGAGAGCCACTCAGGAGTGTCCAGAGAGGAGCTACGGTGAGGAGAGAGCCACTCGGGACTGTCCAGGGAGGACATCTTGAAAGGGGAGAGCCACTCAGAAGTGTCTAGAGAGGAGCTCTGGAGAGGACAGAGCCATTCAGTATTGTCTACAGAGGAGATCAAGAGAGGGGAGAGCCACTCAGGATTGTCTAGAGAGGAGATCAAGAGAGGGGAGAGCCACTGAGGAGTGTCCAGAGAGGAGCTTTGGAGAGGGGAGAGCCACTCAGGAGTGTCCAGAGAGGAGTTCTAGAGAGCAGAGAGCCACTCAGGAGTGTGCAGAGAGGAGCTCTGGAGAGGACAGAGCCACTCAGGACTGTGCAGAGAGGAGCTCTGGAGAGGAGAGAGCCACTCAGGAGTGTCCAGAGAGGAGCTCTGGAAAGGGAAGAGCCACTCAGGACTCTCCAGAAAGGAGCTGTGGAGAGGAGAGAACCACTCCGGAGTGTCCAGAGAGGAGCTCTGGAGAGGGGAGAGCCACTCAGGAGTGTGCAGAGAGGAGCTCTGGAGAGGACAGAGCCACTCAGGAGTATCCAGAGAGGAGCTCTGGAGAGGACAGAGCCACTCAGGAGTGTCTAGATGGGAGATCAAGAGAGGAGAGAGCCACTCAGGAGTGTCTAGAGAGAAGCTTTGGAGAGGAGAGAGTCACTCAGGAGTGTGCAGAGAGGAGCTCTGGAGAGGACAGAGCCACTCAGGAGTATGCAGAGAGGAGCTCTGGAGAGGGGAGAGCCACTCAGGAGTGTGCAGAGAGGAGCTCTGAAGAGGACAGAGCCACTCAGGAGTGTCCAGAGAGGCGTTCTGGAGAGGAGAGAGCCACTCAGGAGTGTGCAGAGAGGAGCTCTGGAGAGGAGAGAGCCACTCAGGAGTGTGCAGACAGGAGCTCTGGAGAGGAGAGAGCCACTCAGGAGTGTGCAGAGAGGAGCTCTGGAGAGGAGAGAGCCACTCAGGAGTGTGCAGAGAGGAGCTCTGGAGAGGAGAGAGCCACTCAGGAGTGTGCAGAGAGGAGTTCTGGAGAGGAGAGAGCCACTCAGGAGTGTGCAGAGAGGAGCTCTGGAGAGGACAGAGCCACTCAGGAGTGTGCAGAGAGGAGCTCTGGAGAGGGGAGAGCCACTCAGGAGTGTGCAGAGAGGAGCTCTGGAGAGGGGAGAGCCACTCAGGAGTGTCTAGATGGGAGATCAAGAGAGGAGAGAGCCACTCAGGAGTGTCTAGAGAGAAGCTTTGGAGAGGAGTGAGTCACTCAGGAGTGTGCAGAGAGGAGATCTGGAGAGGACAGAGCCACTCAGGAGTGTCTAGATGGGAGATCAAGAGAGGAGAGAGCCACTCAGGAGTGTCTAGAGAGAAGCTTTGGAGAGGAGAGAGTCACTCAGGAGTGTGCAGAGAGGAGCTCTGGAGAGGACAGAGCCACTCAGGAGTGTGCAGAGAGGAGCTCTGGAGAGGGGAGAGCCACTCAGGAGTGTCCATAGAGGAGTTCTGGCGAGGAGAGAGCCACTCAGGAGTGTGCAGAGAGGAGCTCTGAAGAGGACAGAGCCACTCAGGAGTGTGCAGAGAGGAGCTCTGGAGAGGAGAGAGCCACTCAGGAGTGTGCAGAGAGGAGCTCTGGAAAGGGGAGAGCCACTCAGGAGTGTGCAGAGAGGAGCTCTGGAGAGGAGAGAGCCACTCAGGAGTGTGCAGAGAGGAGCTCTGGAGAGGAGAGAGCCACTCAGGAGTGTGCAGAGAGGAGCTCTGGAGAGGAGAGAGCCACTCAGGAGTGTGCAGAGAGGAGCTCTGGAGAGGACAGAGCCACTCAGGAGTGTGCAGAGAGGAGCTCTGGAGAGGGGAGAGCCACTCAGGAGTGTCTAGAGAGGAGCTTTGTAGAGGACAGAGCCACTCAGGAGTGTCCAGACAGGAGCTCTGGAGAGGGAAGAGCAACTGAGGAGTGTTTAGCGAGGAGCTCTGGAGAGGGGAGAGCCACTCAGGAGTGTCTAGAGCGGAGCTCTGGAGACGGGAGACCCACTCAGGACTCTCAAGAGAGGAGCTGTGGAGAGGAGAGAGCCACTCCGGAGTATCTAGAGAGGAGCTCTGGAGAGGACAGAGCCACTCAGGAGTGTGCAGAGAGGAGCTCTGGAGAGGGGAGAGCCACTCAGGAGTGTGCAGAGAGGAGCTCTGGAGAGGAGAGAGCCACTCAGGAGTGTGCAGAGAGGAGCTCTGAAGAGGACAGAGCCACTCAGGAGTGTCCAGAGAGGCGTTCTGGAGAGGAGAGAGCCACTCAGGAGTGTCCAGAGAGGCGTTCTGGAGAGGAGAGAGCCACTCAGGAGTGTCCAGAGAGGAGCTCTGGAGAAGAGAGAGCCACTCAGGAGTGTGCAGAGAGGAGCTCTGGAGAGGAGAGAGCCACTCAGGAGTGTGCAGAGAGGAGCTCTGGAGAGGAGAGAGCCACTCAGGAGTGTGCAGAGAGGAGCTCTGGAGAGGGGAGAGCCACTCAGGAGTGTCTAGAGAGGAGCTTTGTAGAGGACAGAGCCACTCAGGAGTGTCCAGACAGGAGCTCTGGAGAGGGAAGAGCAACTGAGGAGTGTTTAGCGAGGAGCTCTGGAGAGGGGAGAGCCACTCAGGAGTGTGCAGAGAGGAGCTCTGGAGAGGGGAGAGCCACTCAGGAGTGTCTAGAGAGGAGCTCTGGAGAGGAGAGAGCCACTCAGTAGTTTCCAGAGAGGAGATCTGCAGAGGGGAGAGCCACTCAGGAGTGTCTAGAGCGGAGCTCTGGAGACGGGAGACCCACTCAGGACTCTCCAGAGAGGAGCTGTGGAGAGGAGAGAGCCACTCAGGAGTATCTAGAGAGGAGCTCTGGAGAGGGGAGAGCCACACAGGAGTGTGCAGAGAGGAGCTCTGGAGAGGACAGAGCCACTCAGTATTGTCTAGAGAGGAGATCAAGAGAGGGGAGAGCCACTCAGGATTGTCTAGAGAGGAAATCAAGAGAGGGGAGAGCCACTCAGGAGTGTCCAGAGAGGAGCTCTGGTGAGGAGAGAGCCACTCAGGAGTGTCCAGAGAGGAGCTGTGGAGAGGACAGAGCCACTCAGAAGTGTGCAGAGAGGAGTTCTGGAGAGGACAGAGCCACTCAGAAGTGTGCAGAGAGGAGCTCTGGAGAGGAGAGAGCCACTCAGGAGTGTCCAGAGAGGAGCTACGGTGAGGAGAGAGCCACTCGGGACTGTCCAGGGAGGACATCTTGAAAGGGGAGAGCCACTCAGAAGTGTCTAGAGAGGAGCTCTGGAGAGGACAGAGCCATTCAGTATTGTCTACAGAGGAGATCAAGAGAGGGGAGAGCCACTCAGGATTGTCTAGAGAGGAGATCAAGAGAGGGGAGAGCCACTCAGGATTGTCTAGAGAGGAGATCAAGAGAGGGGAGAGCCACTCAGGAGTGTGCAGAGAGGAGCTTTGGTGAGGAGAGAGCCACTGAGGAGTGTCCAGAGAGGAGCTTTGGAGAGGGGAGAGCCACACAGGAGTGTCCAGAGAGGAGTTCTAGAGAGGAGAGAGCCACTCAGGAGTGTCCAGAGAGGAGCTCTGGAAAGGGAAGAGCCACTCAGGACTCTCCAGAAAGGAGCTGTGGAGAGGAGAGAACCACTCCGGAGTGTCCAGAGAGGAGCTCTGGAGAGGGGAGAGCCACTCAGGAGTGTCTAGAGAGGAGCTCTGGAGAGGAGAGAGCCACTCAGGAGTTTCCAGAGAGGAGATCTGCAGAGGGGAGAGCCACTCAGGAGTGTCTAGAGCGGAGCTCTGGAGACGGGAGACCGACTCAGGACTCTCCAGAGAGGAGCTGTGGAGAGGACAGAGCCACTCAGGAATATCTAGAGAGGAGCTCTGGAGAGGGGAGAGCCACTCAGGAGTGTCCAGAGACTAGCTCTAGAGAGGAGAGAGCCACTCAGGAGTGTGCAGAGAGGAGCTCTGGAGAGGACACAGCCACTCAGGAGTGTCCAGAGAGGAGCACTGGAGAGGAGAGAGCCACTCAGGTGTGTCCATAGAGTAGCTCTAGAGAGGAGAGAGCCACTCAGGAGTGTCCATAGAGGAGTTCTGGCGAGGAGAGAGCTACTCAGGAGTGTGCAGAGAGGAGCTCTGGAGAGGGGAGAGCCACTCAGGAGTGTGCAGAGAGGAGCTCTGGAGAGGGGAGAGCCACTCAGGAGTGTGCAGAGAGGAGCTCTGGAGAGGGGAGAGCCACTCAGGAGTGTGCAGAGAGGAGCTCTGAAGAGGACAGAGCCACTCAGGAGTGTCCAGAGAGGCGTTCTGGAGAGGAGAGAGCCACTCAGGAGTGTCCAGACAGGAGCTCTGGAGAAGAGAGAGCCACTCAGGAGTGTGCAGAGAGGAGCTCTGGAGAGGAGAGAGCCACTCAGGAGTGTGCAGAGAGGAGCTCTGGAGAGGACAGAGCCACTCAGGAGTATCCAGAGAGGAGCTCTGGAGAGGACAGAGCCACTCAGGAGTGTCTAGATGGGAGATCAAGAGAGGAGAGAGCCACTCAGGAGTGTCTAGAGAGAAGCTTTGGAGAGGAGAGAGTCACTCAGGAGTGTGCAGAGAGGAGCTCTGGAGAGGACAGAGCCACTCAGGAGTGTGCAGAGAGGAGCTCTGGAGAGGAGAGAGCCACTCAGGAGTGTCCAGAGAGGAGCTACGGTGAGGAGAGAGCCACTCGGGACTGTCCAGGGAGGACATCTTGAAAGGGGAGAGCCACTCAGAAGTGTCTAGAGAGGAGCTCTGGAGAGGACAGAGCCATTCAGTATTGTCTACAGAGGAGATCAAGAGAGGGGAGAGCCACTCAGGATTGTCTAGAGAGGAGATCAAGAGAGGGGAGAGCCACTGAGGAGTGTCCAGAGAGGAGCTTTGGAGAGGGGAGAGCCACTCAGGAGTGTCCAGAGAGGAGTTCTAGAGAGCAGAGAGCCACTCAGGAGTGTGCAGAGAGGAGCTCTGGAGAGGACAGAGCCACTCAGGACTGTGCAGAGAGGAGCTCTGGAGAGGAGAGAGCCACTCAGGAGTGTCCAGAGAGGAGCTCTGGAAAGGGAAGAGCCACTCAGGACTCTCCAGAAAGGAGCTGTGGAGAGGAGAGAACCACTCCGGAGTGTCCAGAGAGGAGCTCTGGAGAGGGGAGAGCCACTCAGGAGTGTGCAGAGAGGAGCTCTGGAGAGGACAGAGCCACTCAGGAGTATCCAGAGAGGAGCTCTGGAGAGGACAGAGCCACTCAGGAGTGTCTAGATGGGAGATCAAGAGAGGAGAGAGCCACTCAGGAGTGTCTAGAGAGAAGCTTTGGAGAGGAGAGAGTCACTCAGGAGTGTGCAGAGAGGAGCTCTGGAGAGGACAGAGCCACTCAGGAGTATGCAGAGAGGAGCTCTGGAGAGGGGAGAGCCACTCAGGAGTGTGCAGAGAGGAGCTCTGAAGAGGACAGAGCCACTCAGGAGTGTCCAGAGAGGCGTTCTGGAGAGGAGAGAGCCACTCAGGAGTGTGCAGAGAGGAGCTCTGGAGAGGAGAGAGCCACTCAGGAGTGTGCAGACAGGAGCTCTGGAGAGGAGAGAGCCACTCAGGAGTGTGCAGAGAGGAGCTCTGGAGAGGAGAGAGCCACTCAGGAGTGTGCAGAGAGGAGCTCTGGAGAGGAGAGAGCCACTCAGGAGTGTGCAGAGAGGAGTTCTGGAGAGGAGAGAGCCACTCAGGAGTGTGCAGAGAGGAGCTCTGGAGAGGACAGAGCCACTCAGGAGTGTGCAGAGAGGAGCTCTGGAGAGGGGAGAGCCACTCAGGAGTGTGCAGAGAGGAGCTCTGGAGAGGGGAGAGCCACTCAGGAGTGTCTAGATGGGAGATCAAGAGAGGAGAGAGCCACTCAGGAGTGTCTAGAGAGAAGCTTTGGAGAGGAGTGAGTCACTCAGGAGTGTGCAGAGAGGAGATCTGGAGAGGACAGAGCCACTCAGGAGTGTCTAGATGGGAGATCAAGAGAGGAGAGAGCCACTCAGGAGTGTCTAGAGAGAAGCTTTGGAGAGGAGAGAGTCACTCAGGAGTGTGCAGAGAGGAGCTCTGGAGAGGACAGAGCCACTCAGGAGTGTGCAGAGAGGAGCTCTGGAGAGGGGAGAGCCACTCAGGAGTGTCCATAGAGGAGTTCTGGCGAGGAGAGAGCCACTCAGGAGTGTGCAGAGAGGAGCTCTGAAGAGGACAGAGCCACTCAGGAGTGTGCAGAGAGGAGCTCTGGAGAGGAGAGAGCCACTCAGGAGTGTGCAGAGAGGAGCTCTGGAAAGGGGAGAGCCACTCAGGAGTGTGCAGAGAGGAGCTCTGGAGAGGAGAGAGCCACTCAGGAGTGTGCAGAGAGGAGCTCTGGAGAGGAGAGAGCCACTCAGGAGTGTGCAGAGAGGAGCTCTGGAGAGGAGAGAGCCACTCAGGAGTGTGCAGAGAGGAGCTCTGGAGAGGACAGAGCCACTCAGGAGTGTGCAGAGAGGAGCTCTGGAGAGGGGAGAGCCACTCAGGAGTGTCTAGAGAGGAGCTTTGTAGAGGACAGAGCCACTCAGGAGTGTCCAGACAGGAGCTCTGGAGAGGGAAGAGCAACTGAGGAGTGTTTAGCGAGGAGCTCTGGAGAGGGGAGAGCCACTCAGGAGTGTCTAGAGCGGAGCTCTGGAGACGGGAGACCCACTCAGGACTCTCAAGAGAGGAGCTGTGGAGAGGAGAGAGCCACTCCGGAGTATCTAGAGAGGAGCTCTGGAGAGGACAGAGCCACTCAGGAGTGTGCAGAGAGGAGCTCTGGAGAGGGGAGAGCCACTCAGGAGTGTGCAGAGAGGAGCTCTGGAGAGGAGAGAGCCACTCAGGAGTGTGCAGAGAGGAGCTCTGAAGAGGACAGAGCCACTCAGGAGTGTCCAGAGAGGCGTTCTGGAGAGGAGAGAGCCACTCAGGAGTGTCCAGAGAGGCGTTCTGGAGAGGAGAGAGCCACTCAGGAGTGTCCAGAGAGGAGCTCTGGAGAAGAGAGAGCCACTCAGGAGTGTGCAGAGAGGAGCTCTGGAGAGGAGAGAGCCACTCAGGAGTGTGCAGAGAGGAGCTCTGGAGAGGAGAGAGCCACTCAGGAGTGTGCAGAGAGGAGCTCTGGAGAGGGGAGAGCCACTCAGGAGTGTCTAGAGAGGAGCTTTGTAGAGGACAGAGCCACTCAGGAGTGTCCAGACAGGAGCTCTGGAGAGGGAAGAGCAACTGAGGAGTGTTTAGCGAGGAGCTCTGGAGAGGGGAGAGCCACTCAGGAGTGTGCAGAGAGGAGCTCTGGAGAGGGGAGAGCCACTCAGGAGTGTCTAGAGAGGAGCTCTGGAGAGGAGAGAGCCACTCAGTAGTTTCCAGAGAGGAGATCTGCAGAGGGGAGAGCCACTCAGGAGTGTCTAGAGCGGAGCTCTGGAGACGGGAGACCCACTCAGGACTCTCCAGAGAGGAGCTGTGGAGAGGAGAGAGCCACTCAGGAGTATCTAGAGAGGAGCTCTGGAGAGGGGAGAGCCACACAGGAGTGTGCAGAGAGGAGCTCTGGAGAGGACAGAGCCACTCAGTATTGTCTAGAGAGGAGATCAAGAGAGGGGAGAGCCACTCAGGATTGTCTAGAGAGGAAATCAAGAGAGGGGAGAGCCACTCAGGAGTGTCCAGAGAGGAGCTCTGGTGAGGAGAGAGCCACTCAGGAGTGTCCAGAGAGGAGCTGTGGAGAGGACAGAGCCACTCAGAAGTGTGCAGAGAGGAGTTCTGGAGAGGACAGAGCCACTCAGAAGTGTGCAGAGAGGAGCTCTGGAGAGGAGAGAGCCACTCAGGAGTGTCCAGAGAGGAGCTACGGTGAGGAGAGAGCCACTCGGGACTGTCCAGGGAGGACATCTTGAAAGGGGAGAGCCACTCAGAAGTGTCTAGAGAGGAGCTCTGGAGAGGACAGAGCCATTCAGTATTGTCTACAGAGGAGATCAAGAGAGGGGAGAGCCACTCAGGATTGTCTAGAGAGGAGATCAAGAGAGGGGAGAGCCACTCAGGATTGTCTAGAGAGGAGATCAAGAGAGGGGAGAGCCACTCAGGAGTGTGCAGAGAGGAGCTTTGGTGAGGAGAGAGCCACTGAGGAGTGTCCAGAGAGGAGCTTTGGAGAGGGGAGAGCCACACAGGAGTGTCCAGAGAGGAGTTCTAGAGAGGAGAGAGCCACTCAGGAGTGTCCAGAGAGGAGCTCTGGAAAGGGAAGAGCCACTCAGGACTCTCCAGAAAGGAGCTGTGGAGAGGAGAGAACCACTCCGGAGTGTCCAGAGAGGAGCTCTGGAGAGGGGAGAGCCACTCAGGAGTGTCTAGAGAGGAGCTCTGGAGAGGAGAGAGCCACTCAGGAGTTTCCAGAGAGGAGATCTGCAGAGGGGAGAGCCACTCAGGAGTGTCTAGAGCGGAGCTCTGGAGACGGGAGACCGACTCAGGACTCTCCAGAGAGGAGCTGTGGAGAGGACAGAGCCACTCAGGAATATCTAGAGAGGAGCTCTGGAGAGGGGAGAGCCACTCAGGAGTGTCCAGAGACTAGCTCTAGAGAGGAGAGAGCCACTCAGGAGTGTGCAGAGAGGAGCTCTGGAGAGGACACAGCCACTCAGGAGTGTCCAGAGAGGAGCACTGGAGAGGAGAGAGCCACTCAGGTGTGTCCATAGAGTAGCTCTAGAGAGGAGAGAGCCACTCAGGAGTGTCCATAGAGGAGTTCTGGCGAGGAGAGAGCTACTCAGGAGTGTGCAGAGAGGAGCTCTGGAGAGGGGAGAGCCACTCAGGAGTGTGCAGAGAGGAGCTCTGGAGAGGGGAGAGCCACTCAGGAGTGTGCAGAGAGGAGCTCTGGAGAGGGGAGAGCCACTCAGGAGTGTGCAGAGAGGAGCTCTGAAGAGGACAGAGCCACTCAGGAGTGTCCAGAGAGGCGTTCTGGAGAGGAGAGAGCCACTCAGGAGTGTCCAGACAGGAGCTCTGGAGAAGAGAGAGCCACTCAGGAGTGTGCAGAGAGGAGCTCTGGAGAGGAGAGAGCCACTCAGGAGTGTGCAGAGAGGAGCTCTGGAGAGGACAGAGCCACTCAGGAGTATCCAGAGAGGAGCTCTGGAGAGGACAGAGCCACTCAGGAGTGTCTAGATGGGAGATCAAGAGAGGAGAGAGCCACTCAGGAGTGTCTAGAGAGAAGCTTTGGAGAGGAGAGAGTCACTCAGGAGTGTGCAGAGAGGAGCTCTGGAGAGGACAGAGCCACTCAGGAGTGTGCAGAGAGGAGCTCTGGAGAGGAGAGAGCCACTCAGGAGTGTCCAGAGAGGAGCTACGGTGAGGAGAGAGCCACTCGGGACTGTCCAGGGAGGACATCTTGAAAGGGGAGAGCCACTCAGAAGTGTCTAGAGAGGAGCTCTGGAGAGGACAGAGCCATTCAGTATTGTCTACAGAGGAGATCAAGAGAGGGGAGAGCCACTCAGGATTGTCTAGAGAGGAGATCAAGAGAGGGGAGAGCCACTGAGGAGTGTCCAGAGAGGAGCTTTGGAGAGGGGAGAGCCACTCAGGAGTGTCCAGAGAGGAGTTCTAGAGAGCAGAGAGCCACTCAGGAGTGTGCAGAGAGGAGCTCTGGAGAGGACAGAGCCACTCAGGACTGTGCAGAGAGGAGCTCTGGAGAGGAGAGAGCCACTCAGGAGTGTCCAGAGAGGAGCTCTGGAAAGGGAAGAGCCACTCAGGACTCTCCAGAAAGGAGCTGTGGAGAGGAGAGAACCACTCCGGAGTGTCCAGAGAGGAGCTCTGGAGAGGGGAGAGCCACTCAGGAGTGTGCAGAGAGGAGCTCTGGAGAGGACAGAGCCACTCAGTATTGTCTAGAGAGGAGATCAAGAGAGGGGAGAGCCACTCAGGATTGTCTAGAGAGGAAATCAAGAGAGGGGAGAGCCACTCAGGAGTGTCCAGAGAGGAGCTCTGGTGAGGAGAGAGCCACTCAGGAGTGTCCAGAGAGGAGCTGTGGAGAGGACAGAGCCACTCAGAAGTGTGCAGAGAGGAGTTCTGGAGAGGACAGAGCCACTCAGAAGTGTGCAGAGAGGAGCTCTGGAGAGGAGAGAGCCACTCAGGAGTGTCCAGAGAGGAGCTACGGTGAGGAGAGAGCCACTCGGGACTGTCCAGGGAGGACATCTTGAAAGGGGAGAGCCACTCAGAAGTGTCTAGAGAGGAGCTCTGGAGAGGACAGAGCCATTCAGTATTGTCTACAGAGGAGATCAAGAGAGGGGAGAGCCACTCAGGATTGTCTAGAGAGGAGATCAAGAGAGGGGAGAGCCACTCAGGATTGTCTAGAGAGGAGATCAAGAGAGGGGAGAGCCACTCAGGAGTGTGCAGAGAGGAGCTTTGGTGAGGAGAGAGCCACTGAGGAGTGTCCAGAGAGGAGCTTTGGAGAGGGGAGAGCCACACAGGAGTGTCCAGAGAGGAGTTCTAGAGAGGAGAGAGCCACTCAGGAGTGTCCAGAGAGGAGCTCTGGAAAGGGAAGAGCCACTCAGGACTCTCCAGAAAGGAGCTGTGGAGAGGAGAGAACCACTCCGGAGTGTCCAGAGAGGAGCTCTGGAGAGGGGAGAGCCACTCAGGAGTGTCTAGAGAGGAGCTCTGGAGAGGAGAGAGCCACTCAGGAGTTTCCAGAGAGGAGATCTGCAGAGGGGAGAGCCACTCAGGAGTGTCTAGAGCGGAGCTCTGGAGACGGGAGACCGACTCAGGACTCTCCAGAGAGGAGCTGTGGAGAGGACAGAGCCACTCAGGAATATCTAGAGAGGAGCTCTGGAGAGGGGAGAGCCACTCAGGAGTGTCCAGAGACTAGCTCTAGAGAGGAGAGAGCCACTCAGGAGTGTGCAGAGAGGAGCTCTGGAGAGGACACAGCCACTCAGGAGTGTCCAGAGAGGAGCACTGGAGAGGAGAGAGCCACTCAGGTGTGTCCATAGAGTAGCTCTAGAGAGGAGAGAGCCACTCAGGAGTGTCCATAGAGGAGTTCTGGCGAGGAGAGAGCTACTCAGGAGTGTGCAGAGAGGAGCTCTGGAGAGGGGAGAGCCACTCAGGAGTGTGCAGAGAGGAGCTCTGGAGAGGGGAGAGCCACTCAGGAGTGTGCAGAGAGGAGCTCTGGAGAGGGGAGAGCCACTCAGGAGTGTGCAGAGAGGAGCTCTGAAGAGGACAGAGCCACTCAGGAGTGTCCAGAGAGGCGTTCTGGAGAGGAGAGAGCCACTCAGGAGTGTCCAGACAGGAGCTCTGGAGAAGAGAGAGCCACTCAGGAGTGTGCAGAGAGGAGCTCTGGAGAGGAGAGAGCCACTCAGGAGTGTGCAGAGAGGAGCTCTGGAGAGGACAGAGCCACTCAGGAGTATCCAGAGAGGAGCTCTGGAGAGGACAGAGCCACTCAGGAGTGTCTAGATGGGAGATCAAGAGAGGAGAGAGCCACTCAGGAGTGTCTAGAGAGAAGCTTTGGAGAGGAGAGAGTCACTCAGGAGTGTGCAGAGAGGAGCTCTGGAGAGGACAGAGCCACTCAGGAGTGTGCAGAGAGGAGCTCTGGAGAGGAGAGAGCCACTCAGGAGTGTCCAGAGAGGAGCTACGGTGAGGAGAGAGCCACTCGGGACTGTCCAGGGAGGACATCTTGAAAGGGGAGAGCCACTCAGAAGTGTCTAGAGAGGAGCTCTGGAGAGGACAGAGCCATTCAGTATTGTCTACAGAGGAGATCAAGAGAGGGGAGAGCCACTCAGGATTGTCTAGAGAGGAGATCAAGAGAGGGGAGAGCCACTGAGGAGTGTCCAGAGAGGAGCTTTGGAGAGGGGAGAGCCACTCAGGAGTGTCCAGAGAGGAGTTCTAGAGAGCAGAGAGCCACTCAGGAGTGTGCAGAGAGGAGCTCTGGAGAGGACAGAGCCACTCAGGACTGTGCAGAGAGGAGCTCTGGAGAGGAGAGAGCCACTCAGGAGTGTCCAGAGAGGAGCTCTGGAAAGGGAAGAGCCACTCAGGACTCTCCAGAAAGGAGCTGTGGAGAGGAGAGAACCACTCCGGAGTGTCCAGAGAGGAGCTCTGGAGAGGGGAGAGCCACTCAGGAGTGTGCAGAGAGGAGCTCTGGAGAGGACAGAGCCACTCAGGAGTATCCAGAGAGGAGCTCTGGAGAGGACAGAGCCACTCAGGAGTGTCTAGATGGGAGATCAAGAGAGGAGAGAGCCACTCAGGAGTGTCTAGAGAGAAGCTTTGGAGAGGAGAGAGTCACTCAGGAGTGTGCAGAGAGGAGCTCTGGAGAGGACAGAGCCACTCAGGAGTATGCAGAGAGGAGCTCTGGAGAGGGGAGAGCCACTCAGGAGTGTGCAGAGAGGAGCTCTGAAGAGGACAGAGCCACTCAGGAGTGTCCAGAGAGGCGTTCTGGAGAGGAGAGAGCCACTCAGGAGTGTGCAGAGAGGAGCTCTGGAGAGGAGAGAGCCACTCAGGAGTGTGCAGACAGGAGCTCTGGAGAGGAGAGAGCCACTCAGGAGTGTGCAGAGAGGAGCTCTGGAGAGGAGAGAGCCACTCAGGAGTGTGCAGAGAGGAGCTCTGGAGAGGAGAGAGCCACTCAGGAGTGTGCAGAGAGGAGTTCTGGAGAGGAGAGAGCCACTCAGGAGTGTGCAGAGAGGAGCTCTGGAGAGGACAGAGCCACTCAGGAGTGTGCAGAGAGGAGCTCTGGAGAGGGGAGAGCCACTCAGGAGTGTGCAGAGAGGAGCTCTGGAGAGGGGAGAGCCACTCAGGAGTGTCTAGATGGGAGATCAAGAGAGGAGAGAGCCACTCAGGAGTGTCTAGAGAGAAGCTTTGGAGAGGAGTGAGTCACTCAGGAGTGTGCAGAGAGGAGATCTGGAGAGGACAGAGCCACTCAGGAGTGTCTAGATGGGAGATCAAGAGAGGAGAGAGCCACTCAGGAGTGTCTAGAGAGAAGCTTTGGAGAGGAGAGAGTCACTCAGGAGTGTGCAGAGAGGAGCTCTGGAGAGGACAGAGCCACTCAGGAGTGTGCAGAGAGGAGCTCTGGAGAGGGGAGAGCCACTCAGGAGTGTCCATAGAGGAGTTCTGGCGAGGAGAGAGCCACTCAGGAGTGTGCAGAGAGGAGCTCTGAAGAGGACAGAGCCACTCAGGAGTGTGCAGAGAGGAGCTCTGGAGAGGAGAGAGCCACTCAGGAGTGTGCAGAGAGGAGCTCTGGAAAGGGGAGAGCCACTCAGGAGTGTGCAGAGAGGAGCTCTGGAGAGGAGAGAGCCACTCAGGAGTGTGCAGAGAGGAGCTCTGGAGAGGAGAGAGCCACTCAGGAGTGTGCAGAGAGGAGCTCTGGAGAGGAGAGAGCCACTCAGGAGTGTGCAGAGAGGAGCTCTGGAGAGGACAGAGCCACTCAGGAGTGTGCAGAGAGGAGCTCTGGAGAGGGGAGAGCCACTCAGGAGTGTCTAGAGAGGAGCTTTGTAGAGGACAGAGCCACTCAGGAGTGTCCAGACAGGAGCTCTGGAGAGGGAAGAGCAACTGAGGAGTGTTTAGCGAGGAGCTCTGGAGAGGGGAGAGCCACTCAGGAGTGTCTAGAGCGGAGCTCTGGAGACGGGAGACCCACTCAGGACTCTCAAGAGAGGAGCTGTGGAGAGGAGAGAGCCACTCCGGAGTATCTAGAGAGGAGCTCTGGAGAGGACAGAGCCACTCAGGAGTGTGCAGAGAGGAGCTCTGGAGAGGGGAGAGCCACTCAGGAGTGTGCAGAGAGGAGCTCTGGAGAGGAGAGAGCCACTCAGGAGTGTGCAGAGAGGAGCTCTGAAGAGGACAGAGCCACTCAGGAGTGTCCAGAGAGGCGTTCTGGAGAGGAGAGAGCCACTCAGGAGTGTCCAGAGAGGCGTTCTGGAGAGGAGAGAGCCACTCAGGAGTGTCCAGAGAGGAGCTCTGGAGAAGAGAGAGCCACTCAGGAGTGTGCAGAGAGGAGCTCTGGAGAGGAGAGAGCCACTCAGGAGTGTGCAGAGAGGAGCTCTGGAGAGGAGAGAGCCACTCAGGAGTGTGCAGAGAGGAGCTCTGGAGAGGGGAGAGCCACTCAGGAGTGTCTAGAGAGGAGCTTTGTAGAGGACAGAGCCACTCAGGAGTGTCCAGACAGGAGCTCTGGAGAGGGAAGAGCAACTGAGGAGTGTTTAGCGAGGAGCTCTGGAGAGGGGAGAGCCACTCAGGAGTGTGCAGAGAGGAGCTCTGGAGAGGGGAGAGCCACTCAGGAGTGTCTAGAGAGGAGCTCTGGAGAGGAGAGAGCCACTCAGTAGTTTCCAGAGAGGAGATCTGCAGAGGGGAGAGCCACTCAGGAGTGTCTAGAGCGGAGCTCTGGAGACGGGAGACCCACTCAGGACTCTCCAGAGAGGAGCTGTGGAGAGGAGAGAGCCACTCAGGAGTATCTAGAGAGGAGCTCTGGAGAGGGGAGAGCCACACAGGAGTGTGCAGAGAGGAGCTCTGGAGAGGACAGAGCCACTCAGTATTGTCTAGAGAGGAGATCAAGAGAGGGGAGAGCCACTCAGGATTGTCTAGAGAGGAAATCAAGAGAGGGGAGAGCCACTCAGGAGTGTCCAGAGAGGAGCTCTGGTGAGGAGAGAGCCACTCAGGAGTGTCCAGAGAGGAGCTGTGGAGAGGACAGAGCCACTCAGAAGTGTGCAGAGAGGAGTTCTGGAGAGGACAGAGCCACTCAGAAGTGTGCAGAGAGGAGCTCTGGAGAGGAGAGAGCCACTCAGGAGTGTCCAGAGAGGAGCTACGGTGAGGAGAGAGCCACTCGGGACTGTCCAGGGAGGACATCTTGAAAGGGGAGAGCCACTCAGAAGTGTCTAGAGAGGAGCTCTGGAGAGGACAGAGCCATTCAGTATTGTCTACAGAGGAGATCAAGAGAGGGGAGAGCCACTCAGGATTGTCTAGAGAGGAGATCAAGAGAGGGGAGAGCCACTCAGGATTGTCTAGAGAGGAGATCAAGAGAGGGGAGAGCCACTCAGGAGTGTGCAGAGAGGAGCTTTGGTGAGGAGAGAGCCACTGAGGAGTGTCCAGAGAGGAGCTTTGGAGAGGGGAGAGCCACACAGGAGTGTCCAGAGAGGAGTTCTAGAGAGGAGAGAGCCACTCAGGAGTGTCCAGAGAGGAGCTCTGGAAAGGGAAGAGCCACTCAGGACTCTCCAGAAAGGAGCTGTGGAGAGGAGAGAACCACTCCGGAGTGTCCAGAGAGGAGCTCTGGAGAGGGGAGAGCCACTCAGGAGTGTCTAGAGAGGAGCTCTGGAGAGGAGAGAGCCACTCAGGAGTTTCCAGAGAGGAGATCTGCAGAGGGGAGAGCCACTCAGGAGTGTCTAGAGCGGAGCTCTGGAGACGGGAGACCGACTCAGGACTCTCCAGAGAGGAGCTGTGGAGAGGACAGAGCCACTCAGGAATATCTAGAGAGGAGCTCTGGAGAGGGGAGAGCCACTCAGGAGTGTCCAGAGACTAGCTCTAGAGAGGAGAGAGCCACTCAGGAGTGTGCAGAGAGGAGCTCTGGAGAGGACACAGCCACTCAGGAGTGTCCAGAGAGGAGCACTGGAGAGGAGAGAGCCACTCAGGTGTGTCCATAGAGTAGCTCTAGAGAGGAGAGAGCCACTCAGGAGTGTCCATAGAGGAGTTCTGGCGAGGAGAGAGCTACTCAGGAGTGTGCAGAGAGGAGCTCTGGAGAGGGGAGAGCCACTCAGGAGTGTGCAGAGAGGAGCTCTGGAGAGGGGAGAGCCACTCAGGAGTGTGCAGAGAGGAGCTCTGGAGAGGGGAGAGCCACTCAGGAGTGTGCAGAGAGGAGCTCTGAAGAGGACAGAGCCACTCAGGAGTGTCCAGAGAGGCGTTCTGGAGAGGAGAGAGCCACTCAGGAGTGTCCAGACAGGAGCTCTGGAGAAGAGAGAGCCACTCAGGAGTGTGCAGAGAGGAGCTCTGGAGAGGGGAGAGCCACTCAGGAGTGTGCAGAGAGGAGCTCTGGAGAGGGGAGAGCCACTCAGGAGTGTGCAGAGAGGAGCTCTGGAGAGGGGAGAGCCACTCAGGAGTGTGCAGAGAGGAGCTCTGGAGAGGGGAGAGCCACTCAGGAGTGTGCAGAGAGGAGCTCTGGAGAGGGGAGAGCCACTCAGGAGTGTCTAGATGGGAGATCAAGAGAGGAGAGAGCCACTCAGGAGTGTCTAGAGAGAAGCTTTGGAGAGGAGTGAGTCACTCAGGAGTGTGCAGAGAGGAGATCTGGAGAGGACAGAGCCACTCAGGAGTGTCTAGATGGGAGATCAAGAGAGGAGAGAGCCACTCAGGAGTGTCTAGAGAGAAGCTTTGGAGAGGAGAGAGCCACTCAGGAGTGTGCAGAGAGGAGCTCTGGAGAGGACAGAGCCACTCAGGAGTGTGCAGAGAGGAGCTCTGGAGAGGGGAGAGCCACTCAGGAGTGTCCATAGAGGAGTTCTGGCGAGGAGAGAGCCACTCAGGAGTGTGCAGAGAGGAGCTCTGAAGAGGACAGAGCCACTCAGGAGTGTGCAGAGAGGAGCTCTGGAGAGGAGAGAGCCACTCAGGAGTGTGCAGAGAGGAGCTCTGGAAAGGGGAGAGCCACTCAGGAGTGTGCAGAGAGGAGCTCTGGAGAGGAGAGAGCCACTCAGGAGTGTGCAGAGAGGAGCTCTGGAGAGGAGAGAGCCACTCAGGAGTGTGCAGAGAGGAGCTCTGGAGAGGAGAGAGCCACTCAGGAGTGTGCAGAGAGGAGCTCTGGAGAGGACAGAGCCACTCAGGAGTGTGCAGAGAGGAGCTCTGGAGAGGGGAGAGCCACTCAGGAGTGTCTAGAGAGGAGCTTTGTAGAGGACAGAGCCACTCAGGAGTGTCCAGACAGGAGCTCTGGAGAGGGAAGAGCAACTGAGGAGTGTTTAGCGAGGAGCTCTGGAGAGGGGAGAGCCACTCAGGAGTGTCTAGAGCGGAGCTCTGGAGACGGGAGACCCACTCAGGACTCTCAAGAGAGGAGCTGTGGAGAGGAGAGAGCCACTCCGGAGTATCTAGAGAGGAGCTCTGGAGAGGGGAGAGCCACACAGGAGTGTGCAGAGAGGAGCTCTGTAGAGGACAGAGCCACTCAGTATTGTCTAGAGAGGAGATCAAGAGAGGGGAGCCCACTCAGGATTGTCTAGAGAGGAAATCAAGAGAGGGGAGAGCCACTCAGGAGTGTCCAGAGAGGAGCTCTGGTGAGGAGAGAGCCACTCAGGAGTGTCCAGAGAGGAGCTGTGGAGAGGACAGAGCCACTCAGGAGTGTGCAGAGAGGAGTTCTGGAGAGGACAGAGCCACTCAGAAGTGTGCAGAGAGGAGCTCTGGAGAGGAGAGAGCCACTCAGGAGTGTCCAGAGAGGAGCTACGGTGAGGAGAGGGCCACTCGGGACTGTCCAGGGAGGACATCTTGAAAGGGGAGAGCCACTCAGAAGTGTCTAGAGAGGAGCCCTGGAGAAGACAGAGCCATTCAGTATTGTCTACAGAGGAGATCAAGAGAGGGGAGAGCCAGTCAGAATTGTCTAGAGAGGAGATCAAGAGAGGGGAGAGTCACTCAGGAGTGTGCAGAGAGGAGCTTTGGTGAGGAGAGAGCCACTGAGGAGTGTCCAGAGAGGAGCTTTGGAGAGGGGAGAGCCACTCAGGAGTGTCCAGAGAGGAGTTCTAGAGAGGAGAGAGCCACTCAGGAGTGTGCAGAGAGGAGCTCTGGAGAGGAGAGAGCCACTCAGGAGTGTGCAGAGAGGAGCTCTGGAGAGGAGAGAGCCACTCAGGAGTGTCTAGAGAGAAGCTTTGTAGAGGAGAGAGCCACTGAGGAGTGTCTAGAGAGAAGCTTTGGAGAGGACAGAGCCACTCAGGAGTGTGCAGAGAGGAGCTCTGGAGAGGACAGAGCCACTCAGGAGTGTCCAGAGAGGAGCTCTGGAAAGGGAAGAGCCACTCAGGACTCTCCAGAAAGGAGCTGTGGAGAGGAGAGAACCACTCCGGAGTGTCCAGAGAGGAGCTCTGGAGAGGGGAGAGCCACTCAGGAGTGTCTAGAGAGGAGCTCTGGAGAGGAGAGAGCCACTCAGAAGTTTCCAGAGAGGAGATCTGCAGAGGGGAGAGCCACTCAGGAGTGTCTAGAGCGGAGCTCTGGAGACGGGAGACCGACTCAGGACTCTCCAGAGAGGAGCTGTGGAGAGGACAGAGCCACTCAGGAATATCTAGAGAGGAGCTCTGGAGAGGGGAGAGCCACTCAGGAGTGTCCATAGAGTAGCTCTAGAGAGGAGAGAGCCACTCAGGAGTGTGCAGAGAGGAGCTCTGGAGAGGACACAGCCACTCAGGAGTGTCCAGAGAGGAGCACTGGAGAGGAGAGAGCCACTCAGGTGTGTCCATAGAGTAGCTCTAGAGAGGAGAGAGCCACTCAGGAGTGTGCAGAGAGGAGCTCTGGAGAGGACACAGCCACTCAGGAGTGTCCAGAGAGGAGCTCTGGAGAGGGGAGAGCCACTCAGGAGTGTGTAGAGAGGAGCTCTGGAGAGGAGAGAGCCACTCAGGAGTGTCCATAGAGGAATTCTGGCGAGGAGAGAGCTACTCAGGACTGTTCAGAGAGGAGCTCTGGAGAGGAGAGAGCCACTCAGGAGTGTCTAGAGAGGAGCTCTGGAGAGGGGAGAGCCACTCAAGAGTGTCCATAGAGTAGCTCTAGAGAGGAGAAAGCCACTCAGGAGTGTGCAGAGAGGAGCTTTGGAGAGGAGAGAGCCACTCAGGAGTGTGCAGAGAGGAGCTCTGGAGAGGACAAAGCCACTCAGGAGTGTGCAGAGAGGAGCTCTGGAGAGGACAAAGCCACTCAGTATTGTCTAGAGAGATCAAGAGAGGGAAGAGCCACTCAGGAGTGTGCAGAGAGGAGTTCTGGAGAGAAGAGAGCCACTCAGGAGTGTCCAGAGAGGAGATCTGGAGAGATGAGAGCCACTCAGGAGTGTGCAGAGAGGAGCTCTGGTGAGGAAAGAGCCACTCAGGAGTGTGCAGAGAGGAGCTCTGGAGAGGAGAGAGCCACTCAGGAGTGTGCAGAGAGGACCTCTGGAGAGGACAGAGCCACTCAGGAGTGTCCAGAGAGGAGCTCTGGAGAGGGGAGAGCCACTCAGGAGTGTCCATATAGTAGCTCTAGAGAGGAGAGAGCCACTCAGAAGTGTGCAGAGAGGAGCTATGGAGAGGAGAGAGTCACTCAGGAGTGTGCAGAGAGGAGCTCTGGAAAGGACAGAGTCACTCAGGAGTGTCCATAGAGTAGCTCTAGAGAGGAGAGAGCCACTCAGGAGTGTGCAGAGAGGGGCTCTGGAGAGGAGAGAGCCACTCAGGAGTGTGCAGAGAGGAGCTCTGGAGAGGAGAGAGCCACTCAGGAGTGTGCGGAGAGGAGCTCTGGAGAGGGGAGAGCCACTCAGGAGTGTGCAGAGAGGGGCTCTGGAGAGGAGAGAGCCACTTAGGAGTGTCCAGAGAGGAGCTTTGGAGAGGGGAGAGCCACTCAGGAGTGTGCAGAGAGGAGCTCTGGAAAGGACAGAGTCACTCAGGAGTGTCCAGAGACGCGTTCGGGAGAGGAGAGAGCCACACAGGAGTGTCTAGATAGGAGATCAAGAGAGGAGAGAGCCACTCAGGAGTGTCTAGAGAGAAACTTTGGAGAGGAGAGAGCGACTCAGGAGTGTGTAGAGAGGAGCTCTGGAGAGGAGAGAGCCACTCAGGAGTGTGCAGAGAGGAGCTTTGGAGAGGACAGAACTACTCAGGAGTGTGCAGAGAGGAGCTCTGGAGAGGACAGAGCCACACAGGAGTGTCCAGAGAGGAGTTCTGGAGAGAAGAGAGCCACTCAGGAGTGTCCAGAGAGGAGTTCTGGAGAGGAGAGAGCCAGTCAGGAGTGTGCAGAGAGGAGCTTTGGAGAGGACAGAGCCACACAGGAGTGTCCAGAGAGGAGTTCTGGTGAGGGAAGAGCCACTCCGGAGTGGTTAGCGAGGAGATCTAGAGAGGCGAGAGCCACTCAGGAGTGTCCAGAGAGGAGCTCTGGTGAGGGAAGAGCCACTCCGGAGTGGTTAGCGAGGAGATCTAGCGAGGCGAGAGCCACTCAGGAGTGTACAGAGAGGAGCTCTGGAGAGGGGAGAGCCACTCAGGAGTGTGCAGAGAGGAGCTCTGGAGAGGAGACAGCCACTCAGGTGTGTCCATAGAGCAGCTCTAGAGAGGAGAGAGCCACTCAGGAGTGTGCAGAGAGGGGCTATGGAGAGGACAGAGCCACTCAGGAGTGTTCAGAGAGGAGCTTTGGAGAGGAGAGAGCGACTCAGGAGTGTGCAGAGAGGAGCTCTGGAGAGGAGAGAGTCACTCAGGAGTGTGCAGAGAGGAGCTACGGTGAGGAGAGAGCCACTCGGGACTGTCCAGGGAGGACATCTTGAAAGGGGAGAGCCACTCAGAAGTGTCTAGAGAGGAGCTCTGGAGAGGACAGAGCCATTCAGTATTGTCTAGAGAGGAGATCAAGAGAGGGGAGAGCCACTCAGGAGTGTCTAGAGAGAAGCTTTGGAGAGGACAGAGCCACTCAGTATTGTCTAGAGAGGAGCTCTGGAGAGGGGAGAGCCACTCAGGAGTGTGCAGAGAGGAGCTCTGGAGAGGAGAGAGCCACTCAGGAGTGTCTAGAGAGGAGCTCTGGAGAGGGGAGAGCCACTGAGGTGTTTCCAGAGAGGAGATCTGCAGAGGGGAGAGCCACTCAGGAGTGTCCAGAGAGGAGCTCTGGAGAGGGGAGAGCCACTCAGGAGTGTCTAGAGAGGAGCTCTGGAGAGGAGAGAGCCACTCAGGAGTTTCCAGAGAGGAGATCTGCAGAGGGGAGAGCCACTCCGGAGTGTCTAAAGCGGAGCTCTGGAGACGGGAGACCCACTCAGGACTCTCCAGAGAGGAGCTGTGGAGAGGATAGAGCCACTCAGGAGTATCTAGAGAGGAGCTCTGGAGAGGGGAGAGCCACTCAGGATTGTGCAGAGAGGAGCTCTGGAGAGGACAGAGCCACTCAGTATTGTCTAGAGAGGAGATCAAGAGAGGGGAGAGCCACTCAGGATTGTCTAGAGAGGAGATCAAGAGAGGGGAGAGCCACTCAGGATTGTCTAGAGAGGAGATCAAGACAGGAGAGAGCCACTCAGGAGTGTGCAGAGAGGAGCTCTGGAGAGGACAGAGCCACTCAGGAGTGTGCAGAGAGGAGCTCTGGAGAGGAGAGAGCCACTCAGTATTGTCTAGAGAGGAGATCAAGAGAGGGGAGAGCCACTCAGGAGTGTGCAGAGAGGAGTTCTGGAAAGGACAGAGTCACTGGGGAGTGTGCAGAGAGGAGCTCTGGAGAGGAGAGAGCCACTCAGGAGTGTGCGGAGAGGAGCTCTGGAGAGGGGAGAGCCACTCAGGAGTGTGCAGAGAGGAGCTCTGGAGAGGACAGAGTCACTCAGGAGTGTCCAGAGACGCGTTCGGGAGAGGAGAGAGCCACACAGGAGTGTCTAGATAGGAGATCAAGAGAGGAGAGAGCCACTCAGGAGTGTCTAGAGAGAAACTTTGGAGAGGAGAGAGCGACTCAGGAGTGTGCACAGAGGAGCTCTGGAGAGGACAGAACTACTCAGGAGTGTGCACAGAGGAGCTCTGGAGAGAAGAGAGCCACTCAGGAGTGTCCAGAGAGGAGTTCTGGAGAGAAGAGAGCCACTCAGGAGTGTCCATAGAGTAGCACTAGAGAGGAGAGAGCCACTCAGGTGTGTCCATAGAGTAGCTCTAGAGAGGAGAGAGCCAGTCAGGAGTGTGCAGAGAGGAGCTCTGGAGAGGAGAGAGCCACTCAGGTGTGTCCATAGAGTAGCACTAGAGAGGAGAGAGCCACTCAGGAGTGTGCAGAGAGGAGCTCTGGAGAGGAGAGAGCCACTCAGGCGTGTTCAGAGAGGAGCTCTGGAGAGGAGAGAGACACTCAGGAGTGTGCAGAGAGGAGCTCTGGAGAGGGAAGAGCAACTCAGGAGTGTTTAGCGAGGAGCTCTGGAGAGGGGAGAGCCACTCAGGAGTGTGCAGAGAGGAGCTCTGGAGAGGAGAGAGCCACTCAGGAGTGTGCGGAGAGGAGCTCTGGAGAGGGGAGAGCCACTCAGGAGTATCTAGAGAGGAGCTCTGGTGAGGAGAGAGCCACTTAGGAGTGTCCAGAGAGGAGCTTTGGAGAGGGGAGAGCCACTCAGGAGTGTGCAGAGAGGAGCTCTGGAGAGGAGAGAGCCACTCAGGAGTGTCCAGAGAGGAGCTCTGGTGAGGAGAGAGCCACTTAGGAGTGTCCAGAGAGGAGCTTTGGAGAGGGGAGATCCACTCAGGAGTGTGCAGAGAGGAGCTCTGGAGAGGAGAGAGCCACTCAGGAGTGTGCAGAGAGGAGCTCTAGAGAGGGGAGAGCCACTCAGGAGTGTGCAGAGAGGAGCTGTGGTGAGGAGAGAGCCACTCAGGAGTGTGCAGAGAGGAGCTTTGGAGAGGACAGAGCCACTCAGTATTGTCTAGAGGGGAGATCAAGAGAGGGGAGAGCCACTCAGGAGTGTGCAGAGAGGAGCTCTGGAGAGGACAGAGCCACTCAGGAGTGTCCAGAGAGGAGCTACGGTGAGGAGAGAGCCACTCAGAAGTATCTAGAGAGGAGCTCTGGAGAGGGGAGAGCCACTCAGGAGTGTCCAGAGAGGAGCTCTGGTGAGGAGAGAGCCACTTAGGAGTGTCCAGAGAGGAGCTTTGGAGAGGGGAGAGCCACTCAGGAGTGTGCAGAGAGGAGCTCTGGAGAGGACAGAGCCACTCAGGAGTGTGCAGAGAGGAGCTTTGGAGAGGACAGAGCCACTCAGTATTGTCTAGAGGGGAGATCAAGAGAGGGGAGAGCCACTCAGGAGTGTGCAGAGAGGAGCTCTGGAGAGGACAGAGCCACTCAGGAGTGTCCAGAGAGGAGCTACGGTGAGGAGAGAGCCACTCAGGAGTATCTAGAGAGGAGCTCTGGAGAGGGGAGAGCCACTCAGGAGTGTCCAGAGAGGAGCTCTGGTGAGGAGAGAGCCACTTAGGAGTGTCCAGAGAGGAGCTTTGGAGAGGGGAGAGCCACTCAGGAGTGTGCAGAGAGGAGCTCTGGAGAGGACAGAGCCACTCAGGAGTGTGCAGAGAGGAGCTCTGGAGAGGGGAGAGCCACTCAGGAGTGTGCAGAGAGGAGCTCTGGAGAGGACACAGCCACTCAGGAGTGTGCAGAGAGGAGCTTTGGAGAGGACAGAGCCACTCAGTATTGTCTAGAGGGGAGATCAAGAGAGGGGAGAGCCACTCAGGAGTGTCCAGAGAGGAGCTACGGTGAGGAGAGAGCCACTCGGGACTGTCCAGGGAGGACATCTTGAAAGGGGAGAGCCACTCAGAAGTGTCTAGAGAGGAGCTCTGGAGAGGACAGAGCCATTCAGTATTGTCTAGAGAGGAGATCAAGAGAGGGGAGAGCCACTCAGGAGTGTCTAGAGAGAAGCTTTGGAGAGGACAGAGCCACTCAGTATTGTCTAGAGAGGAGCTCTGGAGAGGGGAGAGCCACTCAGGAGTGTGCAGAGAGGAGCTCTAGAGAGGGGAGAGCCACTGAGGTGTTTCCAGAGAGGAGATCTGCAGAGGGGAGAGCCACTCAGGAGTGTCCAGAGAGGAGCTCTGGTGAGGAGAGAGCCACTTAGGAGTGTCCAGAGAGGAGCTTTGGAGAGGGGAGAGCCACTCAGGAGTGTGCAGAGAGGAGCTCTGGAGAGGACAGAGCCACTCAGGAGTGTGCAGAGAGGAGCTTTGGAGAGGACAGAGCCACTCAGTATTGTCTAGAGGGGAGATCAAGAGAGGGGAGAGCCACTCAGGAGTGTGCAGAGAGGAGCTCTGGAGAGGACAGAGCCACTCAGGAGTGTCCAGAGAGGAGCTACGGTGAGGAGAGAGCCACTCAGGAGTATCTAGAGAGGAGCTCTGGAGAGGGGAGAGCCACTCAGGAGTGTCCAGAGAGGAGCTCTGGTGAGGAGAGAGCCACTTAGGAGTGTCCAGAGAGGAGCTTTGGAGAGGGGAGAGCCACTCAGGAGTGTGCAGAGAGGAGCTCTGGAGAGGACAGAGCCACTCAGGAGTGTGCAGAGAGGAGCTTTGGAGAGGACAGAGCCACTCAGTATTGTCTAGAGGGGAGATCAAGAGAGGACACAGCCACTCAGGAGTGTGCAGAGAGGAGCTCTGGAGAGGACAGAGCCACTCAGGAGTGTCCAGAGAGGAGCTACGGTGAGGAGAGAGCCACTCAGGAGTATCTAGAGAGGAGCTCTGGAGAGGGGAGAGCCACTCAGGAGTGTCCAGAGAGGAGCTCTGGTGAGGAGAGAGCCACTTAGGAGTGTCCAGAGAGGAGCTTTGGAGAGGGGAGAGCCACTCAGGAGTGTGCAGAGAGGAGCTCTGGAGAGGACAGAGCCACTCAGGAGTGTGCAGAGAGGAGCTCTGGAGAGGGGAGAGCCACTCAGGAGTGTGCAGAGAGGAGCTCTGGAGAGGACACAGCCACTCAGGAGTGTGCAGAGAGGAGCTTTGGAGAGGACAGAGCCACTCAGTATTGTCTAGAGGGGAGATCAAGAGAGGGGAGAGCCACTCAGGAGTGTCCAGAGAGGAGCTACGGTGAGGAGAGAGCCACTCGGGACTGTCCAGGGAGGACATCTTGAAAGGGGAGAGCCACTCAGAAGTGTCTAGAGAGGAGCTCTGGAGAGGACAGAGCCATTCAGTATTGTCTAGAGAGGAGATCAAGAGAGGGGAGAGCCACTCAGGAGTGTCTAGAGAGAAGCTTTGGAGAGGACAGAGCCACTCAGTATTGTCTAGAGAGGAGCTCTGGAGAGGGGAGAGCCACTCAGGAGTGTGCAGAGAGGAGCTCTAGAGAGGGGAGAGCCACTGAGGTGTTTCCAGAGAGGAGATCTGCAGAGGGGAGAGCCACTCAGGAGTGTCCAGAGAGGAGCTCTGGTGAGGAGAGAGCCACTTAGGAGTGTCCAGAGAGGAGCTTTGGAGAGGGGAGAGCCACTCAGGAGTGTGCAGAGAGGAGCTTTGGAGAGGACAGAGCCACTCAGTATTGTCTAGAGGGGAGATCAAGAGAGGGGAGAGCCACTCAGGAGTGTGCAGAGAGGAGCTCTGGAGAGGACAGAGCCACTCAGGAGTGTCCAGAGAGGAGCTACGGTGAGGAGAGAGCCACTCAGGAGTATCTAGAGAGGAGCTCTGGAGAGGGGAGAGCCACTCAGGAGTGTGCAGAGAGGAGCTCTGGAGAGGGGAGAGCCACTCAGGAGTGTGCAGAGAGGAGCTCTGGAGAGGACAGAGCCACACAGGAGTGCTCAGAGAGTAGCTCTAGAGAGGAGAGAGCCACTCAGGAGTGTCCAGAGAGGAGTTACGGTGAGGAGAGAGCCACTCGGGACTGTCCAGGGAGGACATCTTGAAAGGGGAGAGCCACTCAGAAGTGTCTAGAGAGGAGCTCTGGAGAGGACAGAGCCATTCATTATTGTCTACAGAGGAGATCAAGAGAGGGGAGAGCCACTCAGGATTGTGTAGAGAGGAGATCAAGAGAGGGGAGAGCCACTCAGGAGTGTGCAGAGAGGAGCTCTGGTGAGGAGAGAGCCACTGAGGAGTGTCCAGAGAGGAGCTCTGGAGAGGGGAGAGCCACTCAGGAGTGTCCAGAGAGGAGCTCTAGAGAGGAGAGAGCCACTCAGGAGTGTCCAGATAGGAGGTCTGGAGAGGGGAGAGCCACTCAGGAGTGTGCAGAGAGGAGCTCTGGAGAGGAGAGAGGCACTTAGAATTATCTAGAGAAGGGCTTTGCAGAGGACAGAGCCACTCACGCGTGTCCGGAGAGGAAGTCCTCACCAGGCTGCCCCAGCCTTCCTGTTTCATTCTTTCCTTCCCCTGGTGCGGATGTGAAAATCTCGCCCACAATAGTTAAAAAAGACCCTTTTTTCCTGTGGTTAAACACATGGCACTTTATGGCTGCTTTTTAATGAAGGGGTGAAAACTTTTCCTAACTTTGGCAGCATTGAAAACCAGGGCCATTATTTTTTCACAGAACTCAAGGTAAGTGCCAGGAACTTTCTGGTCAGAGATTTCACTCTTCTGTATTTTGGAGTGAGGAAAAGGGAGGCTAATCACAGAGTAGAATCTAGAGCTCTGGAAGGAGCCTTCAAGCCCCTCAGCCACACCCCCTCATTTTAAAGGTTGGGAAACTGAGGCTGGAGAACTACTTCACGCCCGTGGGGAGAATTAGTGGATTGAGCTGTAAGCCCAGGTGCCTTTTTTTTTTTTATTAAACTAATGCATCACAGCTCGAGGGTAAAGGGCCGTAGGTTTTGAGATTAAAGAAATCTAGGTTAAAATCCCGTTCTGTCTGTTCGTTTCTGAGCCTCCGTTTCCCCATTTGCACATCTGTTAAATGCGCGTTAGCTATCACTCGGGGTTGCTGTAGGACTCACTGGGGTCATATAGTAGATTGAACCTTATTACCAATACTTGACCATTTCTTACATCCAATTTCATAAGGTTCAATTGAAGGGCTGTGGTAAGTGCTTGATAACTGATAACTTAGTTACTAGAAGCAAAGGACATAGGGAAGTCAAAGATTATCTAGATCATTCCAGCTAACCTATTTCTTCTCAAATTTGATCTTAACTATTTGGGTTGGGGGGGGGGTTTCTCAGGGAAAGACTAAACTCTGGAGAATTTCACCTGTGGAGCCTTGCGGGGTCAGGTAATTGCTCCAGGGGAGCGTGGCCTCTCCTCTCCGCGGCCGCCCATCGCTGTGGTGCCAGCAGTGTGGGTGGACTCCCTCCCCAGTGCAGCCGACCCGTGCCATGCAGTGGGCACGCCGGTCCCGCTCTCTCTGGGGCCCTAGGACTTTGGTCTTGTCCTCATCAGGGACACATCACCTTACGCCGCATGCCAGGTGCCCAGCGTCTCAGACCAGAAATGCTTCCAGGACAGAGGTATGGCTGACCCTTCTGGGCCCCCCCGTTGTGCCCGTTTGGTGCTTTCATCCATCTTTTGCGGATTTCTTAGACTTCTCTCATGGAGAGAAATCATCAGGGGCTCAGCAACCAAGAAGAGCAGGTCAAGGGATTTCCAAGTGGGGAGAGGGGATTTTGGAGAGGGGGAAAAGCCCCTTCAATATAATTTCATTTAACATTTGGATTTTTAAATGGATGAGTGTTTCTGGCAATGTTATAATTGGAGCAATGAACTGTGCTTGGATGCTGGTGGGTGAGATTACTGGGAAGACAGTTTTTCTGCAGGATAGTGGGGGTGGGAGGAGGAGAGTTAGACACTGTGCCAGGAAATCATATTAGAATCTCCTTGGGACGTTAGCTTTTGATTTTCCTCAAAGGGGAGCGAAGGTTAAATACGTTTGCGAAACCCTTCTCCAGACTAGCTGCGGGCCTGACACACTTCATATCAAGGGAGTACACTTCAGCGTCCCTTGTAAGAAAGCCCCTTACGCGTCCCTGGAGGGAGAAGGTAGCTGTTCTGGGCAGAAGCAGCCTTCTCACTCACTCTGGCCCTCCAGGTTCCCGACAGGCCCTCCGCAGCGCGCCGGCTCTGCAGGGTCACTGGCACAGGAACTGCGGGCAGTCAGCACTATAAACAGGCAGCCGCCACCTCCCAGACTGCTGGGCACACAGCCCTGTGAGGCCAGCCCCATAGGTGCTGCTGCTGGGAGGCCAGGGTGACTGGGCAAGGGCCCAGGACCAGCGTGCAGACCGTCACCCTGCAGACCAGGCTTACTGCTCGCATCGTGCCCGCTAAGTACTTTCATGCCTCTCCTGATTTTATCCTTGCAACAGTGCTGTGAGCTTGCAACCATCACAGTGCCCTTCACAAATTGAAAACGGAGGCTCAGAATGGTGAAGCCTGTTGCCTAAATTCAGGGACAGAGTTAGGACAGAACCCAGGTCTTCCTGGGTCCAAGACGGATGCTTTTCGCCTAGGCAGAGGGGGAGAGAGAGTAGGGGCTGTGCGAGAAGCAGGAGTGAGAGTGCCTGAGATGCAGACCCGGCTCTCCCTCATTCTAGCTGTGTGACCTGTGCGGGCCGCCTGCCCTCATCTGCGTCACTTCCAGCACCTCATCCAGGCCACGTGACAACCCTGCTGGGGGCACTAAGTGAGACCAAGAGTGTAAAGGCTCTTATGATAGTGCCTGGCACACAGCAGTAGTCATAGTGAGACTGAGTAAAGATCTGAACCCTGATCCCACCTGGGCTGGACACCTGCCCAGCCCTGCCACTTACCAGCTGGGCGCCCAGGGCCAAGTCATGAGCATGAGCTTGGAGCCCACCTGCCTGGGTTCAAATCCTGGGCCCCACCCCCCTTCCCAGTGGTTGGGTCAGTAACTCACCTTGCTGGGTCTCGCTTCCCTTCTCTGTGAGACGCGGACAATAGAGCTCTTCCCTCATGGGCTGGTGGTGGGGATGAATCCAGGTGACGAAGGTGAGGAACTGACAGCAGTCTCTGGGCTGAGTGTTCAAGATGTATGAGTTGCTGCTAATGTTCTTCCCTGCACAAAAAAAAAAAAAAAAAAAAAAGAGGCAAATGGAACCCATTTTTTTCCCGCTCCCATTCAAGAACTGTGGTTGTTTATTATGATGATGTGTAATAATGAGGGGCTAAGAACCTATTTATTTTGCAGACTTTTTTAAAGAAGGCAACACAAGGCTTCTGGTCGTGGAGGACGAGGGGGAAGTAGCCCAGGCCCAGGTCTAGCTGGTGACCAGGGCTCCACCCAGCCGGGGAGCTCGGTCACCCGCGCCCCCGCCCGAGTCTGGGCTCCCGGGTGAGTTCGCCCGCTGACTGTCCCCTTCTCCCCGCAGACGGTGTACAACCTGGCGGACGTGGCCTGCAAGTGCCACGGGGTGTCAGGCTCGTGCAGCCTCAAGACGTGCTGGCTGCAGTTGGCCGATTTCCGCAAGGTGGGCGACGCCCTGAAGGAGAAGTACGACAGCGCAGCGGCCATGAGGCTCAACAGCCGGGGCAAGCTGGTGCAGGTCAACAGCCGCTTCAACTCGCCCACCACGCAGGACCTGGTCTACATCGACCCCAGCCCCGACTACTGCGTGCGCAACGAGAGCACCGGCTCGCTGGGCACACAGGGCCGCCTGTGCAACAAGACGTCCGAGGGCATGGACGGCTGCGAGCTCATGTGCTGCGGCCGCGGCTACGACCAGTTTAAGACGGTGCAGACCGAGCGCTGCCACTGCAAGTTCCACTGGTGCTGCTACGTCAAGTGCAAGAAGTGCACGGAGATCGTGGACCAGTTCGTGTGCAAGTAGTGGGCATTCCGCCTGCCCGCCTGTCACCCAGCCCCACTCCCAGGACCCACTTATTTATAGAAAGTACAGTGATTCTGTTGTTGTTGTTGTCTTTAATACTGTTTTATTTTTTGTCCCCAAGAATTGCAACCGGAACCATTTTTTTTTTCTGTTCCCATCTGAGAACTCTGTGGTTTATTATTAATATTATAACTATTATTTGGCAAAAAGGGGGGGGGGGTGGGAACCAAGAAAATATTTATTTTGTGGATCATTGAAAAGGTAAGACAAGACTTCTTTTGCTGGTATATAGGATGAGGGGGGAATAACGCACACCTTAAGTTAGATGTGTGCACATCTGGAAGGTCAGGGAAACACTGTTTTCTTTGTCTCAACTCTGGGGTCATATGGGACAGGTAGCATCCAGCTGCAAGAGGGTGGTACAGATCTATGCATGATTTAGCTCCTGTGACTAAAAGGAATTCAGTGCTCTGGTGAAAGTTGAAAGGTCTTGAGAAAAAAAACAAAACAATGAGACGCCCCCCCCCCCCCCGCCCCTTTCCCAGGGGCTGCCAGCCTGAAACATTTCCAAAATGGTATTTAAAGTCTAAGAGCAAAAATCTCATATCCCTTAAAGAGAAAAGGTTTATCACGTGTTGCACTGTTCTCAAACATTCCATCTACAGATGGTCCATTCTACTAGCTACTGAAACTTGGGGAGCAGGGAGGGAAGCCCCAGAAATTAAAAAAAAGAGAAAACTTAAAAACTCCTTATATTAAGTCAGTGATTCAATGCTGTTGTGGGAATTAGTTTATCCACTTGGAAAAGGATCCCCGAGTGATTCTGGGTACTAGACTTTTTGTTTGGAGAAGGGCAAGGGAGGTTGGCTTGACTGTAAAGGAAAATATACTGTAATTTTCTTAGGGATACTTGGTTAATAAATGATAACAATGAAAATAATAAATGAATTCCATTCACAGATCCTCAGCCCGAGCTACAAGGTAATTGCGTGCAGTTCAGCACTGCACCAGAGCAGAAAACTTACTTGAGGGGAAAAAGTGACATCTGCCCTCCCTACTTGACCCTGAGCCCTCTCCGATTCCTCCGTGCCTTGCTGCGCTGTGATGCCGGCCACGTTTCCAAACGGCAGCTCCACTGGGTCCCCTCTGATAGTGGGACAGGAAATGAAACATTAGGAGCTCCGCTAGGGAAACGGTTTGCCACTTAGGGATTTTGTTTTTCCCCTCTAAATTTTATTTTGAGGAGCGGTAGTTTTCTATGTTTTAATGACATTACTTGGCAAATGGACTTCACAGTGGTGTGGCAGCGTTCCCCTGTTATGAGCCTGTGTTTAGACTCTCCACTCACGCTTTCCTATTACCCTGCAGGTGTACCCCAGAACTGTTCCTAGTGGACTTGAACAGTTGCATTTATAAGGGGGGAAGTGTGGTTTAATGGTGCCTGATATCTCAGTCTCTTGTACATAACATACATATATATATATATATATATATATATATATATATATACATATATATATATAAATATAAATATAATTATATCTCAGTGCAGCCAGTGGTTTAGATTTACACTTTACTCCAGTTATTTTTCGGTCTAGAGCCTTGTTGTCCTCCACTGCAATCCAACTGGGATTTTTCCAGACGGTTTCTGAGTTGAGCTGGGGCTGTGGCCTTGATGCCGTCACACCCTGAGCATCACGAAGCAGCCTTGTTTCTGAGGAATCCGGAAGATCTTAGTCACGTGCATTGTTGGTTTGAAGATTTCTTTTATCTTCCCTGCCCCATCCTCCTTTTCTGTACCCTTTCTGGAGAGGGCATTACTTATTCATCACAGACGTGGGAATGAAGAGATATTCAACACTCGGAAGCACTGTCAGCATTTCTCTTTC